>NC_137011.1:7468035-7475535 GCF_032717465.1 Coenobita brevimanus | reverse complement strand
ATCATCAACCCATACAACATCCACTAACCCCTCCCATCATCCATTCACTCACACAACATCCACCAACTCTCCCAACATTGACATCATTCACCCGCCAACCCATCATCCATCCATTCCACAACATCACCATCATCCACATTTTCCATTCTTCCCCACAACATCCTTTAGCACTTCATTTTTTAACACCATAACATCCACCTACCAATTCAACATCCACCAGCTTCCCAACATCTGCCTGTATTTACCTCCCCTTTACACAATTTTAAACACTACAATTTTCATCCATTTCCAACACTTCCAACTTCCACATAACCATCCACTCCTCTTATCATCCATTCTTTTCTTTAACATCCACCGTCATCCACATCATCTCTGAGTACCACATTATTAACACATAACATCCATCTATTCTGACAACATCCACTTACTTCCCTGAACATCAATTAGCACCACATTTTTAACATCACATCGTCGACCCACCCTCACCACATCCATAAACCCACACAACGTTCACCATATCTCTCAACATCATGTCATTTTCACATCAGTCCAGCCCCACAACATCCTCAACAGCTACACCCTCCTCTCTTTCTCTGTCTGTCTGTCTGCCTCGTAGTCGTTCTATATCCACTCTTCACAGCATTCATCCCCCTTTAACATCTAACCTTCCTCTCGACATCCACTGTTCAACTTAATACCATCAGTATCTACTACATCCACAACCTCCACTTCTCACAACAGTTCCTCTTTTACTAGATAACATCCATGCACCTCCACACTATCCATCCACTCTCTCAACCTCCACTAGTCTCCACATCCAGCCCCTCCACATCCACTTCTCCGCACCACTTTCCCTTATTTCGGATGGAAAGACTGTCATCCATCCATCCCAACACCATCCACTAAATTCCTCTACCATTCCTCTTCACATCCATCCACTCATACACATCAATCCACCCTCCTGCTACACATCCCTCCATCTATTCCACACCCGTTATCTCCACAGCTTCCACTTCCAGTCACAATCCTCCATAAATCAATCAATATCCATTCACCATTAACGCATTCATCCACCTTCTCAACCTCCACTCGTTTTCACATCCATCTTCTCCACATCTACTCATCTTCAGAGCCTCCACGTTTCCCCGAAGTCTCTCTTGTATCAGATAACATCCATCCACTTCTTTAACATCCATTCACCCTCTGAACATCCACATCCAACCCCTCCACAACCAAATCTACTGCACGTCCACTCACCTCCATTGCCTCCAATTCTCTCCACAATTTCTCTTATATCACACATCATTCATCCACTTCTACAACATCCATCCACCCTCTCAACTTCCACATTCATCTCCTTTACATCCAAATCCACTCCACAGCCTCCACTTCTCTCCACAATCTCTCTTATATCAGTCAACATCCATCCACTCCTACAACATCCATCCACCCTCTCCATCTCCACTGTTATCAATATCTATCACTTCCACATCCACTTCACATTTCCTCTTATATCGGAAGGAAGGACAATCACCTGGGGGAACAAAGCTAACACTGTCATATCGCCTCTCCCATCCCATACAGGAAATTAAGATGCATCATTCGAGCAGGTGAATACCCTTGAAATATTGTCAATAGGGAAACGTGGCCTAGTTAATGGTATTGTGCTGATGATAATGCAGTTTGTCTCTTAAGGAAATTATAGAGGGAGGAAAATGGTTGTGTGCGGATGGTATCATTTATCTCTTAGGAGATTACAGAGGGAGGAAAGTGGTATTGTGTATACTGTATGGTATTATTTGTCGCTCAAGGAAATTATAGGTGGAGGAAAATGTTATTGTGTGATGGTATTATTTGTCTCTCAAGGAAATTATAGAGGAAGGAAAATGGTATTGTGTATGGTATTACCCGTCTCTTGTGTTGCTGGTATTATTTGTCTCTTAACAGGGTTGTATGTTAATTACTCTTATTCTCGTCAGGAAGGAGGCTCCCTAGCACCACTTCCTTAGCGATTTATTGTTGGATACGACTGGTTAATATCCTTTTGCATGTTATCTTTGCAGAGTATGGTTATATTATAAAGATTTTTGTGACACATAGGACAGTAAAGTGTAATAGGCAAAATAAGTCGCTTAGGAAGAGCTGTTAGGAAGCTTCTTTAACTGATGAGAATACGGGCCAAAGCTATCTACCATGACGCCTTTTTTTTTTTTTTTTTTTACACCATATTATTGCTAAAAAATGAGGATAAATTCGCTTAACATAATGATAGAGTTTGGATGGAAATATTATCCCTCTGATAGAAAATATGGCAGAGAATATTTCTTCACACTAACGGCGGAACTTTTAGGCTCGTATACTCGAACGCCTATTCCTCAGCGATTTATTTTGGTGTATGGCTGGTTAATATTCTTTTGTAAGTTATTTATTCTTCGTAACACAAAATTGTATTTTTCCATTTACAAGAGAATCGATAGGAATATAGCGAAAGTATTAAATATTTGAACTAGTTATCATTTATTGTGCGTGAAAATATCTACCTTCAGTTTACGCATATCAGGTGGGAAAAAGATCTGGATGAAAATTAAAGTTGGTGATGTTGCTTGGTATTAGACTACGTAAATTGGACTCTGGGTTACTGCGAAAAGCTCCAGTTTCTTATTCTTTATGTAAAGTCGAGAAGGAAATCCTAAGCTCACCAACTTCAGACACCTTAACCTTACTAATGCTGTTGCAAAGAATAAATAATGTAGAGGTGGTGATAATTCTTGGTATTTGATCATATAAATTGGACTGTGGGTTGACGTGAAAAAGCTCCAGATTCTTATTCGTTACGTAAAACCGAGAAAAAATCCATACCATTACTGCTGCAAAGAATAATTAAATAATGTAGAGTTGGTGGTATTTCTTGGTATCATATTATGTAAACTGGACTGTGGGTTGATGTGAAAAAGCTCCAGTTTCTTACAAGTTATGTAGAGTCGATACAAAAATCCAAAGCTTATAAAATTCAGGCACTGTAACCTCACCACCACTGCTGTAAAGAATCATATAACGTTTATTTCATTACATAAATGATGAGTATATTGTACATCCAACAATATGAATACTGCATCCCTTGATTCTGACTGATGTGAAAATAAACACACTCCTTAGGGATAAATAGATTTAAGCCGATAACTTTGATAAATGTATATGTCATCCTGTATCAGAGGTGTTTAATATATTGTGTACTAAATAACACGAATAATAACCGAGGTAATCACAGACAGACCTATAAATTAATGCCCTGTCCACATCTCAAAATACAGAGTGCCGTAATACATAATTTTTATGGACGACTTTACAAGGGTTAAAGTGTAGAGCAAGGATCATATTATGGATGACTCGGAAAGTTAGAATTCTTTACCGAAAGTCCCTGTACAGTTGATAAGAAAACTGTAAAATGATTATATACAGGAACTTTGGCCAAACTTGTGTGGGTAGTCAGAAAGTTGCATTTTTTTTCCATTCTTCTCAGTACATAAAGTTTGTAAAAAAAAAAAAAAATGTAGAATGATTACGAAATGGAACCTTGATGTTAACTTTTACTGGCACGGAGAAAGTTACATTTTTTTTCTCTCTCTCTCTCCCTCACTGTCGTTTGTAAAGTTGGTAAAGAATTTGTAAAAAGAATGGACAACGGAAGTAGGATTATATGGTGAGTGACAGTTACTTTAAAGTTGATGAGAAAATTCCTGAAGAGTTTTGGTATGGTAGTTTCATCTTATTTTTGCAGGCAGTGAGAAGGATAGTTTTTAGATACTGAAAAATATTACAAGCAATTCACTCTCATCTTAAATGTCAGGACAAACTTGCCTAGCCCCGGGCTCCTTTGCTCCTCATGGGGCAACGTAGGAGTGGATGGCGGATGGATTCAAAATCTTACCTCTTCACTGTTTATGTATGTATGTACAGTATGTAGTATATATATATATATATATATATATATATATATATATATATATATATATATATATATATATATATATATATATATATATATATATATATATATATATATATCATCAGCCATTACAAGTCCACTGCTGAACAAAGGCCTCCTCTTGCCTTCACGAATTCCCCGACTGAGCCAATCTTTGCCACGTTTCCCTGCAAATTTCTCTATCTCATCCCTCCACCTCCTGTCTGGCCTTTTTCTGTTACGCTTACATTTTCTTGGTGTCCAGTCAGTCAACCTCTTGTTCCATCGATTATCCGTTATTCTTGCTACATGGCTTGCCCACCTCCATTTCTGTTTTTTTTTATAACTTCTACAATATCTTTGACTTTAGTCTGCTCTCTCACCCAAGTTGATCTTTTCCAGTCTCTTAAAGACATTCCCAACATTGACCTTTCCATTGCTCACTGAGAACAAATTAATTTATTTTCCATCGATTTTGTCAGCTTCCAAGTCTCACAACCATACGTCATAGCTGGAATTATACATTCGTTTACTTTTCGTTTCATACAAACTGGCAAGCTACTTTTCATTATGTATCTATATTTACCGAAAGCTTTCCATTCAATTGTAATGCGTCTTTTTATTTCGCTATCATTATCTATCGTTAAGTTTAGTATTTGTCCCAGGTAATTGTACTCTCGACTTCTTCAAAAATTTCTTCTCTTATTCCGATGACGCACTTTGGTGTTTGAGGATTAAACATTAGTTTTACTATGGTTCGTCTTTAGCCCTGCTTTGAGACTTTCTCTCTTCAGGTCATTTAATATTTCTTGCAATGTCTCTGCTGTTTCTGAGATTAGGACAATGTCATCTGCAAATCTTAAATGGTTTAGCTTTTATTCTTTGTTTTCCAAGTCAAGCTTTCTGAAAATACCTTCTAGCATGCTGTAAATAACTTTGGTGAAATTGTATCTCCCTGACGCACGCCCTTCCCAGTCTTAATTTTCTCTGAGTACTTATGTAATTTAACTGTAGCAGTTCCTTCTTTATATATGTTTTCGAGCAGTTTTACAATGTTCTCATTCACTCCTTGTTCTTGCAATGAATTTATAATTGCTATGTGCTTCACTGAGTAGAAAGCCTTTTCGTAATCAACAGAACCTAAGCAAAGTGGTTTATTATATGAAAGAGTTTGTGGTGTAGGATTTCTAATTAACAGAAACCTTGCAGACAACATTGTTAAATTCAGCAGTGTATCTGGCAGAGCAGCAGTGGTTGTAATCAGACTGTGCAAAAAATATACCCTGAAAGTAATACAAGTATATGTACCACCTTCTCAGAGCTCAGATAAAGAACTTGAAATATTCTATGATGACATCTCCCAGATTATAGAAGAGGAAAAGACCACCTATACTATACTCATGGGAGACTTCAATGTAAAAGTTGGAAAATCAAAAAATGGAGAAGCATGTATGGGAAAACTTGGAGTGGGAGAAAGGAACGAAAGAGATGTGCCTGAAAACTGCAGAAATGTTTAACATGAGAATAATGAACACATTCTTTCACAAAAGAACAGGGAGAAATTGGACTTGGAGAAGCAGCCCAAATGGAGAAACAAAGAATAAAGTCGACTTCATTATAGCAGATAAGAAGAATACGATCACAAACGTCACAGTTATCAACAAAGTAAACATCGGAAGTGACCATAGAATGGTTCGTTGCACAGCAAGGTTCAATTTCAAAAGTGAAAGAAAGAAGATGATTAAAGACAAAAAGATATGCCCAATAAAAGTAAACGAAAACAAAGCAGCCTTCAGTTGGAAATAAGGAACATATTTCAGGCTCTCAGTAATGCTGAATGTGACATTGATGAGCTGAATGACAGACTAACAAAAGTGCCAAAAGAATCAGCGGAGGTAGTAGGAAAACCTAATACAACCAAAGCCAAGAAGTACTGAGAAAAGACACTCGAGCTTATGAGAAAAAGAAAGGAAATGAAAGTAAAAACGAAGATGAAATAGAACGAGCGGAATTAAATAAGCATACGAACAAAAAACAAAGAGAAGAAAAAAGGAAAACATGGATCAAATCAAAGAAACCATCAGAAAAGGAAAAAGTATGAAACAGGTCCTAAGTAAAATGGCACTTGGAAAGCAACAAATTACATCACTAGACAAAAACGGTGAAGTCATTAAATGCATAGATAAGATGTTGAGGAGAGTTGAAGATTTTTAGAAAGCACTGTATACATCAAAGACCGTAGTACAAGTAGCTAACTTTTCAGTTGACACAAGTAACACCAGACGAAGTAAATAATTCTCTCAAAAATATGAAAAGAGGGAAAGCTCCGGAAGAAGATGGAACAGTAGCAGATTTACTGTTGGATGCAGGAGTAGAAGTAAAAACTAGGCTTGCTCACTTATTTACTCAATGTGTAAAAAAGAAGAAAATTCCCAAAACATGGTGTAATGCAATAGTTATTTCACTTTACAAAAAGGTGACTCAAAAGACCTTAGTAACTATCGACCCATTAGCTTGCTATCAGTCATTTACAAACTCTTCACTAAAGTCCTTACAAACAGAATAACTACAGATTTGGAGGAAAAGCAACCTCCTGAAAAGGCAGGATTCCGAAGCCGGTATTCGACTACTGATCATCTACACACAATGACTCAGCTAATACACACACACACACACACACACACACACAGATATATATATATATATATATATATATATATATATATATATATATGTATATCTATCTATCTATCTCTATTTATCTCTCTATCTATCTATCTATATCTATCTGTGTGTCTATCTATCTATCTATCTATCTATATATGTATGTATTTATGTAACGGACTGAGTTAGAGCGGACTAGTTTTCTCAAAGTTTTGTCATTTTAACCTAACTTAGTGAATAGGTTAAGGGTTAGCCACGAAGTTGATTTATTCATTTACTTGTTTTAATAGCTCACATGGCAAGATCTACTTCAAGAGTTTTTATCCGATTTAGACCAAACGTTGCGGAAGTGTTCAGGGGTGGGAAATGATGAAGGATTTCGATATTGTGAATAATCAGCAGAAGCTCGAGGTCATATGGCAATGTTGCCTCAAGCAGATTTGATTAGATTTAGACCCAGCTCAATGGAAGGGTTGTGGGTAAGGCAAGGACGAAAGGACCTTTTATTTTTATTAGAAATCAGTCAAAGATTAAGGTCACAAAGCAAGGTCAAATCTGTCAGTGTTTATTGTCCTTGCCTTCAATAGCTTTCAGTTACCCAAAATTGATTAAAAAAAAACTGCAAAAGAAGCTGGAGAACGATTACCATTTGGAACACACTGAATTTCCACAGCACTTGGAACTAATATAATTAGTTTGTTCTCATTTTGTATATTTATCTATAGCCAGACGCCTCAATCCCGTAAGAGGTGGGCACAAACAACTCGCCTTCATGTCGCCACGTCTCCTGCCATTTAGCTCCCCCCCCCCTCACATATCTCTCCACGCCATCCCACCATCTCATCCTCGGTCTCCCTATCCCCCTGCCCCCC
>NC_137011.1:7455535-7458035 GCF_032717465.1 Coenobita brevimanus | reverse complement strand
CTCTCTCTCTCTCTCTCTCTCTCTCTCTCTCTCTCTCTCTCTCTCTTCCTCATCTACTGTTTGTCTCCCTCTTCCTCTTCTTCTGCTGCTTCTCTTCCTCTTCCTCTTTTTCTATTGCTTCCCTCCCTCTTTCTCTTTTATTACTGCTTCTCACCCTGTTCCTTTTTTTTTTTTTTCTCCTTCTCTTCCATTCTTCCTATCTCCTGCTTCTCTCCCTCTTGTTCTCCTTTTACAGCTTATATCCTACTTCTTCTTTTACTGCTTCTCTCCCTCATCCTCTTTTGCTTCTCCTCTCCTGCTTCTCTTCCTCTTCCTCTTGTACTGCTTCTCGCCTTCTTCCTCTTCTACTCTCTCTCTCTCCCCTTCTTCCTCTTCTACTCTCTCTCTCTCCCTCTCTCTCTCTCTCTTTCACTTCTACTTCTCCTCTCCCACTTTCTCCTCTGCTACAGTTTTTCTCTTTCTTCCCGTTCTTCTACTGCCTCTCTCCATCTTCTTTTCCTGCTTCTCTCCCTCTTCCTCTTCCACTGCTTCTTTTCTTCTCCCTCTCACCTCCTTGGTAGTATAGTGGTTAGTATCCCTGTCTGTTGTGCGGGAGTCCTGGGTTCGATTCCCGGTTGGAAAGAATCACGTTTGCCGCGCTTACAGTTGACAAAAATAGCATCAATCTAGCCAGAAGGAAATTAGGAGAGGCTTGATCAGTCAGTCTCGTCTAAGGATTCTACACACTCAAGGATCCATATTTCCCTCGGTTAAGGAAGCTCCCTACCACCCCTTCCTCTGCGATTTATTTTTAGATATGAATGGTTAACGCCAATTCATCTATCTTTTTTAACGCTGAAAATGATGTTTTTTGAATTATATAAATGACGCAGAAGAGGACAGTATGGAGTAATAAGCAAAATAAACCGCTTAGGAAGAAGTGTCAGGGAGCGTCCTTAACTGACGCGAATACTGGCCAAGGTGCTTCACTCTAGTTAAACCTCAAATGATGCTTCACTTGATATCCTTAAAGACTTTCACTGGCTAGGTACTTCACTCTAGCAAAGTCCCATATAGTTCTTCATTGAAGCTTAGTTCGGATTTTCACACTACATGAGCTTCACTTATCCGATGCCTCCCATGTTTCATTTCTTATATTGTTTCATTTAGTGAAGCCTCATATTTTGTTTCATTTAGCGAAGCCTCCTATGTTGTTTCATTTCATATATTGTTTCATTTAGTGAAGCCTCATAATGTAGTTTCATATAGCGAAGCCTCATATACTGTTTCATTTAGCAAAGCCTGGTATTTTGTTTCATTTAGCGAAGCCCTCATAGCTTGTTTCATTTAGCGAAGCCTCATATTTTGTTTCATATAGCGAAGCCTATGTTGTTTCATTTAGCAAAGCCTCATATGTTGTTTCATTTAGCAAAGCCTCATATTTTGTTTCATTTAGCAAAGCCTCATATTTTGTTTCATTTAGCGAAACCTCATATGTTGTTTCATTTAGCAAAGCCTCATATGTTGTTTCCTTTAGCGAAGTCCCATATGTTTCATTTAGCGAAGCCTCATATTTTGTTTCATATAGCGAAGCCTCATATTTTGTTTCATATAGCGAAGCCCCATACTTTGTTTCATATAGTGAAGCCTCATATTTTGCTTCATAGAGCAAAGCTTCATTCTGTTTCATTTAGCGAAGCCCCAATTTTTTTTTTTTTTTTTTCATTTAGCGAAACCTCATATTTTGTTTCATATAGCGAAGCCTCATTCTGTTTCATTTAGCGAAGTCCCGTATCTGTATAGCTCTTCTCTATTTGTCCATGTTATACTTATTAAGGGTAGTTTATATCTGGCCTGGTGGTGGTTAGATAATTTTGATTTTTGACAGGATGCGAGTATGGTCATATACGGAGAGTTTTGTGCTTCTGGATTTCTTTAAGACCGAAGACAAATTATAAGACACCTCGATATCTGAATATTCCTCCATTAATATCACCACACCTGGCCTTAATGACATAGTCCTAGGATGTATACAACGTGGACGGTGGGTACTAGAGCTGAAATGGTCACATTTAATGGTTTGAGGTACGATGGGTTGGTGGGGTAGGGGGAAATGATTATTAAGAGTATGCAAAAAGCTTGACATACACCATTTAAATTCTCAAAAGTGTTTAAGACTTGATAACTGCGTCATAAACTTTCTCCTCAGACAAAACATCGCTTAAGATACCAATATAAGGTGGTGGGGACAGGAATGAAGTATCTATCTATATCTATATACCTAAGCTGCTTCCCCCAAAGAAAGGGAGGTAGCCGAGACAGGACGACACACTCCCAATTTACTCATCCGCTCAAACACATTCATTCGCATCTTAGCCCCAAAGGGGAGAAGGGACAGATCCTCAACGCACCACACCGCATGAGGGTCAACTGCACAATGCAGTCAGTGACATCAGCAGCAGGGCTCGACAGTAGAGCTGGTTTATCCCTGCCACATTATAATGGACCCATTAAAGACTCA
>NC_137011.1:7320535-7453035 GCF_032717465.1 Coenobita brevimanus | reverse complement strand
GAGTTTTTAAGAGCTTGCTTTTCCTGATTCTCTTTGTGTCTCTGTGTCTGTCTCTCTGTTTCTGTTGCTGTCGATGTCTCTTCTCTTCTGCCTTTTCTTTACGTCTTTTCTTGTTTGTCTGTTCCAGTCTCCTCTCTTCTTTTGGGCGTGCCTGCTTGCTTGTGAATGCGTCTGCCCCGTTTTTTTTAGAGCCTGCTTTTCCTGCTTCTCTCTGTGTCTCTGCTGCTGTCGATGTCTCTTCTCTTCTTCCTCTTCTTTATGTCTCCCCTTCTTTCTTCTCCTGGGCGTGCTTGCTTGCTTGCTGTCTCTGCTCTGGAATTTTTAAGAACTTGCTTTTCCTGATTCTCTCTCTGTCTCTGTCTCTGTCTGTCTCTTCTCTTTTCCTCTCCTCTCCTCTCGTCTCCTCGTCTCTTGTCATGTTTTCCCTTCTCCTACGCGTGCTTGCTTGCTTGCTGAGTGAGTCTGGCCTGGAATTTTGAAGAGCTTGCTGTCTTTCTGTATCTCTATCTGTACCTTCCCTCTCCATGTTGCTGTCTTCTCGTCTGGTTCTTGTTGTCCCCTCTCATCTCTTCTCCTTTCTTCTCTTGATTTAGGGTATGATTTTCCTGCCTCTCTATGCTTCTGTGTGTTTATTTGTCTCTACCGAAGCTACTGCCTCTTCTCTTCTGTCTTTTCTTTGCCTCGCCTCGTCTCTGTCTTCTTTCTTCTCTCCTCTTGGATGTGCTTACTTAATGTGTGAGTCTGATGGGGTGTGTTTACGAGCAAGGCTTGCTTTTCCTAAGTTTCTGAGTCTCTGTCTGTCTGACTCTGCTAAATCGACATCTTTTCTCTTCCGTCTCCTCTTTTTTCTCTTCTCTTTTCTTGTGCGTGCTTGGTTGCTTGCTTAAGTGAGCCTGCCCAGGAGTTTTCAGGGCTTGGCTTTCTTCCTTCTCGCTGTGTTTCTAATTGTCAGTCTCTGCTGATGCCGCTGTCTCTTTCCTCTCTCTCTCTCTCTCTCTCTCTCTCTCTCTCTCTCTCACTGAACTTCTGTGTCGTGGACCCGCCAGGCGTTGCTTAGCAAGGGCTGTGTTATTGAGAGTCGCCCAATTATGCTGCTGGACTTAATGTGCATAAAATGACTTGCCTGAAACACATTGGAGTACCACTATCATATGCCCTATTTGTGGCCTTCCTCTCTCTCTCTCCTTCCCTTTATCTCATTTAGCCATCTTCCTCCTCCTGCCTTCCTCTTTTCTTTTGACCCGTATGTTTGTCCCATTCCCCGTCCCTATCTGTTTGTCTCTCCCTTTCTCCCCTTCCCTCCAGTTCCTGTTTCTACTTGTCCCTCCTTATTTCCGTCTCACCTGGTCTCATCCTTTTCCTTCCTCTCTGATATTCTTTTCCCATCTCGTGTCCTTGTCTCTCCCTGTCTCTGTCTCCTTGCCTCTCCCTTTTTACCATCTTCTCATTTCCTGTCTCCATTTGTCCCTGTTTATTTCCGTGTATCCCCGTTCCTACCATTTTCCTTGCCCTTTGATGCTCCTGTCTCTCCCTATCCCTCCTCTCTTAGCCTGGCTCTATCCCTTTCTCTGTTTTCTGTTTTGTCTGTGTTTGTCTTACTATATCTTTGTCTCTATCTCTGCCCACACCTCATGTCTTTCCTTGGCTTTCTCTTTGCAAGTAGAAGTGAGGTTATTGTTATGTACGTAAATGTATCTAAAAGGAAATAGGAGAGACAGTGAGCTTCACCCTAAACGAATTGGAATCTAAAAACAAAAGATTGGTACCTTTTCATACATAATTAAAACATAAGTGAAATAACAGCTTCTGTCTAAAAGCAGTAATGTATAATGTGTTAAGGAATTAATTGTGCCGTGTTTTGTGAATGATTACACCGTGTTCAATGGAGATTTCGTTTAAAGTTACACCTGCCTTTGATGCTAAGCACAATGAGACATACTAGGTTGGTGCAGTAATCTCATTAAGGCCACTACAATGCTGTTTGTGATTATGGGTAAAGCACCAGTCGAGTACATTAGCTTAGAGTACGACAAGTAGGTGTACAGTTCATTCATTTTAACTTGGCCCAGATTTTCATCCTTTTGCAGCTTATTTCACGTGGCTCAGTGGCAGAAGAAAATACCATGGCAGTGCATCCTTTCCACTGTACTTCTTCATGACTAGCATGATGATCAAGTGTTAATCTGTTCTTACAAATCAGCTTTCCAGGTGAAGAGAAGGCAATGTTAGGCCAAGTTAGTGTGAAGAGAGTACAGTAAATTAGTTTGTTCATCTTAACCTTGTCCAATTTTTTCTTTTTTTTTCATCTGTGGCTATTTTTCGTAGCTCAGTGGCAAAAGGAGACAATATTCTAGTAAATTTTTTTTTTTCCCTGCCATGCCCAGCTCTGCCTAAACCACCCGAGACCCCCCTAAAAACGAAAAAAAAAGAAAAAAAGTAAAAACAAAACGAAAACGACTCGATTACAGGTCAGGAATTCGCCACCTGGACCAACAGTAACTCATAGTCCAGTCAGAGCCAGAAATTCACCTACTCTTTCGCTGCGTCTACATAACACTAAAAGGGTGTTCGTCGCTTTCCACCCCGGCGCATCATATCAGAGAGAACCATTAAAGGGAAGAGAAACATACCAAGGCTTTTATTCTAGTCGGTTAAGGAGGCTCCCTGACACCATTTCCTTAGCGATTTAATTCTGAATATGGTTGTTCATATCCTTTTGTACGTTATTTATGCAGAGTATGGCGATATTGGAAGGGTTCATGTAATATTCTTTTGTAAGTTATTTATGCAAAGTATGGCGATAATGAAAGGATTTATGTAACACAGAGGAAGTCAGTAAGGTGTAATAAACAAAATAAATCTCTTAGGAAAAGATGTTAAGAAGCTTCCTAAACCGACGAGAATATGGTTTATATCCTTTCGTACGTTATTTAGGCAGAGTATGACCAGGTGATATTGGAAGGATTTATGTAATACAGAAGAGGACAGTGAGGTGTAATGAACAAAATAAACAACTTAGGAAAAGGAGCTAAGGAGCTCCCTTACCCGATGAGAACTACGGGCCCAGATCTCTTTCAGATTACCCACAAGAATCAAGTGAGGAATAGAAGAGGCTGTTAAGTTTTTGTCTCTATGAACACTGATGAAAAACTGTCAGTACTACTTCCCACGAAACAATCTGACACCAAAGATGAAGGATTTTGCAAAATATTCGTTGGTTCTCTCTAGTAGAGTAGTCATGCTTTATATACCCCTGAGTTAGACCCAGTATAGAGGGAAGCATGAGCTAAAAATTGGGTGTGAATCACCACATCTGATGCCACAGCCTTAAGGGCTTTGACCTACAGACAAAATCTAATTTTCGATGACACCGGAGGTGGAACAACAAGTGTCCTCGGGCCTAAGATTGAAATAAGCAGAAGACCGAGATCAGTCATGACTTTCCTTTCTTTATTACTAAAGGGGTGAGGTAATCACAGATGGAGGTCATAAAATGGGTGCTGGGCAGAATTAAAAACAGTCATGTGTTGAGATTTCAGGAAGGCTTTGGACTCTGTATCAGCACCTCATTATATGAGACTGACGCCATGTTTCCAGCTCCATAACCCCTGCATCCACAAGCAGGTTTGGGATAAGGGATGTGTGAAATGCTTCTGTAGCCAAACGACGTCTGGCATGACGTACAGTCTAAGAAGCGTAACCAGACAGCTTGGACAACACCAAAGCTTCATGGAGCGGGAGGATGGTACAGTACGTCTGTCAGCACCCTATGAAGATAAAGATCAAGATGATAGTAAGGATGATGATGATGATGATGATGATAACGATGACGATGACGAAGATCCTGTGTACAAAAGCAGAAGTCAAATACAGGGTCACAGAGTACACCTGCAAGAACAAGAACAACAAATCGTAACGGAGTGTAAGGTGACTCCCCCTGCCTAGCTACATAATGGTGTTGGGAGCGGCGTCGAGCGAGGAGGGAAGAAGATTTAAAGTGGAGGGGAGAGACCTATAATGGGGGCTGGCGTCGAGTACACGGTGTAGCAAAAGTCATGAAACCGGATATATAAATGTAAGTATATAGATGCATGGATAGATAAGGAGAAAAATTTCATATATAGTATCCACATTTCTCTACCTATCTTATCTATGTATATAGAGAAAGAAAGAAAGATAGATATAGATGCATGAACAGACAAAGATTTTATATACAGTGTCTACATCTCTCTACCTATCTTATCTATTTATATAAAGAAAAAAAAGATAGACAAACACAGATGGATGGATAGATAAAGAGAAAGATTTTATATACAGTATCTACATCCTTTACCTGTTTTATCTATTTATATATAAAGGAAGAAAATAGATATAGATATAAATATAGACAGGTACGTACATGGGTATAACTCCTCCACCAAAGGTATTTTTATATTATCCTTCCTGCTTCTTTTTTACAACATAAACATTAGAGGGATTTTTCGAGCTGACGAGATTAGCACAGTCCTCGTTTACCCCTTCCCAGAAAAGTGAAAACTCCCAAGATAAACGAAACAGTCTAACGTTAGCTAAAAGAAAATGAAAATTACTTCCTCCTGCTAAATATGCCAGATGGTCTACCTGGTTGCCCTTTCCTTGTGGACTTCAATTTCTGACGAGATGAGAGCACGATGCTGGAATGTTCCGTAACCCCGTCTGCGCGAGAACGAAATTGTTGTTATGTTGGTTGCTGTTAGACGAGTTTTTTCTGCACTGAAAAAAAGCAACTCTCTCTCTCTCTCTCTCTCTCTCTCTCTCTCTCTCTCTCTCTCTCTCTCTCTCTCTCTCTCTCTCTCTCTCTCTTTCAGTTGGTAAAGAAGTTAATAAACACTGTCTCCAATCCCTCCAATTTCGATATTATCTCTTAAGAAAAACTGAATTGCCAAACAGCAGCAAAAAATATATTAAAAATAAAAAATAAAAAAAGAATATGAATTAAAATTGAAAAAGAATAATGACCTTCCCGAACTGAAAGAAATTAACATATCGATCAAGATTTTGACACAAACTGTAGATAATCTTATGGTTCCTGACTTCTGCCACACCCTGTACATGAAGGAGGATGGCTTGTGAGGGGAAGACGGAGATCGTACTCTCCTGAGGCAAGCAGTGTTCTTAGTATCTTTTCTTTAGCGATTTATTAATATGCTGCACATTAGTTTTCTCTTGCATGTTTGTCGTAGTGAGCTGGGAGCAGGGTAGTGAAATGACGTTGGACCGGGCAACATGAAGGCGATTTGTTTGTGGCCACCCTTTACGGGATTAAGGCGTCTGGCATTAGACAGACTGATAGACAAAACATAGTATGAATCTCTTTACTGCTATAAATATTTCACTCTTAACATCAACCGATTATATTTTCAGGGAAGGATGGGGGGCGTGGGGGCGTAGGCTACTTTCCCCCTTCCTCCCAATTTTTAATAAACAACTGACAACATCTAAGAAAAGTACAACATTATTTACCAAAATTTATGCTATTAATATGTCATTGCACATGATTAAAACAAGATATTCAAGAGTACATTTTGTTTTTCTTAATTGCTAAAATGCATGAAAAGTGGCAATTATGCTTGGAACGCCCCCCCCCCCTTTTCCGAGAGTGGTGTATCCGGCCCTAACTAGATTATGAAAGACACCAGAGAGTTAGAGAATTATAAACTAACTTCTTTTACTCCTTTAGCTTCAGTAAGTCTCCAGTAAGTTGAAAAAAAAAAAATCGTCTCCAGGTAAAGAAAAGAATTAGGCGAAAAATACCTCACTGAGATTCAGCTAATTAACCTGCCCTGTCAGGAAATAAGTTGAGAAGTGACAGGTGTTGAGAGCTTCCTGAACTAACGAAAATGTGATCCAGAATATATCAGTACTATCAGTGTGAGGAATTTATGAAGAAATTTATGATAAACTTCAGCTTGAAATTTCAGATCTGTTTTTGTAGAAAGAGCAGAGATAGTAGAGCTGTGGATTTTTCATGTCACTTGTTTCTCCAGTTGAAATGAGTCACCTATGTGCGTGTGTGTGTGTGTGTGTGTGTGTGTGTGTGTGTGTGTGTGTGTGTGTGTGTGTGTGTGTGTGAGAAAGAGAGAGAGAGAGAGAGAGAGAGAGAGAGAGAGATTCTTTTTATTTAGGTTTTTTATTTACCATTCAGTACAAGCCCCGGCACTCTTGGGAACACTGTCGCTGAAGGCCAAGCAGGGAAGGGTGCGTGAGAGTAAAGAGTTATGGTGACACATATATGGCATAAAAGGTATAGAACCAGTTATCATTACAAGTACGAGATATACACTGGAGAAAGTTTTACAGTAATTATCATTATAAATTCGGGAATGAGCAAACGGATACATTGACACACATACTTCCATACGTATGCAGAGAGAGACACATATGTACACATACATATATGTATATAGCCACACATACGTATATATATATTTACGCATATGTAACCACAGACATAGGCCTACTGCATGTACAGGATAGGTACTCACGTATAAAGATACTGGTATGTGTACAGGCGTGCATACATATGCATATGCTACATGCACATATATATGATACACAGTATATTCACACACACACACACACACACACACACACACACACACATATATATATATATATATATATATATATATATATATATATATATATATATATATATATATATATATATATATATATTTAGTGTGGTAGGTGGGGGCGCTCACCATCCACTCTCTCGATGTAGTGCTGCTCTCGGGTGTCGGCCCTTTCCTCTCCATCCTTCTTTCCTTCCATTCTCTTCTGTCTTTCTTTCCTTCATTCTTTCCTTGTCCTTCTGCCTACGGGTGACGTTACACTCCCTCTTCTGTGTTTCTTTCCTTCATTCTTTCCACTTCCTTCAGCCTGTGGGTGACTCTACACTAAGTGACAAGCCAGATGGTTTCCTGTGCACCAGGAAACCATTTACTACGCTGGGTGGTAACCATATAACCAAATTTTGGCGCCTGGTGGTTTAGTGGGTAATTATTGCGCTCCAATCAGATTGAGCCGGTGAAGGTTTATATCCAAGGGGTGGTTGGGGTTATTGCTCATGTAATGCCACTCAGGGATGAGTGAGGCTGGTCACTCTCATCTTAAATGTCGGGACCAATTGCCTAGACCTGGGCTCCTACGCTCCTCATGGGGCAATGTAGGATTGGATGAGATATATATATATATATATATATATATATATATATATATATATATATATATATACATATATATATATATTGTATATATATACCATATAACCAATTTATGGCGCCCGATGGTTTTAGTGGGTAATTACAGCGCTCCAATCGGATTGAGCCGGTGAAGGTTTATATCCAAGGGATGGTTGGGGTTATTGCTCATGTAATGCCACTCAGGGATGAGTGAGGCTGGTCACTCTCATCTTAAATGTCAGGACCAAATTGCCTAGCCCCGGGCTTCTACGCTCCTCATGGGGCAACATAGAACTGGATGATGATGGATGATATAAAGATAGATAGATAGATAGATAGATAGATATACAGTAGATAGTCACATTCACAGGTAGGTAGATTAAACGATACGCATTATATGGGTATCTTTTAATTCAAAACCCCTGCACAAGGACAATACATGCACATGCACCTGATGTGTACGTGTGTGGACAACACACACACACACACACACACACACACACACATACACACGACGGGACTGAATGGTACAGTTTCTTAATATTGGTGTAATGATAAAGAAGGAAAACGGAAAGAAGAGATTTATGACAGAAAACATTTAGGGTTAACTCTACAAAACTGCCTAAAGCGACTTCCTCTCACTGTAATGCCTTTGCGCTAGGATAATGCTGGTACATTTTGGTATACATATATGAAACCTGTATGTGTGTGTGTGTGTGTGTGTGTGTGTGTGTTGTCCACACGCACACATTTGGTGCAACATCATAATGAGTATCATTTCTGTTTATCTATTTACCTGTGTATCGGACAACGTAAATATATCCATTTAGAGTGTATATGTACATGTATGTCTCCCTGGATATGTATATATGGATAGCATATATATGTGCATGTAGCATATGTATGTATGTACGCCTGTACACATACCCATATCTTTATACATGTGTACCCATCCTGTACATCCAGTATGTCTATGGCCACATGTGAGTGCATACATACATATATGTATAGATATAAACGTATACGTAAGTGTACACATGTCTCCCTCTGCATACGTATGTACGTATGTGTGTGTCACTGTATCCGCGTACTCATTCCTAAGCTTGTAATGTTAATTACTGCAACAACTTTGTCCCATGTATGTGTCATTGTATCTCTTTGTTCATTATTGTGCTTGTAATGATAATTGCTTCTATACCTTTTATGCCATATATGTGTCACTGTAACCTTTGCTCTCACGCACCATTCCCTGCTTGACCTTCAGCGACAGTGTTTCCCAAAGTGCTGGGGCTTGTACTGAATGGAAAATAAAGAGCCAAAAAAAAAAAAAAAATCATTCATGGATAAGCAAACATTATGATAAAATATCATAATGTTTCAGTAGTAGTTGTATTAGTAACGGCAAGAAGCAGAAGGGGATGAAGGTGATCCACAGCAAATATTAATGCTGTGAAAAACCTATGTTTGAGAGTCAACAAGAACCAGTGAGAGTTAAAGAGTGGGTCAAAATAAATCAGGTCAAAAAAATTAAAGAGAAGCAGTGTCAAAAAGTCAACGAGAGTCACCAAAATTTAATAGGGTTCACCAAGAGTCAGCAGAGAGTTAGTCAGCTAAAGTCAACAAGAGTCTGGTGGAATCATGTGGAGCTAGCAAGAGTCAGGAAGAGTCAGATGGAATCATGCCGAGTTAACAAAAGTCAGCAAGTGTCTGCAGGTCAGCAAAAGTCAAGAGTCATCAAAAGTCAGTTGGAGTCAGCAAAACTCAGCAAGTCAGCTAAAGTCAGCAAGGACAGCAAAAGGTAGCAGGAATCAGCACAAGTCAGCAGCAGTCAGGAAAAGTCAGCAGGAGCCAGTAAATGACAGCAAGCATCAGGAAAAGTCAGCACAAGCCAGTAAAAGTCAGCAGGAGTCAAGAGGAGTGAGGAGGAAGCAGGGGTGGCCGCTTCTGTACCAGCTCTCTAGGGACTCGCCTTCCCCTTAAAGATACCCTTGTGAGAGCACGAAGGAAACATGGTGGCAGGGTGTTGGCAGGGGGCGCAGCATGGTGGCGGAGTGGTGGCAAGGGAGTTAGCAAGGTGTTGGTATGGTGGTAGTGGGGGGGGGGTAGCAAGGTGGAAGACTAGTGGCTGGTGAGTTGGTAAAGTGTTGGTATGGTTGTAGGGGAGGTAGCAAGGTGCATGATTGGTGGCAAGGGGGTTGTAAGGTGGCAGAGTGGTGAGTGGGGAGGTGGTAGGGTGGCAGGGTGATAGCCAGGGGGTAGAAAAGTGGCATAGTGGTGGTAGGGCACAGACCAGGGTAGCTGGGAAGAGAGAGGGAGCAAGGAGGTGGCTGGTGAGGCAGTGGCAGGGTGTTGGCAAGGGAGTTAGGAGATAACTGAAGAGATAGTATGATGGCAGGGGATGGGGAGAGAGAGAGAGAGAGAGAGAGAGAGAGAGAGAAGAATTTACTAGGACAAGTAGTACCCCAAAAGGTCTTACGAACCTTACAGGGAAGGTACACACGATCAATGAATTATCTTTACATTTTGCCAGCTTTATGAACTGAAACAGCAGACGAACAATATGGAAATGATTTCCAGTCATCCCCTATTAATGAATATGCCTATTGTTACATCAAAACCTCATAAAGCGTGAAGTTTATACAATGTACGACATACTCGTAAACTAGCATTCAGAACTATTTCCCTTACGAAGAAAACGCGAACAGCAACTACGCTCATATTAAACAGTTGATCACCTTCATAAAGATACTTTTTTGACCGTGTATACCATGAATGGAGTATGTTCCTACTCTGCTAGTGTGAGAAGAGTGCCCACAGAACGGGCACGGAAAAGGAAGTGTTCCTAACTTGGAGGGAGAAGGCTGGACTAGGAAATTTTACTAGAAAGAAGGAAACATTCAATCAGCTACTAAGTCAGACTTAACAAAACTTTGTCTCATCTAGCCATATACTGCTGTACTGAGGAATTATCAAAAATTAGTGCTGGTAACTGAATCCAGGCACTACAGATCATCGTTGTGAAGAAATTATTAAAGTATAATGGTGGTTGTACTTCATGTCAAGCATTCATCCATGGTTTGTCGTCCAGTTGCTGTTTAAATAGATATGCGCTGACAGTCCATCTTTTCATACCTCAGCTGTCGTACAAACATCTAGTCTCTAACAGAAAAACGTCCAGTGCCAGGAGCGTTCTCTGGCATCTCATGTGCCTGAGGAATGTAGTCTGTTTATTAGCTCGTGCCCGAACTCTCTAAAGCCTTGCAACAACCCTCTCGAGGATCAGCGTCCAGAATTGGACTGCATATTCCAGATGCAGCTGTATAAGAAGATTTTACAGAAAGAGTACTATTTTCATGTTTCTGTACCTAAACTGTTTTTTATAACACAAAATCCTTTGTGCTTTCTACTCTACTTCAGTGCACTATCTGGAGAACTTAAGGTCGTTGCTGATTAAAACACCTAAGTATTTCTCCAGGTCATTGCTGCTGACTTCCCTTCCTAACAAGGAATTGCTGGTGCTTGAATTTGCATGACCGATATGCATCACCTTACAGTACATTTGTGCAGGTTGAACGACATTTGCCACCGTTCAACCCATTCCCCTATTTCAATCAGGTCCTCACTTAATTCTACTGTCATCTCGAATCAGGAGGCATTACCGGTACCTCCTGTCTTTGTGTTGTCTGTAAGTATTGCATTTCGGCTGACAATGCCCGCATCTATATAATTCATGTAAATTATGTTTATCATTGGTCCTAGAACTATACCCTGGGAACGCCACTTGCAACTAATTAACTATTGTCCAGTTCTCCACAAATACTCAATGCACGATTTTTTGTCATCAACTTTCAGAGAGAGAGAGAGAGAGAAAGCAGCTTTCAAATATTGGGGTAAAAGGTTAGAGGTCTGAAATGAGGCAAGATTAAGTGAGGCATCTCTCTCTGTCTCTGTCTCTGTCTCTCTGTCTCTCTGTGTGTGTGTCTCTCTCTCTGTCTCTCTCTCTCCCTCTCTCTCAACGCCATTTGTTTCTGCCTTCCTGTTTTATTTATCTTATGTTCTGCATCTACTGTACAATGACTGCTGGGCCACACTGCACAGACTCTGTGTCAGGACACTAAGATATAATAAAAATCTACATAATAGCTAGTGACATATGTGCTGTTAATATGCAGTATATAGGTTTGAAGGAAGTCGTGCCTAAGCTTGAGGGAGCTGGAGGAAACAGCAGTGCTAGGGAAATTCGCACACATCACAGTATGACGCCGGATGGAAAAGTCCACAAGTGTGAAAGTTCCTCCTTACGTGCCCTCACACATGACCAACCAGTCATGTACAAGGGAAATTGGAGAGACAGGGCAGAAGGGGTTAGGAGAGAGAAGAGGCACGGTGGAAGAAGCAGGAGCAGAGGGCACGGAGTTAGCTAGCATAAACCGCTCTCACCTTAGTACTGCTCTTGTGACGATAACATCCTAAATAAAACTGCAATGAAACCCCAGACTCATCTTTATCTTTCTCCTGCCATCCACGACAAAACCAACATGAACATTCTCTCCTCTTCAAATCCCTACAATCTAACATTTTTTTGGAAACGCTCTGCGACAGCTACGATATACCTTGTAAATAATATCTTTGCACTTTTGTGTGTGTGTGTGTTTGCCTCTCTATGCATCATAAGTATTTTTTTTATCTCACTATATAAATAAGTTAACCCGTGCATCCATTACACAACAGAACAGATAAAGAAAATATAAAGAAATGGAAGAAAATTTAAGATGAAAGAAAAATAAAAACTAAATCTTTCCATTCTAATCATCCCTTTTCCTTGAACAACCCTCTCAGCAACTCTGCTTTAACCCTGACGTTGCTTTGGACCGGGATAGGTAATTCATTTTGGATGATATTAGATGGTTTTAATGCTATGAGAAAAATCCTACCAGACACAGGATTCACTCCTGTCACGTGGGATTGTCCGTATATAGCACCCAATTAGAAACTCTGCCTGATGGTAAATTGTTATGGGGCGGCTCAGTCTGCTGGTATGGGCGACGGTGTGGCAGTGGTAGGAGGAAATGGGAAACTATGCAGACACTGATAACGTTGACTTAGCCGTCCCGAATTGGCACGTGAGTGGAAGAGGAGCGTCATATATGGACCACCTTGTAAATCTTAATACTGTATACAGACGAGGATTTGAAAGTCAGGATAGAAATTACAAAGTCTGAAGGTAGATATTGCCTTTGCTAACTACTCTACCGCTAGAGGTGCGTCTTAATCTGAGCAAAATTGTCAGGAGGAAGCAATTAGAAGTAGTAGTATTTTAGTAGATGCTTCCCCAGGCTTATCTGAACGTGAACCCAGTGGAGTGCAGGCTTAAGGTGTCCTCCCCCTGCAGTCCACGGTCCTCCTGTCGGGGGATAGGGAAGTTATTAAGGGACATTTGTATTCGCAGGCAGTGGAGTCTCCTAGTTATGTCGGTGCCACCACATGAAGGCGTCCCTCTCCAGCACCGGGGCAGATGTTAGAACAGAAAAACAAAGTCATGGTTAAGGATCATCTCGGTTTACTTTTCCGCGACAATAAACAAACTTGATATTCGACTTTGGCTGACACAGGACGATTGTCTTCATCTGCGTTAAGTTTTAGCACAAAGTCGATTAAAATATACCTTGATTAGCTTTAGGCAGCAATTAAAATAACGGAATATTTGGGGAGGCGGTGGATGAATCGGTAGAGAGGCGGCCTGCAGTCCTAATGGACCCAGGATCGAATCCCGACTGGGGCAGGGAACAGTTTAAGGACTTGAATTTCCTAAAAAGCAGACATTCCTGATCTACCAGATGACCCGCCGACATGTCGTAAAAATACCCCCGCTAATACCAATACACCAAGCCTGTGCGAGACAGCCCTAGCATGTATTCAATATGGATGGTGGGTGTTAGCGCCGAAGCGGTGACATGTGGAGGTGTAGGAGGACTACTGGGCCTTGGGATAGGTCACTGCACCCGAGAAATAGGCCCTGAAGCCTTTGCCCAGAGTCGGACGAAAAACAAACAAACAAACAAAAAAAAAAGCCTTTAAAACTGGATATTATTTTAAGGATATTACTACTTAATTTTATACATCTGACCTATTACTCCACTCGAGAATTAACTCTCTCTCTCTCTCTCTCTCTCTCTCTCTCTCTCTCTCTCTCTCTCTCTCTCTCTCTCTCGAAAATGACGGAAACCATCATATTTCCCGATCAATTTACCCTTCCTAGTCCACGATGATCATTCTGACTGAAGCACCACCAATATCTTTCCTCATTCTCCTTTCTCTTATTTTTCTTTGATCGCTTCCTGCTTCTCCTCTTCTTCTTTATCCCTTTTTTTTCCTTCCACATTTTCCGTCTGTGCCACTTCCTCCTTTTTTCCTCTTCTCATGGTAGATCTGTGTTGTATTCTTTCCCTTTTTGTCAAATTTCTCTTCTGATTCACTCTACTTCCTCGTCATTCTCGCTCTCTTCTTTCTTCCTTTTTATGTCATTTTTTTTTGTTTTTACCTTTCTTTACCGGGTCTTCGCCACTTTCCTGTTTCGTTTTTCCTCTCTCTCTCTCTCTCTCTCTCTCTCTCTCTCTCTCTCTCTCTCTCTCATTTCATTGTTTACCTTCAGTGTCAGTATTTTTCTTTCATTTAATGGCTGCTTCAGTTTCTTTTTTTCTTTCTCCGTCTGTGCCCTTCTCGTCTCTCATTTTCCGGCCTTTTTCTTTTTTCACGCTACCTATGCTTTTTTCCTGCGATTCATTTTTCCCATTGTCTCTTTTTCCATATTGTTTGTTCTGTATTTTCCACATGTGTGTGTGTGTGTGTGTGTGTGTGTGTGTGTGTGTGTGTGTGTGTGTGTGTGTGTGTGTGTGTGTGTATGTGTGTGTGTGTGTGTGTGTTTTGTCTTTGTTTTACCAACGTCAGCTTTTTCTTTTTCGTTTTTATCTTCTACCAGATATTTTCTCACTTCTCTATCGTTCTTTTTCTTCTTTTTCTTTCATATATTCCGTTTGTGCGTTTCCTGTCTTTCTTTTGTTAACCTCCTCCTCACTTTTCAATTACGATTTTTTCTTCTTTTCATCATCATCTTCTTCCATCTTATTCATCATTATATTCCTCTTCATCGTCCTCATGTTCTTCTTCATTTTCATTTCCTTCCTTTTAATATTCACTTCCATTTTCACCATTGGCACCAGAATCATATTTTTTTAGACTGATTTCGACCCCCCTTTCTTGTTTTACCACTTCCTCTGCATTGTTTTCTTTTTCCATCGCCTCCTCCTCCTCCTCCTCCTCCTTCTCTTTCTTCTTCTTCTTCTTCTTCTTCTTCTTCTTCTTCTTCTTCTTCTTCTTCTTCTTCTTCTTCTTCTTCTTCTTCTTCTTTCCCTGCTCTTCCTCCTCCTCCTCTTCTTCTTCCTCCTCTTCTCTGTCTTCTCCCTTCCACACACTGACCGCTCACTCATCTGGAGGAACTAAAGATTTACTTCCCTCCTCTCCTTTCCCTCTGTCTGTCTGACTGTCTGTCTGTCTCGTTATCCTTGCCTTTTTATCTCTGTTCTTCTCCTTATCATATTTTTCTTTTTTATCCTTATCCTCTTCCTTTCTCTTCCTCTTCCTTCTCCTCTTACCTTCTTCTTTTCTTTTTTTTATTCTTCTTCTTTGCCTTCCCCACAAAGAAAGCCAAATATAATGCTTGTTCCTAGCTGTGTCACTCGCTCACTCACAAACTTGGTTACTTCTCTCCCTCACTGAGTTGTACCATCTTGAAAAATCAGGCTGAGGCCTCGTGTGACGATACGAAAATGAAAATTTGCACAGTGGTAGACCTTTACTGAGGCCAAATTTCAGGCTGGGTGAGACACACAAAGGTCGCCCCTCAAGGTGGGGGAGGGGATTGCAGGGGATCCGGCTAGATTTTTGCAGTCAGGTGGTAAGCAGGGAGGGACCGTTGTGTCCCCTCCCCCCCCCCACCCACACACATGGAGTGGGAAAAGGCCCTCGGAGGCCCTGGTTAAAGTCGTTATGCACAGCCTTAATTTTTAAACCATTAAGAAGAAATTATGCACATTGGTAGATGTTCGCCCCAGCCACGTTTTAGGCAGGATGGAACACCCGACGACAGACTCCGGGGGTCCCAGCTATGACTTTTTGCCTAGGAACATGGACTTTTGCATTGAGACCTTTACTTGGTCCAGGATTTAGGTTAAGGGGGACCCCCGAGGGCTGTCCCTAGGTATCCTAGCCGAAATCGCTATGCACGATCATGTGTTTTGAACCTTGGGACACAAAATTTTGTACACTGGTACATTCAGTCAGCCACTTTTCAGGCAGGGTGAGAACCCGAAGGTCCCAAGGGATCTCGGTGAAAACCGTTATAAACATCCATATTTATTTATTTTTCCTAGGAACATGAAAATTCGCGTGGTGCCACATCTTCACTAGGCCAGCCAATTGGCAGGGTGGAACCCACTGAAGGGACGGCTACCACTTGAAACGGACACATATTTTACGAACTAGAAACACGATATTGCACATTGTTACCTTGAAACGGACCAGCGATTGGCCAGGGTGAGATCCCCGGAGGTCGCCCGTCACAAGAATAAACAGTTTCTTTCCCCGTGCAATACTGCAGGGGTTTGGTACTTCTATCAAAGGTGTCCATTGTCTTATTCTTTTTCTCTCTGTTACTCCAACCACTGACTGCTTTTTCCCCTTCTGCTCTTCTCCAACCCATTCTTATAATCACACTGTCTCCTTTTCCCATATGCCCTCATTCACTCCTTTCTTCCCATACCCTCAGTATTCTATTCTTCCCTTATTTCTATTCTCCCTCTCTTTGCTTCATAACCCCTGCTTTCTCCCTTTTTCCCCATTTCCTCTCCCTCCTGCTTTCTCCCTTTTTCCCCCTTTCCTCTCCCTCCTTCCCACATCTTTCTCTCTTTCCATCTTCCTTATTCCAGTTTTGTTCTTCCTCCTTCGCTTTCAGCTTCCCTTATCATTCATCATCGTATATTTTCTTCCTCAACCCACGCCTTGTCCCTATTCACCTTTGCCTTTCTCCCTCTTCCGCTTCCCTGTCACTGTCTTTTCGTCTCCCCTCTTCCTTCTGTTCCTCTTCCCTCGATTGATCCATTTCTCTTCCCTTCCTCCATCCCCCTCCCCCGTTCTCCTTATCCCACTTCCCCTTTTTCTCCCTCCTTCTTTCCTTTCCCCCCCCTCTCTCTCTCTCTCTCTCTCTCTCTCTCTCTCTCTCTCCTCTATTTATCGTTCCCTCTCCCCATCCCTCACCCTCTATATTCAGGTCCTCCTCTCCTTTTCAATCCCTCCCTCCTCCTCTCCCTCTCTCCCTCCCTCTTTCTCTCCCCTCTCTCCAACCCTCATCCTCTCCCTCTCTCCTTCCCCTCTCTCGCTTCCTCTTCCTCTCCCTCTTTCCTTACCTTCTGCCTCAGCTCTGCCTGCCTGCCGGAAAACACTAGAGACTGCTATTTTAACGAGTGTCTGTGGAGAGGCGGTCACTGCTAAGAAACACGCCACACCGCTCTCTTCTCTCTTCCTCCTCCCCCAATCCCCTCTCTCTCTCTCTCTCTCTCTCTCTCTCTCTCTCTATTTTCCTCTTTGACTGCGACCTTAATCAGTCCGTTCCTCTTCTTCCTTCTCTCCTCATCATCCCTCTTCTCGATATTTCCCCTCTCTTTCATTCTTTATTTATTCTTTTCCAGGATATATATATATTTTTTGCTTCCCTTTCTTACTCTCGGTTTTCTCTTCCTCTCTCTCTCCTCCATCTTCCTCTTTTTCTCTTGCTCCATGCTTTATTCTCTCTCTCTCTCTCTCTCTCTCTCTCTCTCTCTCTCTCTCTCTCCTTGCATTTCCCGGAAGCTGTCATCTTCCTTCTAATTCGCTTAGTTCGTCCATTTCCTCTCTTTCCTTTTCCTCGCTTTCTCGTTTCTCTTCATCCTTCTTCCTTCCTAGTCTGCCTCATTTCCTTCATGTTTATGTATATATTTTTGTTTTCACTCCTTACTTTCTTCGGTTCATTATTATTTTCTTGCTTTTCCTTCTCTTCATTATCTTCCTCCTCCTCCTCCTCCTATTCTTCTTTCTTCTTCAGCTTTTCTTTGTTGCCCTGGCTACAGTATTTAATTTTTCCCTTGTCCTGTCTTTTTCCTTTCTTTCTACAGTCTTTCTTCTTTGGTTATTTATTTATGTGTTCTTTTCCAGTTCTCTGTTTTCCTCTCTCACTATATTTTTCTTTCTCTCCCATTCTTTTTTCATTCTCCTTCTCTTCTACCTTTCTTTTTCATTCCCACTGTTATTCCCTCTTATTTCTTTTTTATCTCATCTTTTCTTTCTTCATTTCATTCATTTTTTTCTTCTTATTTCCTTCTCCTCCGTTTTCCCTTCACGTTCGTCTTTCACTTTTTCCTCTTCGCTCTCTCTGTTCCTTCTCACTTCCTGTTTACCTTTTCTCACTGCTTCCTTGTTTACTTTTCCCTTTCTTTTCCTTTCTTTTGTGTGCCCTTATTTTTTCTTCATTCTTTTTCTCCTTTCTTCACTTCTTTCCTTCTTTCCATTCTTCTTTTTTTTCTTATGCACTTTTGTTTTCTTCACTTTGATTTTTTCTTCTTCACATCTCTTTTCTTTCCTCCCTTACCGGTATTTCTTTTTCAAGTTCTCCTCTTCATTGTCTTATTCCCTCTTCTCTCCCTACATTCCTTAATTCTTTTTACTTATCATATTTTTTTTTCTCTCTCAGATATTCCTCCTCCTTCTTCATCTTATACTTTCCTTTCTTATATTTCCATATATGTGCTCCCTGTTCCGTCTTTCTTTTTTACTGTCTTCCTAACTTATCATCCTCTCTTTCCTTTCCTCTCCCTCCTTTTGTTTCTTCTATTCTTCCCCTATTTTTTTTTTCCTAGGTTAGCACGTGCTACTTTTTCTGTTATTTTGTTTTACCTTAAGTCTTTTTCCTTTTTCACGCTTTTATTTTCTTTCTTTTCTCCTCTTCTGTCCCTCTCCGCTTTCCAGTCCTTTCTGATCTTTTTCCTCTTTCTCTTCGTTTTTCTTCCATCTTTCATTCTCTTCCTCTCTTCTTTAATTGCTCTCCTCTGCATCTTTCTTCTTTTTTTTTCTACCTTCATTCCGTCTTACATTCTCTCCCCATTCCCTATTTTCCTTTATTTTTTACCTCTTCTTTCTAAGACCCTTTTCCTTTTGTTTTTGTTTACTGCTGCTTTTTTCTTCCTTCCTTTTATTTTCTATTTCTTCACAGTCTCAAAGTAATCTCGTTTGCCTCCCTTGCTTTGCCTTTTATTTTCATTTTCTTTTTATTCTTACGCCTTATTATTTATTCTTTTCACACCTTTGTTCCTTTCTTCTTCACTATATTTTTCTTTGATGCGTTATCCTTTTCTTCGAGCCTCCTTTTCCTCTCTTCTCCTTGGCCTTCTTTCCATCCTTCCTGCTTGTTTTCTCTTACATTTAATTCCTCCATCTTCTCCGTTTTTTCTTTCCCTTCCTTCCTCTTCCCACATTTCTTTCCCATTCTCTCCCTTCCTTCTCCAGTTTTTCTTCCTCATCTTCATCACCTTTTCGTCTCTACTTTCCTTTCCATCTTTCTTCGTTAGCTTTCACTACAGCTTTTCTTCCATAGCTCACTGTCCTTCATCTTTTGCTTCCTTCCTTCTCTTTCCTTCTCCCATCTTTCCCCACTACACCTTTCTTCATCCTCTCTTCCTTATATGTGTGTTGTCTTCCTCCTACTTCTTATTCTCCCTTCTTTCATGCTTTTTTTTTTTTTTTAATCTTTCATCCCCTTTCCCTTCATGTCATTTTCTTCCTTCCTTTCTACGTTACTGGGGAAACCGAAAATATATATTGGTCTTCATACTCCCTCACTTCCTTTCATTATCATCTGTTTTTCTTCTCTTCCCTTTTCTTATCTTCCTGTTCCTTATATTTCCATTCTTCCTTTCGTCTTTCCTTCCCTGCCTTTTTCTCATTCCCTACAGCGTTCTCTTCTTCCTCTAATTTCTCTCCTTCTCTTCCCTACGTTTGCCTTCCTCTTTCTTCCTCATATTTCCTTTCTTCCCTCCTTTCCTTTCCTGCTTCTTTCTCATTCCCTTCAGCTTTCCTTTCTTTAATTTCTCTTCATTTCTTCCCTTTGCTACTCTTCCTCTTCCTTATATTTTCTTTCTTCCTTCCATTATTCCTTTCCTGCCTCTTTCTCACTCCTTTTAGCGATCTTTCCATCACATAATTTCTTTCTTTTATTTCATCCTTACTTCATTTCCAATTGCCTTTTATTTTTCCATTATAGCAATATTCTGTTTTCGCTTTCTCTTTCATCCATCCTCCTATTCTACTATGTCTTTATGCTTTCTTCCTTTGCTCTCTAATTTTAACTTAATTCTTTTCCTTCTCCTTTTTCATCTTTCGTCCCCCTCTCCTTTTCCTCCTCATCCTTCCTTTCTCCTCTCTCCTTCCCCTCTTCTCCTATGTCGTCTCTTCATTTTCCTTCTCTTCCCTCCATCTATGGATTAATTCCTTCCCCTCTTCTCCTTTATCTTCCTTCCCCTCCTCCTCATTCTCCTCCTCCTTTTCTCTCCATTTCCTCTCCACCGTTCACTTTTTGTTTCTTCTCTTCCCTCCATCTTTACATCATTTCCTTCCCCTCTGCTTCTCTCTCTTCCTTCCCATCCTCCCTTTTCTTCTCCTCCCTTTCTCTTCCTTGTCCTCCTCCTTCTCCTCCTCACTTACTCTTCCTTCCCCTCCTCCTCTTTCTTCTCCTCTCTTCTCCTCCCTCTCACTTCCTTCTCCTTCTCCTCTTCTCCCCCCTTTCTCTTCTTTCTCCTTCACTTCTCCTCCCTTTCTCTCCATTTCCTACCTACCGTACCCTAAGACACTATAAAGGCGTGCAGGGCTTCCTACTCCCATTTTCTTTAGGCTCGGTTGAACCAAAACGCAGACTATAACATTTAAGGGGAGTTCTCTTTACCCCCCTTCTCTCTCTCTTTCTTTCTTTCTCTCTCTCTCTCTCTCTCTCTTTCTTTCTTTCTCTCTCTCTCTCTCTCTCTCTCACTTTCTCTCCTCCTCCCTCCCTCCCTTCGTCTCTGTCTGTCTGTCTCTGTTCTCCGTCTCCCTCCCTTTCTCCTTCCCTGTCTGTCTGTCGCTGTCTGTCTGTCCGCCCACCCTTCTCCCCCTCCTTCCCTCCCTCCGTCTCTATATCTCTTTCTGTCTGTCTGTCTGACTGCCTCTGTCTCTGTCTCTCTGTCTCTGTCTGTCTGTCTGTCTGTCTCTGTCTGTCTGTCTGTCTGTCTGTCTCTCTCTCTCTCTCTCTCTCTCTCTCTCTCTCTCTCTCTCTCTCTCTCTCTCTCTCTCTCTCTCTCTCTCTGTCTCTCTCTCTCTCTCGCTTTGTCTTTGTTCTTAATGGAATACTCGCCTCTCCACTCTTCATATTTATTTCTTTTTTGTAAGCGGAGAGAGAGAGAGAGAGAGAGATAGAGAGAGAGAGAGAGAGACAGACAGAGACAGAGACAGAGAGAGAATGACAACAGAATTGTTTCCATATTTTCATTATATTGCTCCCTCTCCCCACCCACCCCATCCTCTCTCTCTCTCTCTCTCTCTCTCTCTCTCTCTCTCACACACACACACACAAAGCACCCATATCTCAAAAGCATGGATTTGTTCAATTGCCCCTTCCACGAAAAAGCACATTCCTTGAAGTTAATACGCTATATATTATGAAGTAAAAGATATGTTATCATAATATACCTACCTTTCGAATACAATGACGCCTGTGTTGTTCCTCCTGCTATTTCCAGACGATTTTATTCAGCTTCCGAGAGATTTTCAAGAAGGGTTGGTTAGACGCATCCCTCAATAACGTTTTCTCTATCAAACGTTTTCTTTAGCCTGAGTAAAAGCTTTGGAGAAATGTCAAGCTGAAGGGGTGTCTTTTTTAAGCTTTTCATCTGTATGTCTCTGTCTCTGTCTTCTATGTCTGTCTGTCTGTCTGTCTCTGTCCTCTCCCATCCTCCTTCCCTCCTTGTCTGTCTGTCTCTGTCCCTGTCTCTCTCTCTGTCCTCCCCCTTCCTCCTCCCTCCCTGTCTATCTCTGTCTCTGTCTGTCTGTCTATGTCCTCTGCCTTCCTCCCTCCCTCCATGTCTGTCTCTGTCTCTGTCTGTCTGTATCTCTGTCTTTGTTTTCCCCTTTCCTCCCTCCCTCCTTGTCTGTCTCTATCTGTCTGTCTCTGTCCTCCCCCTTCCTCCCTCCCTCCCTGTCTGTCTGCCTCTGTCCTCCCCTTCCTCCCTCACTCCCTGTCTGTCTCTGTTTGTCTGTCTGTCTGTCTCTCTTCTAACCCTTCCTCCTTCCCCCTCTGTCTGTCTCTGTCTTTCAGTCTGTCTCTGTGCTCTCCCTTCCTCCTTCCCTAACTGTCTGTCTCTGTCTGTCTGTCTGTCTCTGTTCTCCCCCTTCCTCCCTCCCTCCCTCCCTGTCTGGTTCTGTCTCTGTCCTCTCCCTTCCTCCCTGTCTGTCTCTGTTTCTGTCTGTCTGTCTGTCTCTGTTCTTCCCCTTCCTCCCTCCCTCCTTGTCTGTGTCTGTCTCAATCTGTCTGTCTATCTCTGTTCTCTCCTTCCTCCCTCCCTAACTGTCTGTCTCTGTTCTCCCCTCCCTCTCTCCCTCCCTGTCTGTCTGTCTCTGTCTGTTCACTCATCCCCCCATCCAACCTGCCCTCCGTCTCCTTCTCTGTTTGTCTCTGTCTCTATCTGTCGTCCCTACGCTGAATAAACACTTAGAAATCCCGAGGTGCGAGGGGTGTGATGTAGCCTTCGTTAACCCTTTCACTATAAGCGCAGAATAAAAGCTTGGGACAGACTTTCGATATGGAGGGGTTAAATGCAGCCTCGATTAACTAACCTACAAACGGTCTTCCTTAGGCTGAATAAAAGAGTTTGGCAGCAGGAGGAATATACAAGAAAAAGTAATCGTAGAAGAAATATAAACACTGAACGAGTGGACATATCGAACCTCAGACCCACACCAAGACGACTACTCTGTAACTTATATTCCCTTAGCACGGTAATGCCTTTTTTTCCCCCTCTCCTGTGGTCGCTGGGAGTGAACAGGACAATAAAAAGAAAAGACCTGAATATTGTTGGTGGTAACTCTCTCTCTCTCTCTCTCTCTCTCTCTCTCTCTCTCTCTCTCTCTCTCTCTCTCTCTCTCTCTCTCTCTCTCTCTCTCTCTCATTGGGGTTTGAAAAGTGAGAAGGGGAATATTAAATACTTCTCGCCCTCCCTCTTTCCTTCCCCTAATCACACTAAATTAATGACATACAAGTATATGAAATAAATACTTCCACGTCGTTTAGTCGTGCCTTTCGGAAAGTCCGGCAAATCCAGTAAACAGTTTTAGTGACAGTGCTCTTGTGTCAAAATATGTATGTGTCACTTTTATGAACAGACATGGTGAGAATATATTGTTAGCATGTAAAAGGACACAAGTTAACTGTCCGCAATGGCCTGAGTCTCGATCCCTGTACACGTAGGCTACATCGCTGGACAACTGCGATTCCTTTGAGACTGCACCTTCAACCATATTAAAAAGACTGAATAAAGCTGGCCCTCTCTGTAATGGGATCTATTATACGCGCTTCTGGAAAACAAAAGAAACAATGCCAGTAAATTCAGCACAACAGCAACACTAACTGTAAACCATATTGCTTTCTCTATAACTCATTGGCAATCAATCCAAATTACTCGTGATAAAATGTCAGTGAGAGGACAAGGAATTTTAATCTTTCATAACGTTTGTTCGATTTCTATTAAGTTACATAAGAAACATTTTGGTAAAATGTATCCTCCAGAAAAATAACATGTAGCTTCCACATACCAATTAGCACTCTCCCAAAAGTAATACTTACGACGTTTAAAATCATTATCATCATCATCATCATCTAATCCTGTGTTGCCCCATGAGGAGTGTAGAAGCCCAAGGCTAGGCAAGTTGGTCCTGACATTGAAGATATGAGTGGCCAGCCTCACTCATCCCTGAGTGGCATTACGTGAGCAATAAACCCCAACCACCACTTGGATATAAGCCTACACAGACTCAATCCGGTTGGAGCTCCTTAATTACCCACTAAACCACCTGGCGCCATAGTTTGGTTATATGGTTACCACTCAGCATATGTCTTGGTTATATGGTTTGTCACTCAGTGTAGAGTCGCCCGCAGACAGAAAGAAGATGAAAGAAGAAGAAAAGAAAGACAGAAGAGGAAGGAAGGAAAGAAAGATGAGAGGAAAGGACAGTCACCCGAGATCAGTACTACATCGTCATTATTATTATTATTATTATTATTATTACAATTATTATTTTTATTTTTATTATTATCATTATTTCTATTATTATTATTGTCATCATCATTATTTCTATTATTATTATTGTCATCATCATTATTTTTATTATTATTTGTTTGCACCGTAAATTTTCTGACAGTAAACTGGAAATTAGGGAGTCCTTTGTCTGCAGTGGCTACGAGGAGTTAGAGGTGGTGATGATGATGGTGATGAAATGTTCTATCACGACCTTACCTCTTGCTGGTGTGATATAAGTGGATAACTTTCTCAGTATATTTCTATGCTTAAACATAAATTAAAAAAAAAAAAAATCGTTTGTTTTTTTGCAGCTTATTTCACGAAGTCCAGTGGCCGAATCATATTTACTGCTGTACATTGCACTTCATCGTGACTAGCACCATATGTTAGTGTTAATCCAGGGCCGGATCCAGCACTTTGAAAAAGGGGGAGGGGTGTGTGTGATTCTTTACAGAAATATAAGTTTGAGTTTGTGTTGACTTATTTTCAAATTCCCCCCTAGATATAACAAATCTCTTTCCATTTAATTGATTCTGTGTTAACATTTATGTGAGACACTTACTGCATGTGTGTTGACAAATAAATGTATTATTTTATTATAAGGTAATCATCGATAGACTCCCCCCCAAAAAAAAGGGGGGGGGGGTGGCGTACACCCCTTAGGCCTTACCCCCCCAAATATGGACCGGTAATTTATTGCTACAACTCAGCATTCAGGACGAAAATATGACCATTTTAAGCCGAGTTGGCTTAAAAAAGGCATAGTAACAACTATTACTGCGAGTTATATTCTTGGGAAAGACTGAGACAACCAAAAATTGACCGTCTGCCTTAAGTTCTCATAACAATCAGCATTAATCCCTGAACTCCTATGGCGTGTTATCCTCTTTAGTCGTGCTTTTTATGGAGGATTTTATTCAGCTTATGGAAGCCACCTGGTAGGGAAGATACTAATGAAAGCTGTATATAATCCATTCAGTTCTATTGCATTAATTAAATACAAAATACGTCCCCCCATTGAAGAAGTTGACAGCATTGGTTATCGTTTTTTTTTTTTTTTTTTTTTTTTAAGGGGAAGGTTTCAACTCAGCATAAATGAATCCCCCTCCTTAAATTCAAATAACATATTGAATTAATATTACTTATTGTTAAAAACCCAATTGCCTGCATTATTCTAGGCGAAGGTTGTGGCTCAACAAAAATTGATCATCCACGTTAAATTCCATCAACAAACAGTACAAGTATTATTCCTACACTGAAATACCCAAAATACGGTTGTATTCTAGGGAAAAATTAGCCGTCAGCATGATTTTAATGCCAAAAACTGGTCGTTCTCCTTAATATCATAATAGAACGCAATGTAAACATTTCCAATATTTAGATATCTAAAAGGGGTCATATTCTCGTGAAAATTAGCAGTCAGTATAATTTGATCGCCCACCTTAAAGCCTAATGACAATCAGTATTGTTATGTCGGTAGGATTAGGTTAATGGCTTGTATCTGGAGAGGTGAGGAACATCTAAAAATTAAGTGTTTTGCTGTAGGATTAGGTTAATGTTTTATAGCTGGAGATGTGAGAAGCAGTCTAGAAACTTTGACATGTCTGTTTGATTTTCGTTTTCTCTGACCTTAGTAACTAGTTCTTGTTACGAGCGGGCGGGTGCAGCGAGGAAAGGGATGTTCACATTCAGCTGAGAAATGAGCTGCTCCGACATGACCCGGCCCGACAGCGATGGATTTCAGAGGCTAACAACTTCTCTACTATGCGAGATAGAGAAGAGATTTTTTCAGCAGGAGTAAATTTTGTTTTTAACTACATATTTACTCTTGAGATCAAAGAAACCCCTTGGAATCCCAGCTTTCCAATGGAATGTACCGAGGGCTTCAAATGACATGCCCCACTGTGAAACTGAATTTAAAAATATTTTCTGTTGTAACAGCATGTTTTCTTGCATGAATTATATCATTTAATTAGCAGATATCCCGCCTCCGATTTAGTTTTTGTGCGTGATAACCATTCAGTGAACCAGCTGCAGTTAGTGAGCGAGGGCCAGTTAGACAATAGGAGCCTGCAGCGGACTGTGAATTGGTGTGCGGTAATCAGTCAGAGAGGAGTGACAGACAGTTGATGAGCGGGAGTCAGATAGGGGTGGACGGACAGTGGCGGAGTCGGTGACAGTTCATGAGAGGCAGTCAGACAGTAAGAGTCAGTCAGTGAACGGACAGTGAGTTAGTAGAAGTGTGTAAGGATATAGACAGCATGAGAGAGAAATGCCAGGGTTTTGCAAGTGTACCTCCGGCCCTCAGCTGTGCCTGGAAAAATAAAACCCTGAAGCGTTCAGCGGCCTTTGCTCAACATCCTGGCTTGTCTACGCGTCGTTCTCGACGTATCTACGAACCCTAGTGTGTGGCAGCACTAATACGAGTATTTCCTGTTACTGAACATCCACGCCCATTGTGAAGAGAAAATACATAGCATAATTTGATCGTCCACCGTAAGGTATAATGAGAAACTTAAAATTTCCTCACTGAACACCCATACCTTATATTATATAGGATGCTATAATAGTGACAATCAGTGTTAATATTTCCTGCAACTTAACACCCACACCTTAAAAAAAAAAAAAAAAAAAAAAGGATAATTAATAGCATAATTTGATCTTCCACCTTATATCCTAAAGGCAAGCAGTATCAATATTTCTGAGCATTAATATGGGGAGATTCCATAGTCGATAACAATTAGGTACCTGTAAACCATACTAAAAAATTGTATAAATATTTCCTAACACTGAACACCTACACTTCAGATAGAATAATTTACAGCGAACATAATATGATCATCTATTCAAACTTTAATGGGGAAGATTATTAACATTCCTGACTGAACACCCACGCCTCAAATATAGGGCTGGCGTGCATTGTGGAGTGTTTACTGGGAGGGGGAGATGGTGAGAGGATGGGAAGGAGAATCTCGGTTTCAAAAGGGGAAGCTCAAGGGCTGATTCCTCCATCTGAATGACAATGGTGGCCTAATCAGAGGGAAGGGAAGGAGAGAGAGAGAGAGAGAGAGAGAGAGAGAGAGAGAGAGAGAGAGAGAAATACATGCAGCACAGCAATAGTAAATCACACTTAAACGCTAAATCACACAAACTCACGATAAAGGACTACTGTAAAATACAACCACAGAACCGAAATAATCACACTGGACGCTACCACACAAAAACTAGTTGTACATCTACCACACCATAGTTCTACCACATCAGAGTCCTGCCACTCACTTTACTACCCCTACATATCACTGCTACGACTCCTACCACACTTCATCACTACGATTCATTGCCTCACAAAAGTAGTCATACAAATACACCATAAATCTACCGCTACCACATCAGAGCACTGCTACACATGTTACTATCATCTCTTCCTACCACATCACATGATTGCCACATCCTTCTACATCACTGCCTTTCCAGCGCCACGCAATACATCTTACTGCCGCTACTCTCTACCAGACTCTACCAAATACCCCTACCACACTACATCACTCTTATATCACTACCGTGCCACACATCTTACTGTCGCATCCCCCTATCAGACAACATCATTACGACATGCATCTACCACGCACAACTACCGCTGCACCTTTCCACATTATACTGGGGTTGAAGAGGGACTCCTACTAGTGATGGTACCAGTATTACCGGGAGGTGGAACTGCCTGGGTACACAAACCTCCCGCACTCCTCTTCCTAGCCTCCAAAAAGAGGACGATGGGCAGCAGAACAAGGATAACTTCGCCCTGCACTCCATCTGTTTCACGTTCAGATGAGCCCGGGGTTGCGACTGCTACTAATATCTTTTAAATACCAGATCAAGTCCCTGCCATACACCTTACCACCACATTTCCCTTCGACATCAGTACCCTGCCACACATGTTACTTCCACCATACTACAACACTTCATTACTACCACTTTAATGTTCGTCCACAAAGCTCATTGGTATTCACGTATTACTGATATAATGGCATGTTTCAAACATTTCATAGCAGACTGGTCAAATTATATTAAAACTTACTTTTTTTTTTTTTTTTTGCAAATGTTTCCAGTTACACGTTTTTTTTTTTTTTTCTTCATTATAGGGTTGCAAACACATGGAACACACTGACCTGGAGTGTGGTAGACTGCATTATATTCGTTGCTGTGTCCCAAGGCTCATCTGAAAAGTGAACCCGGTGGACTGTGATCTTCTGCTTCCCTTCTGCGAAAGTCCATAATCCTTCAGTCGGAAGGGAAAAAGCATGTAATTGAGGGAGGTTTGCATAAACAGGCAGTTAAGCCGCCTGGTTATATCAGTGCCATCACATGAAGGCGTCTTTCTCAAGCACCACTATGTACACAGTTGTAAACAGATGGAACAATATTCCTCTGAATATGGCAGACTGTGATAAAGTACATCAACCGAAATATAGAAGTTGATTGGCTGAACATTAGGTTTGTACTGCAATTCCCAGCCAAATTTTCACTCTCGAATGTGATATTTCTGACGCATTTTTTTGTTTTGTTTTGCAATACAGATCATGGGGGATACCAGTATTGGACAACATCGTTATGTACATGTTTACTGTACTTGATAATTATAATTTTCCTTAACAGGTTAAGGTACTGCATTTTAATATTTCCATTCTTCCTTTCCTATGGAGTTTACTTAAGAGCTTCTCGCTTTTTCCTGCCGGCCGCGAGTGAAGAGATTCTTGGATGAGGGAAGCCTTCCTGCTGTTCTAGCCTTGTATTACTGTAATCTCATCGAATGGTTGCCTTAATCATAACCAACCCTATTAAAGACTGCCTCAAAAGAACCAATAGATCTGTTGCTGTTTACTTTCTTCTCTATCTATCTATCTATTGCCAGACACCTTAATCTCGTAAGGGGTGGCCACAAACAAATCGCCTATATGTCGCCATGTACCCCGCCATTTCACTGCCCTCACCCTTGCTCACCCCCCCCCCCTCTCTCATATACCTCTCCACTCCATCCCTCCATATCATTCTCGGCCTCCCTCCCCCTCTCCCTTCTTCCACCTCAATCACATACACTATCCTTGTTAGTCTCTCGCTCTCCATCCTCTCCACATAAGCAAACCACCTCATTGTATTTCTCCTGACGCTTTCTGTCACATCCACATCCACACCACAACGCTCATTCACATCCTTATTTGTCAGTCTGTCTCTCCATGCAACTCCACATGCTCCTCTCAGATAACTCATTTCCACTGCTGCCACTCCTGACTTGCGTCTTCCCAGCAAGGTTCAAGCTCCACTTCCATACGTTAGAGTTGGTATCACAATACTGTCATGCAGCGACTTTCTTACTTTCATGCTCACTTCCCTATTTCTTATCACTGCTTTCAAAGAACCAGCAAGCTTTCTGCCCTGCTGAATCCTTTCAAGCACTTCATCCTTCAACCTTTCATCTTTACTCATCACACTACCTAAGTACTTAAATGCACTCACATTTTCCATTTCCTCATCATCCAACCTTACTGTACAGTCAGTGACTTCATTTCTCTCAAAAACCATAACTTTACTCTTCCTTACATTCACCTTTAGATTCCGTTTCTTACAAACTGTCTCAAATTCATTCACCAAGCTTTGCAATTTCATTTTTTCACTTAACCGGACAGATTTATTACTGCAATCAACAACCCAAGAAGCTTCCAAACGCTGCCCTCACTCATTATGGCAGCTCTAACATCCACTGCCCTACCTTGTATCTCTTTTATAACCCCATCCATATACAAATTGAACAACCATGGAGACACGACACATCCTTGTTTCAATCCGACATTTAGATAGAAAAATTCACTCAGGTCACTATCCACCCGCACTGCAGCTTTAGCACCCTTATACACACACTTCATGGCATTCAGCAACTTCCCACTTACTCTATACATTCTTAATATTTTCCTCATTCCTTGTCTATCCACTCTGTCATATGCTTTCTAAGAATTCAGGAAGGCCGCATACAACTTCTTTCCCCTCACTAAAAACTTTTCTACTAAAGACCTAAGGATGAATGTCTGATCTACACAACCTCCTCCCTTCTTATAGCCCCTGTTCTTCTTCAACTAATTCCTATGTTATTTCCCTAATTCTCTCAATAAGTATCCTACCATATACTTTTCCTATTACCTAAGAAGACAAATGCCCCTTTGATTACCACACACTTCTTTTTCTTCTTTTCCTTTCTACAGGGGAATAATTATACCGACTCCCAATCCTTCAGGACTCTACTTACCTCCCAGGCCAATCTGCACATCTTCCATATCCATTCTACAACTATCTTTCCCCCATGCGTCAGCATTTCACCACACACTTCATAAATTCTTGGGGCTTTACCCATTTTGACTTTCTTCATTGCTTCCATTACTTCCATCGTACTGATTTCTTCTTTTTTCACCTCCCTCCTTCTCCCAGCCATTCCCCACCAACTTGTACTCTCATAAATTTCATTCTGTATATTCAACGGTTCCTGAAAGTGTTCTTTCCATCGGTTCTCTATTTCTTCCTCCTCCACCATTAATCTATCGTATTATTTTGTCTTTCACTCCTCTAATAACTTCTTGATCACCCTGTCTTACACTCTTTACCTCCTTCCAGAACATTTTCTTACAGTCTTTCCACTTTTCACTCAAATTCCGTCCAAATCCCATATCTTCTCTCTTTTTACTCCCTCTTACTAATCTTTTCACCTTTATCTTCCTCTCTACATATAACTCTCTCTTCCATCTGTCAACCTCCTCCATGCCTCTGCTTCCCATGCACTCTCTATATGCTTTCTTCTTTTGCACCACAGCTTGTTTCACCTCCTCATTCCACCATGCTGTTCCATGCACCCCCTTTTGTCTTCTCTTCACCCAACATACCACCTCACATGCTGCACAAATTTCTCCTGTGAATATCATGCACACACCTTGCACCTCCCCCATCTGTTTCAAATAATATTTACCCAGTCGTTCATCGACTTCATTCTATCTTTTTTCCATCCTCTTGCAACATATCCATCCTCTTTGTATGGACTACGTCCTCCTGTCCTTTCCTCCTTCTATTTCTCCATTGCATTTGAACCTTGACTTTCACCACCGCCAAGTAATGGTCAAAAAGTCCACTCCCCCAATCTCTGTATCTTCTTGCATCCATTACATACCCTCTCATTCTGTCATCCACACACACGATCAGTCATTGCCTTCCGTTCATTCAGTTCACCACCTACCATTCTCATCACTCGCCACGTATATCTGTGGATCATTTTGTGCTTAAAAAGGGTATTGGCTATCAACAGTCCCCTCCCTTCACAAATGTCCACTAGAGCACTGCCATTCTCATCCACTTCTGCAGGCACACGCTACTCACCTACTCCATCCACCTTCACATTCCCTACTTTTCAATTAATATACCCTAACAAAAACACCCATTCTTCCCAAATTTTTCTATGCATGCTTCCTCATTTGCCTATAACTCTTGTCTCAATCTGCTTGCACGATCCTGTGTTGGCACATACATACACACAATCGCCCACTTTTGTCATCCTACTTTCAGTCTTACACACACAATCCTTGAACCAACTAATCCATACTCATTTATAATTTCCTTGCATTCCTTGCACGTAATAATACATACACCCTCCTTTGCCCACTCATTTTCACCTACTCCCGCACATATACCCCTTCAATACTCCCGCTCTCATGCACTGTCACCTTGTGACTCTTTGGTCTTACATATGTAAGTCTTGAGTTTTGGTTAAAGTTATTGTGCTAATCGAAGAGCAGGAGGAGTTAAAGGTGAATACAGGGAGTTGATCTTGATTTATTATCTTCAAAGAAAGTCTAAGTTGTGCTGAGTATGTAGTACACAGGGACGTAATTTACTAAGTGTCGTCGGACCCCTCTTATTTCTTCTCTCCACTACCTGTCGGTTCTATGGCTAGCCCCTTTCTGATCCTAGATTCATACATTCTTGTTTAGCAGGGGTCGTGTCACGAGGGCTATACTGTCGTGGAAGCTTCTAGAACTCTGTATGTCTGTGTGTATGTACTGCTTCCGGTGCACTTCTAGCATTCCTTCACTTAAGAGTTGCAAGCTAAATTCCTTTTGGTTGATTCTCGCTGACACACTTCCTATCTCACACCCTGGCTTGGTGCTTCTATCTATCTATCTATGAGTTGTATTATTATAATATGGAGTCCTGACAACCTCACCATTTAGTCTCAGTTAATCCACATACAGTATGCCCACTTTTGCACCCTCAAACAACTGGACAATCTATATCTCTTTCGTCTCATTATTTGCACCTCTTACATTCGACGTTGCAATTCGTACCACGTCCTTTGTTCGATCCTTAGTCGTTACCTGTTGGTCAGTCCTGTTTCAAAGTTTCTTGTTTGTATTTTTAGATAGTTGTTTTCCGGAGCGGGGCACTAGCCCTCCTCCAGCCCATGTTGACATGTAGTGAACACGTGTTGTTTCGTTATAAGGTTACTACCCAGCGTATTAAATGATTTTCTGGTGTACAGGAAATCATTTGGCTTCTCACTCATTGCAGTTACCCTATAATAGAGTACCACTACACTGAGTGAGTGGATGATGGGCCCCCCCACCGACCACTTCTCATTCTTATTTTATTTTCAGGCACATTACTACTCTTCAATACTATTACATCACATTTCCTCCCATACTTATCTCTTCCATAACACTACCACACCCTACCACATTATTATTCTTTATCACCGCCAAATTCACACCTTATAACATTTTCACCCAATCCTTTACTCAGTTATACTACCACACCACATTTCCTACCACAGCTCCTCCTAGCACAACACTCCACCGCACTACCACTGTAACACACCATACGGCATTATCAACCACATCTCTCTCCACTTCAGCACTTCACTACACTACTACTCTGCACCAACACACTACATGTTGGCCACACTACTCTCTACCACAACGCTTCAACACGCTATCAGTCTCAAATGTCTCCACACTATCACTATACCTTTCCCTACCACAACGCTTCACCACACTACCATCCTCAACGCACTACCACACTATGCCTCTCCCTACCACAGCATTACTACGACAGTCCACCACACTTCCCTTCTCTAACACCACCACCACCACCACCACCATTACATATTCTGCCACGCTACCACATTCTCTACCACATCCCTGCTACAGTATCGGGCTATGATATGCTGGACTAGACTTTGACTATTAGCAAGGGACGTGAGTTAATTACAGGCTTTTAATTCACTGTAATACCACACTGTAATACCACCACACCATATAATCTTCCTCACTATAGCGCACCACACTCCTCTCCTGAATACACCACCACCTTTTTAATTCAACACCACAATATAATAACATACCACATTATCTACCTCACTACCATACACTTTTCTTGTAATTCACCACATTACCACATTTAATACCATCACACCACATAAGCTACCACGCTACCATACACACGTCTCACTTTACTTCACCACACTACCACACTTAACACCATCGTACCACGTTATCTACCACACTACCATACCCATGTCAGTTTGAATTCACCACACTACCACACTTTAACACGACCACATCACATCGTCTATCCCCCCACCCCCCCAACACACCTCGAATTCACCATCCCACTCTAATACCACGACATCACATTATATACCACACTACAACAAACACCTCTCTTTTATTCACCACACAGCCACATTTTAATACCACCATACCACGTCGTCTGCCACACACTTCTATCTCTACCACAGCTCCTTTTACCACAGTTTACCACAACACTCTCCATCGCATTACCCGCTCTAAGAAATACCGCGCAAAACCATTCCACAGTTTTTTCCTACCACGCTATCGCCTTACTGCATTTCCTACCACACATCTACCTTTCCATTTGGCAGCAATTTACCACAACACCACACTGCTCCCTACCACAGTTTCACCACGACATTACCACTACATATTAACACTACCGTATTCCACGTTCTTTGCCACACTGCCACACTTTAATACCAAAACACTATATTACCTACCACATTCATCTCTGCCACAACTCTGCCGCATCACCACACCAAAGCTATACCACATATTAAATCACAGTACCACTTTCTAGCACTATTTCCAACCACACATCCACCTCTTCCTACCACACTACTAACTTCTAATACTGCCACAACCACCACCACAACCAACAAGTTTCGTATTGTACTGAACCCCTACCTACCACAATAATACCACTACACCAACATCGTACTTTATTTTCAACCACAATACCAGTCTTTAACACCACCACCACCACCACCACAATCATCACACTTTGCATCACACTTTCTACCGTCAAACATTCTACCACAACGCAGCACCACATCACCACTTCCAAATATCAATATACCACCTACTACCACACCACCACACTTTCTACCACAACAGCACCACACATTCTCCTACCTACTGTACTGTGGTGGATGCGACTTTAACTATCAGCAAGAGGCGTAGGTTGATTATTATCCATTAACCTACCACACCATCATACTTTAATACCACTTTACCACAATTCCTACCGCAAACCTACCTTTATTCACCACACTATGGCACACCACAACATCACATTTCATACCATTATATCACAATTAATACCACACCCCTTCATTTATCTATCATACGACGGCACTCCACACCATCGCACAATACCACTATACCACACTTCCTACCACACACCTACCTCAACTGTAACACAGCACCAAACTTCCACACTTATTTCCCCACCACAATACTAACACCATACTGTCATGAAAACCCTACCACATTTTTAAATAAACTAACACCCTGATACCACATTCTACCGCACTACCACACCACTCTTTACCACAACAGTACCACCACACTACCACACAAAAGTCCTACCACAACTTCCACTTCACTAGCACCCTAATGCCACCTACCAAATACTCTACCACAACAGTACCACCACCCAACCACAATGAAATCCTACCACATTTTCCACGTAAACACTCTGAAACCATCTTATACCATCTTCTACCACACTTATCTTTACCACAACATTTCCACCAAATTATCACACAAGTCTCTACCACAGCAGTTACCACCACACAACCACACAGAAACATCGCCACATTATCTAATTCAACAACGCTCTTCCTACCACAACCTTTACCACAGTACCACACCAAATTCTACCACAGCAATGCCATCATGCTACCACACCACACTAATCTCTACCACAGCACTCAGCACCACACAACCACACAGAAACCGTAACCACACTTTCTCCTTCAAAAAAACTATCCTATCTCACAATCTTTACCACACTCACTCACCACCACACAACCACACAGAGACCCCATCGCAACTTTCACATCCCTTACACCCTAATACCACCCTGTACCACACCACAGTCTACCACATCGCCTCCACCTGGTATAATATGGTGGGTGAGACGTTAACTATTAGCAAAGGGCGTGAGTTGATTATTACCTATTAATTCTCCACAAATGAGCAGGTAGTGGCGACGTTCCCGGAGGAGGGTTTGGGGGTGACAGGAAAGAGGGGGAGTAGAGAGAAGAGAGAAAAGAGGAGAAGGAAGGGGAGGAGAGGAGAGGAGAGAAGAGAAGAGAAGAGAAGACCGAGACAGACAGACAGACAGACAGACAGACAGACAGACTGAGACAGAGACAGACAGAGAAACAGACAGACAAGTAACACACAATCAGGCAGGGAGACAGAATGACAGCCAGAAAAAAAGTTGGAGAAAGAGATACAGAGAAGAAAATGGGAGGAAGAAGAGGACAATGTGGAAGAAGGAGATGGATCAACAGGGAGAGGAGGAACAGCAAGAGAAAGATGACAGAGATATGTTAATGGTGGTGAGGAGGAGAGGAGGAGGAGGAGGAGGAGGAGGAGGAGAAGGAGGAGGAGGAGGATAGAGAGATACGATATTAATCAGGAGGAGGAGGAGGATGAGGATAGAGAGGTATTACTCAGAAGAAGGCGGAGGAGGAGGAGGAGGAAGAGGAGGAAGAGGAATTGAAGAGGAGGGAAGGTGAAGGCAACGAGTAGAACAGACAGTCAGACAGACATCGGAGCAGGAAGATATGCTGGAGAGAGAGAGAGAGAGAGAGAGAGAGAGAGTTTGATGTCATCCGGAGTCAATAATGGTGCTTACCTGGAGAACTCTGGGACTGTCTTCCACATTTCATCTTTTTCTACTCTTGATGACCTGTCTTTTATACGCATTGTGTCCAGGCATCTGAAAAGGAAAGGATCATGTATTATTGTCTTTCTTCTGTTCAGTTGTCTTTGGAAGGAACATTATTCTGCGGTTTTTCAGGTTCTCATCCATCACACACACACACACACACACACACACACACACACACACACACACAAATAAAAATGAAAATTTCCAGTGTAGCTAATGACATTTTTTGTACGTAAACACAATCGATTAGTGAAAGGCTAATTAGGATGTGTGTCGACGACTGAAAAAATAAATACATAACTATAATGATGACAGTAATAATAATAATGATAATAATAATAATAATAATAATAATAGACAATTTTTCACGCTCAGACAACTACGGTTTTTCCCAGATAAACCAAACCATCTGATCCTCTCCTGAATAAAAGACTTAAGATTAACTATTGACTATAAATAAAAGAAAGATAACTAAAATTTACACCCATGTTCTCAGTCATTAAATTATTTAGTTAAAAGAGGTACTTTTTATGGTATAGTTGGCAGATGATTTGGGGCAACTTGGGTGGGACTTCTCATACCTAATGTGTAAGATAAGGCTATTGTTTACACCTACGACGTAAATTTCCTCCCTAAACTGCAAAAATCGTCAAGGATGGAAAGGATATGAGTGAAAGATTCGCCCTGAGGCTAAATAAAACTGTTGATATAGATAAAGAGAGAGAGAGAGAGAGAGAGAGAGAGAGCAGCAGCCTTCCCTTGCATAATATCTATAAATTTTTGTTTGGGATATGCGTTACTGAGTAGTAACAATAATTCCTGGAGATTTTCTCCGAAGTTACCTTTCATTTAAGGCAGCGTTGAGGAAGAAATGTGGATGGGCAGACAGAGAGATTTGTGACAGATGGCTTGATCGATTGACAGATGGATAGGTAGATTCAGAGAGAAACCGACAGAAAGGGAAATGTATAGACAGTTATGTATGTATGTATGTAGGGAGATAGGTAGACAAACAGATCTATAGAGAGATAGGTACATGTGCTGTTGGACAGATGTTGATAGAGGGATAAATGACTAGTGTTTTAGAACTATAAAAACTAGATTCTGACCATTTCTGTTACATCTGATTAGGCTCTAAAAATCGTCCTACAATCCTCTTTTAATATCTTCTATGGTGTCACTAAAAAAAAAAGAAAATGAAAATATAAAAAATAATAATCATAATCCCATCACCCTGGCCCTCCAATTCTGATGTCTCTAACCTGTTTACGCTAGCTTGGCCTAAAACTGCCCTCTCGCCATCTAGAAATATGACTTGTAGCATTAGATTAACACCAGAATATGGTGCTAATCACAAAAAAAGTAATAAGGAAAGGAGGTAGAGTCATAATATTGTCCTTTTCTGCCACAGAGCTACGTGAAATAAGATACAAAAGGATGAAAATCTTGGCAAATTAGAGTAAAAGAAGCATATTCTATATAACATTTGATTCATGGTCGCTTCCCAACATTTCTTCTATTCAGTGCAGTTTACATTTTTCACTGTATGTGCGTGTCACTGCAGGTACACATTTTATTCTATGTGCCTTGTCAGTCTGAATGGAACATATTTCGCATTTTATTTAACCTCAAGTCCGTTGCAAATCCATTTCCTGTTTCACCGTGAAAAATCTCCTTTGCTTTCAGCCGCTGTATTCTGCTGGTTTTCCTATATTTCATCCGTCTTAGGGCCCTGACATACTTGCCCCCGAACATGTGATTGACAAGACGAAACGAGGCACCGGGTTAGACCTGCTTCAATATTCGAGTCTGAACGTCGGACGGACCCCTGAGCCTCGTTTCCTCTTTACGATCACATGTTCGGGGGCACGTGTGTCCGGGCCCTTAAGCTGACAAAGACTATAACCCTCTTGTATCTAATTTCCAGGACCTCAGTGGGAGAATAATACAGGCACTAAATCCATTCCATTGCATTTCTTCATGATTAGCACCATCTTCGTGACTAGCATCATATTCAAATGTTAATATTTATTTCTTTTTTTATGCGGGCGACTCTGGTTAAAGCCTTTAACAGTCCGTTCCCTGAAGCTTCCTCCCACCGAAGTGATGGCATATATCATCACTACGATGGGAACGTCCACCGTCCATACTGAATACAGGCTTGGGCTGTCTCACACAAGACTTATTCAGAGACTAAAGGCTCATGGATTCACTGGCAGTGTATCTAGGTGGCTCGATAATGATCTTACAAGGCGTTAATGAAGAGTTGTAATTATTGGAAAAGATTTAGACTGAGAAAATGTCACAAGTGCAGTGCAATAGGGTTCAGTGTTGGGTCCTATTCCGCATCTGACATACATAAGTAATGTTGACGATGGCTTATTTTGTAAAATATCCATATTTGCTGATGCAAAAATTGGTAACTAAATGAAGATGTCCGTAAAAAGGCAGGCAATTTGGAAGGATTTTGATCAACTGCTTCATCGGACCCAAACATAGCTGATGGCTTTCAGTATTAATAAATTCAAAGTGCTAGGCATTAGCAGGATAAATGATGAAGCCAGCACTACTGTTAACAAAAATCAACTTGAAAATGCAAAGCGCGAAAATAAACCACGGAAAAAAACATGGAAATTATAATAAGATATGTTGCAAAACAGTTTATTAAGGCCGTATACAAAACCATCAAATTAATCGAATTTATAAGTAAAACATTCGAATATTGATTTTAAAATACCATCCTCGCCTTATATAATAACCTGGTATGCTGGCACGTAGAGAATTATATCTAGTTCTCCCCATCTAATTAAAAAAAATAAATGACACTTGAGAGTACAGAGGAGGGTGACAAATGATATCAAGATTGAGAATAATATTATGCAGCACGGGGGATGCTTAGAAGAGCTGAAGTTGTTTACCATAACTAACTGTAGAAGACTACGAAAGGATTTCATTCACGCATAAAAATTCATCAACTGATATGACGGTATGGCTGTCATAAAAAGTTTCACAGTATATAGGTCGAATCGTACTAGGGCTAATGGCCATAAATCATGGGCAAACGATTCCAGTCACATGAAGGTAAACATTTCTTCTAACAGAGTTGTAACTATATAAAACAAAATTTCCTTCCATTATTGTAAACTGTGATACAGTACTAAACTTTAAATTCTGCTTTTTCTTTACAGTTCAATGTCTGGAGGACACAACTGGATAACAACCCTGATATGTAAGTATTGCTCTCAGTATTTGTTTCGTTTTGAGGGCAAGAGTGTGTACAATATTTCCATTCTACCTTTTTTTCTTCAGAAATTTCCATGAAACCTTTTTTATGCTTCATGGTAGACCTTCTCACTGTTTCCTGCCTGCATTTCTGTCCTTGTCTTTGGGTCATAGCCATAACCTGTCCTATAACTGACAGCTTCGAAAATTCCAGTAGGATTGTTGCTGTTTGCGATACTTTATGGTTCTTTGTACTTCCCCTCTTTTCCTCCTTTCCCTGCCCTTTCTCATCTCCCGTCTCCTCTCCTTTTTCGTCTCCTTCCACTCTCTTCCTCCGCACCTTCTTCCTTCTCATTCCTTTTGTACTCCTCTGCTTTACTTCCGATCGTACTCATCTCTCTTCTTTTCCTTCCTTCTCTTTTCGTCCTCCTCTCCTTTTTCATCTCCTTCCATTGTCTTCCTCTCCTCTTCCTCCCCTCTCTTCCCTTTTCTACTCCGTTTTATTTCTCATCTTACTAATCTCCCTCTTGCTCTCTCTTTCTCTTCTTCTGCCCTTTCTCTCCCCTTCTCTCTCTCTTTCTCTTCTTCTGCCCTTTCTCTCCCCTTCTCTCTCTCTTTCTCTTCTTCTGCCCTTTCTCTCCCCTTCTCTCCCTCTTTCTCTTTCCTTCTCTCCTTCTCCTCCTCCCCTTTCTTTCCCCTTCTTTCGCTTCCATTCTCTTAATCTCTTTCTCTCCCTTCGTTTTCTCCTCTTCCTCTTTCTGTCCCCTCCTCTTCCTCTTCCTCGTTCATTCTCTTCTCCTCCTTCCCTTTTTCTCCCATCCTCTTCCTCTTTCCTTCTCTTCTCCTCATTCCCTTTCTCTCCCCTCCTTTCCCTCTTCCTCTTCAAAGCCTCTTCCTCCTCTCTCTAGGGATTTAGGTATTTTGGGCTGGGGCGATGACAGGAGCTTCTACTTCCTCCTTCACCTTGTTTTTCTCCTCTCTTCCTCCTCCCTTTCCTTCTTCCTCTTCTTCTTCTTCTTCTGTTGTTATTATTATTATTATTATTATTATTATTATTATTATTATTATTATTATTATTATTATCATTATTATTATTATTATTATTTTCATTACTACTATTATTTATTATCATTATCATTGTTGTTGTGGTTGTCATTATTGTTCTTGTTGTTATTATTATTATTACATTATTATTATTATTATTATTATTATTATTATTATTATTATTATTATTATTAATAGTACTAGTATTGATATTATTTTATTATTATTATTTTCATTATTATTATTATTATTATTTTTATTATTATTATTATTATTATTATTATTATTATTATTATTGTTATTATTATTATTATTATTATTATTATTATTATTATTATTGTTAATATTATTATTAGGTGAGAGGTAAAGATCACAGAACAAGGTATTTCGAGTTTGTGAACATAAGTCATAGATCAAAGTCACGGGGCACGGTAAAAATACTTTCCGTGTGTGTGTGTGTGTGTGTGTGTGTGTGTGTGTGTGTGTGTGTGTGTGTGTGTGAATAAGACACCAAATTGTATTAATCTATTGTAGATCAAAATTGGTGGATAGGTTGAGGGTCAGCCAAAGCATTGTCCTTTTTTTTTTTTTTTTTTTTTTTTTTTACTACAAGACGTTATATCGCAAGGACAAACCAAATCTTTTTTCATCTGATTTAGACCAAATCTGGTGTAAAGACTATTGGTTAGGGAGGAAGGAGGGGATTCAATTCTGAAAATAGCCCATCAGTTGTCAAGCTTCCTGGACAATATCAAAGTTCGATTCGTTGGTTAGTGTGTTGACAAAAGAACTACAACAATTTTTCAGATTTAGACCAGACCTGATGGAAGGGTTGAGGGTCAGCCATGGGGTCAATTTACTGTTTTTGAGGACAGCAGTTCACAGGTCGTCACACGGCAAGGAAAGCTTAAGAACTTTTTATCCGATTTTGGTCAAACTTTGTGGAAGGGTCGAGGGCAAGGCAACGTTAAATGAAGTGGATTTTGAGAACAATCAGTCAGTGGTCAAAATCATGGAGCAAGGTCAAACGAAACATTTTTATCTGGTTCGGACTACATTTGGTGGAAGGGTTGAGGGTCAGGAAAGAATAGGATAATTTAATTTTTAGAATAATAGGTCATAGGTCAAGGTCAAAGAAGGTTATATGTTAAACCTTGTCACCAATTTTTGGGTTTGACTGCTGGACTGTTTTTTTTTTCCTTCTTTTCCTTGGTCTTTTCTTCATTTTCCTCCTTCTTTGGACATAATTTCCCATTTTTCCTCCATGATTTGCGTTAATATTCTTCCTCTGTCCCCTCTTTCTTCTTCCTTATCTTTTCTTCCGTCTTCCTTTCTTCTTTATCTTATTTCTTTTGTCACACATTTCTTTTTCCCCTGTGTCTTCCTCTTCTCTATTTCTTCCTCCTCATCCCCTTCTCCGCCTCCTCATTTTCTTCTCCTCCTTCTCTTCTTCTTTCACGCTCTTATGATTTCGCCAAAATAAGGGGCTTTACTTCCTCGTCCAACTTATTTTCTTTAGTTTCCTCTCTCCCATGTTTCTCGTCCTCTCCTTTTCAGATTCTCTTTCCTTCATGTTTGGGGGATATAAATAGATTTCTTTACTGTGTTTTCTTCTCATTTCTTCATCTCCTCCTTCATATTTCTTCCCCTCCCTTCTCCTATATTTCCTTCTCTCTTCTTGATCTTCTTTTCTTCCATTTCTTCTTCCTCTTCCAGCTTCACTCCTTTTTATCACATTATTTTTCTGTCCTATTTTCATCTTTCTAATTTCTTCACTTCCTCCTCCACAGTCCTCCTCTTTTTTCTTCTTTTTCTCCTCTTCGGATGGAACTCTTGATTGGAACTTCCTCTTCTTTCTCCTCCTCTTCTTGATAAGTGTTTTAATATTTATTTAAGGGAGTCTGTAGTTAAATTGGAAGCAATATAAAAAAAAAAGTTTACGGGAATGGTTATCCATTTATATTTCTCTCTCTCTCTCTCTCTCTCTCTCTCTCTCTCTCTCTCTCTCTCTCTCTCTCTCTCTCTCTCCATCGATCAGTGATATCTCTCCTTAATCATTCACCCACCTTCTGTCTCTCTTTCTTTAACCACTATCACTCTCTCTTCAATCATTCACTGATCTATGTAACTTCTCTCTCTCTCTCTCTCTCTCTCTCTCTCTCTCTCTCTCTCTCTCTCTCTCTCTCTCTCTCTCTCTCTCTCTCTCTCTCAAAACCCTTCCGAATCAGTCCATCTCGCTTCTCTCGCCTATATATTTAAAAAAGCCTTCTCTATTTTCAAAGGATCAGAGATGGATTAAGAAATACTCGAGGGGAGACTGCAGAAAATGTGGGTGGGGATTTTCTTTTCATATTTTTTTTTGTCTTCTTCATTTTTCGTCTATTTTTTTCTTCTTCTCATGCTCAATCTTGGTTAGTTTCTCTCCATTCTTGTATTTGATATTCACTTATTTATATTTTAGGAGAGATTCTTATGAGGTGGCCATGAGGAGAAGATGGAGAGTGAGAGATAGAGATTGGCTAGAAGACTGTGCGTGAGTGAGATGGAGGGGAGAAACCAAGTTTGATATGAAGGGGTGGGGTAGAGAGGCATATTCGAGAGAGAGAGAGAGAGAGAGAGAGAGAGAGAAATGACTGAAGGCAGGGTAAAACGGCGCCGATACGTTTGTTCATGGCCACCCCTTACGGTATTGTTAGGTGACCTTTGGCAGCCATTTTGGTGACCTTGACCTTTACCTCAAGAGCCCATTTTCGATCTCATCCAATATTTTGGTCATAGCTTTACACCCTGAAAGTTTCGTGTTGATAGCTCATGCCTTTCATGAGATATCTTGTTTTCCCACACACAAACAAAGCCAGCCAGCCAACCTCACAACTGAAAACATTACCATTGTGCTCGCTTCGCAACGTGGGTGGTAATGAAAACATTGCCACTCCGCTCGCTTCGCAACGCGGGTGTTAGAAATAATTTCTTCCCTAAACTTTTCCTTCGGTTCAAAGGATTTTTCTTTCTCTTTCGTATGCTTAAAGAGTCCCTTGGGGTGGAAGCAAACATTTTCAGGATGGTAGCTCTGATGAGCTAAAAAGAAAAAAAAGAAAAGAAAAAAAGCATGCTGATATTCGGTATGGCAGAGAGTTAGATTTATATACTTATGCTTCAAAGCACGCATCTCTCGTGCTGTATAATGAAAGCATAACACATGAGATGTTGGAGATATCCACCACATCTAAATTGTTGGTTTGTATACAATCATAAATGCCATTTTAACCAACACCACATTAGTGTTCATTCCTCAAGACAAAATATTTTGATATAAGATAATACTGGAGTATTGGAGGAATATTATGTTCAATCTTTTTATTCTTAAGTACAGTATATGTAATTGTTTATCGTCCGTCTCATATATCTGCGTGGCGGCTCTCACTTATTTTTTCCAACTGTAAGAAACTTGCCAGGCTACTCGTGTGACCTTCGTGGCAGATTTCCTTTTCCCTGGCTAATTACCAAGCAAAACTTTTCGTGAAAAAAAAAAAAAAAAAATCCTCTTGTGACCCTGGCCTCAATGTTGGCAGCGTCAGATTACATGATCATATAAGACTGCATGAATATCGGAGGCAGTGTGTAAATTAACCACGCGTCAGTACCTCATCTGCTTTGTTGATGTCTGGCCAAACATTTCAGCCGACATGGGTAGCAATGTTAAAGAGCTACAGAGAACGCTTAAACATTCGTACAGCGTTGTAAATTGTATTAATAAAATTATACAGTAACTTCATTCAGTTTTTCAGGAATATATAGGACGATGAACCACAACAGAAGGCACAGAAATTGTGGGGGAATTTTTGAAGAGGCGGGGTCAATAATTTCTTCAAAATCCATTAATTTCTGCTGCTCGAAGGAAATATTTTTCCCTTCGAGCAGGTCACGAAGGGAAAGAATTTCTAAAGAATGCCAGTCCAGTGCATCTACAGAGAAAGGAAATTATTAATAATATGTCCATTTTGCGTGTAGCGATACATAGATAGTACAGTGGTAGAGCTTTAGGGTGGGAAGGTGTTGGTAGAGCTCAAGAGTGGGAAGGTGCTGGTAGAGCTCTACGATGGGAAGGTGTTGGCGGAGCTCTAGGATGGGAAGGTGTTGGTAGAGCTCTAGCGCGGGGCGGTGTTGGTAGAGCTCTAGGATGGGGAGGTGTTGGTAAAGCTCTAAGATGGGAAGGTGTTGGTAGAGCTCTAAGATGGGAAGGTGTTGGTAGAGCTCTAGGGTGGGAAGGTGTTGGTAGAGCTAGGGTGGGAAGGTGTTGGTAGAGCTCTAGGGTGGGAAGGTGTTGGTAGAGCTCTAAGATGGGAAGGTGTTGGTAGAGCTCTAAGATGGGAAGGTGTTGGTAGAGCTCTAGGGTGGGAAGGTGTTGGTAGAGCTCTAGGGTGGGAAAGTGTTGGTAGAGCTCTAAGATGGGAAGGTGTTGGTAGAGCTCTAAGATGGTAAGGTGTCAGTAGAGCTCTAGGGTGGGAAGGTGTTGGTAGAGCTCTAGGGTGGGAAGGTGTTGGTAGAGCTTTAAGATGGGAAGGTGTTGGTAAAGCCCTAGGATGAGAAGGTGTTGGTAGAGCACATTGGTGGGAACGTGTTGATTCTCTCACATTCTGAAGCCTGTTTCCTCTCCTTCATCTGTTCCTCCCGTCTCCCTCCCCTTTTACCCATATTATTCCTTTTTTTTTAGTTTGGTTTAATCACTTTTCAAAATTATTTCCACTTTTTTTATTCTTTTTATTTTGCAAGTGTTATTTTCATTTTTTTCTTTACTTTGCCACTTATTAATTTCACTCTTTTATCTGTTAATCTTTCTTTCACCAGTTTAGCTTCATTTCTTTTACCCTTCCCCTTCTCCTCATTCGTCATTTGTACTTCCATTCTTTTCAGTTTATTCTTCATTATTACTCGTCTCTTTTCATTTGCTTCTTCTTGTATTTATAAGCGTCACTTGATTATATCATTTTCCTCTTCTTAACTCTGTACTGTATCTGTTGTTATAACTGTTTATTTATCTATCAGCCTATCTATCTTTCTACTGGCTTCATCGGGAACGTTGATCTGTTTTGGTTTTTAAAAAATATTTATTTTTCTTTCTATAAGGAAACATAAGATTATCATTCTCATCATCTGCTGATGCCTCATCTGGTGATGATGATGCTGGAAATGCTCTTGGAGCTGCTGCTGAATCTAGTGTTGGGGCGGCAGATGCTGCTGCTACTCTGTTGTTATTGCTGCTACTGCTGCTGAGGATACTGCTACAGTTGTTGCTTTTACAGCTACAGTTACTACTGAGGCTGCTGATGCCGATGTTCGAGATCCTACCGGGGTTGTTATAAATGCTCGTATGGTGTTTGTGTTGCTGTGGATTTGCTGCTGGTGCTGCTGCTGATTCTTCTGCTACTGCTGCCTGGACGTTGCTGAAATTGCTGCTACTACTGCTGGTGCTGCTTATGGGGCTGTTGCTGTTGCTAGAGATGTTGCTGGGGCTGTTGTGCTGCTCCTGTTGGGCCTGAGACTGTCACGTCCCTTCGGGAGACTAAGTGTGGTGGCAGAGAGAAACGAGTCTTCTTTTGATCATTTCGTTTACTTTACTAAAAGTATATATACAAATATAGATACAGTATGCAGAAAACACTGTTCTTAACACGCTGGGTACTCCATGCAAAGCCTAGACTTCTCAAAGTATGGCCCATATTTAGGTACAAAGCAGCTCAGAAACACACTGTCCTGTCCCCTTCCGGAATCCTAACCACCACATCAACTACGCTTTCGGATGGGTTGGTTCATCCAACCAACGAATCAACTTAATATGCAGATAAGGTCACGTAAGCTGTACAGAATTAAGTACAAGATGAAATTAGTCTCTACAGAGGTATTAATATTCAGGTTCTCCTAATACCATACACAACACAGAACACGACAATAACCTGTAACTTGAACACTATTACCTTCTATAATTCATTCTATATAAACCCGAAACCCTGACTCTGAGTGAGAATTTCCATGTTTTGTCAGTTTCTACAGGCAAACCAAATGCATAAACGGAAACCTTTCAAACCCACGCATTATACTAAACATACAATAAGAAATAAACATACAGCAGGAAATAAATACAGTACGAATTAACCATACAGTATGATATAACACAAGAACAAAGAATATTACCGAAGGAATAATGGATCATCCTGACAAACTGGTCTGCTGCTACTGCTGTTGAGGCTACTTCTTGGGCTGCTATTGGAGAAGGAGGATAAAGAGAGGGAGGAGTAGGGATAGAAAAGAAGAAGAAGAAGAAGAGGGGGAGGAGGAAGGAGAAAGAGGAGAAGGGAAATTGAGAAAAAGGAGAGACGACAAGTAAGAAAAGATGTAAGTAGCAAAGGAATTGATGAAAAACAAGAAAATATGAAGAAAGAAGGAAGAGGAGCATGGGGGATAGAAGATAACTGAGGTGACTAAGGCAAGACAAGATCAAAGAGAAGGAGAGTGATTGAGGCAAGGAGGAGGAGGAGGAGGAGGAGGAGGAGGAGGTGGGTGACTGAAGTGAGGAGGAGGAGGAGGAGGAGGAAGCTGAAGAGGGGGTGTAGGAGAAGGAAGAGAAGAAAGGGAAGGACGTGGAGGTGGAAAAGGAGGGGGGAGGAGAAGGGAAGAGGACAAAAGAGGAGGAGGAAGAGGAGAAAAGGATAAACAAATAGATGATGTAAGAGAAAGAGGAGGATGAAGACAGAAGGGAGTGCAAAGGAGTACATAGGAATACAAGTAACAAGAGACCTGTTAATGCTTTCGAGGTGCTTATCATAGGGTAGGTCATAATTAACGAAATCATTTCACTATACTTCATTATATTTCATTCATATAAATTAGACTCAGATTATTGACTTTGTAATTGGTTTCATATAGCTCAATCAGAAACGACAATACTTTGACCCAACACCTTTTCCATTGCACTTCCTCGTGACTAGTAACTTGTTCTACTGTTAATTTTGACATAGCTCAATATTCAAGATACAGAGATAATAATTTTACTCCTTGTTAAAGTGAACAGAGTATATTAGACAGACAAGGGGGAAGGCTTCCACGCACTGGACCCTCTAGCCAAAACCGGCAGGGAGTTTGTTGCTGCTGTTGTTGTTGGGTTGGCCGCGTGTCACTGATGCGGAACACTGAGGCAGCAAGGAAAACCGACCGCACAGGAGCTCTGGTGACGAGATCTGTACTTTGGCCGCTGCACTCCCGGTGGGTGAGGTGCCCCACGGTTGATGGCAAGCTGGTGATAGGGAGAGCTGGAGCTCCCGTTTCACCAGCCCTCAGGACTTGATCCTGACCATCTCCCCTTTCTGAACATTTTCAGTGCATTCATTTACACAGAGAGTAGGCCAGCATGCTCTCATAATACCTCTACCTTCAACTGTCTACACCACACTACATGCGCATAACATATCACACCTTCTATTCACATCTATAGTAATGGCCGCTGCAATCTTACAATCAAATGAGGTGGTACCTCGGATTGCCACCACCGGCAGGGTAGGGCTGGAGGCACAGGGTCCTCCCGGTCACCATCAAGCGACTGTGCCGGCAGCGACTGTTGCTATTTCCGGGAATGCTCGTCAGCGAAGAGGTGACGGTGCGGCCTTATTCTTTACCAACATCCGCGGCCTATCCACAAATTTAAATTCAGTTCATTTTTTCCTTCAGTCCATATCCCCTTTAGCCCTGTTCTTCACAGAACCACAAATCTCACCCTCTACCGATATATCTCCATTTTGTTTTCCCGGTTACCATCTCCTTACAAACTTTCGAAACAAGGGCGGCACCTGTTGTTATATCAAATCCCAATATGCAGTTGATACTATTTTAAACTTCACTTCATCCAGTTTTGATTACTCATTATATAAATTAAATTGCCAGAACATTACCAAATATATCTGTGTAGTTTATCGTTTCCCCAATGCTTCTTCGGAACCCAGTGTATTTGATTCCATATCCACTCAGTTGAGTAACCTTGACCTTGCCCTTGGCAATGAAATTACCATTTTGGGTGATTTTAACAGACACAATGTTGAATGGTTATTGCATTCTGCCCGGACTGACGAGGCTGGTCTAGAAGGCGAGCTGTTTGCGGAATCGTTTAATCTCACCCAGTTGGTAAAGCAACCAACCAGAATACCTGATAATCCTGACCATAATGCCCATCTCTTGGATTTATTCTTGACAAATAATCCAGATCAATACAGGATAGAGGTACTGTCACCACTTGGATCCTCTGACCACAATCTCATCAAAGCCTCATTAGTTAACCCTCCTACACCTCCCCATTCCGAACCTGTCAGGGTGACCCGATGGCACTTTGACAGGGCAGACTGGGATGGATTTAGAAATTATCTTGCTGATGTTCCATGGCAGTCTTTCTTCTCTAGTGATCTCAATTCTACCCAGTCCCACATTTGTGACTTAATACTAGCTGGTATGGATTTATTCATACCAAGTCAGCAATTCACTAAAAGATCAAACTCTCCAAAATGGTTTGATGGCAATTGTGCCAGAGCAACAGCCCAAAAGTCATTAGCATATAACTCTTCCTTAAAATCAAAAAGACCTGAATCACTCTCCCAATTTAAAATTGCTAGAAATCATGCAAAAGCTGTATTAAATCTATCTAAATCAAACTTTCTTCAAAAGCAAGCATCAAAACTACTTAACAACCCTAATGACAATAGAATATTCTGGTCAACTCTTAATTCTTTCAATAATACCTTTAACAAGTCATCTTCCATTCCCCCACTAAAATCTTCAGATGGCAATATTACAAGTGACCCACATGGGAAAGCAGATATCTTTGCTAGTACCTTTGCAAGAAACTCTACCATAGATGATACCAGCCAGAATGTCTCAGTACTGGAACTTGATTCTCCCGAAATTGCCCCACTTAAAATACAGACAAGATTTGTAAAATCCATCCTAGACAATTTACCTACCAACAAAGCTCCAGGTCCAGATGGAATTCCGCCAATTGTTTTGAAAAAGTGTTCCCCTGAACTTGCCTCTGTCCTAGCTAAATTATTCAGACTATGCATACGTACTTCTTTATTCCCAAATTCATGGAAAGAAGCCAATATCCACCCAGTTCCGAAGAAAGGAAGTTCGTCTGACCCCTCGAATTACAGACCAATAGCTATCACATCTTCTCTTGGTAAGGTATTTGAAACTTTGATTAATAAGCATATTGTTAAACATCTTGAATCCAACAACTTAATTAATGATAGACAATACGGTTTTCGCCACGAAAGATCCACCATTGACTTACTCAATCTCCTAACTCATACCATCCATCAATCAATTGATCTACATGGAGAAACTCATGCAGTAGCTCTTGATATCTCTAAAGCTTTCGACAGAGTGTGGCACCGTTCCCTGCTGTCCAAACTCCCTTGCTATGGACTAACGTCTTTTGTTCCTTTGATTTCTTCTTATCTTAGTGACAGGAAAATAAGAGTAAAAGTAGATGATGTATATTCGAATTTCCACTCAATTAACTCCGGCGTGCCGCAGGGATCAGTTCTGGCGCCAACCCTATTTCTGGTTCATATTAATGATCTCTTATCTGTCACTCACAATCCCATTCACTCATATGTAGATGACTCAACACTACATAGTTCATTCACACTCAGACATCCATTTACAAAGTCTAATATCTCTACCTCTCAACTCAGTACAGCCATCTCCATAAATCAAGATCTATCTACAATCAGTGAATGGGGACAAAACAACCTTGTCTCTTTTAATGCTAGTAAAACTAAATATATACAGTTTACTAATAGACAGATATTGCCAGATTCGTACATTACCTTCAGTGCTACTAATATTCCCATCTCCAAAAGTATTAAAATTCTTGGTGTCTCACTTAACAGTGCCCTCAGCTGGACCTCTCATGTCAGATCACTTGCTAAAACCGCCTCAAAGAAACTTGGATTATTGTACAGAGTCCGTAACTTCTTTGCCGATGAGCAGTTAGCTATAATTTATAAGAGTCATGTGCGCTCTCAGCTTGAATATTGCTCACCCTTGTGGAATGGTTGTGGAGAGGTTGCATTAAGACAACTAGACAAAATTCAGAATAAAGCTGTTAGAATCATTAACAACCCTGCCATTACATATAAACTACCTCCCCTGCAAGTAAGAAGGAATGTTGCCTCCCTTGCATTATTTTACAGATATTTTTTTGGCAAATGCTCAGACGAAGTTGCGTCCATGGTGCCACCTCTCCATGCCTTCCGTCGTGCTACACGGGCATCTGGTAGCGCTCATGACTGGAATGTCACTCAACCATATTGCAGAACTTCTGCCTATCAGAATTCTTTCATTCCCCGAACTGCATCTCTCTGGAACTCGCTTCCCCAGAGTTGTTTTCCTCCAAATTTCAACCTACAACTGTTCAAGTCTAAATGTTACAGATATTTTGTGAACAGAGAACACCAGTAATCTGGTGTATGGATAATTTTTTTTCTTCATTTGTTTTTCCTTCCTCCGTTCTGTTATTTATAAAAAAAAAAAAAAAAAAAACAGTACTGAAGCACTACGCACCACCGAGACAGGACAGTTGAGACGGTAAGGCTCACAGAACCCCTGGGAGTTGGTGCCACTGCGAAGAGGAGTCCCATTGGCACTCCGACCAGAAATAGTGAAAAGGACTACCATGCGGCACAGAAAAGCTGTCAAAGAAATTTCATAGAGGAGGAGAAATGGAAATCATATTCTGCACAATCTTAACCTGAAATGCAATGTAACCTGAAGTCCTCAATAAATATATACTGATATTTTTCCATGGTGGTGTCCACCAGGCTTTCATGTGTAAAGATCATCGTACTTCGGAAATGTATTATACAGGGGTGAACATATTCATCAGGGAGATAGAATACAAATGCATATCCATCGATTTGTAAAGCTTAGTATTTTATCACAATTTGCATCGTTGGAAGAATATTTTCTCCATATATGTGCAACTCGTTTGAAGAAGAAATGTTTGTTTCATGAGAGTGGAATCGTTCACCAACAATTTTATAGTCATTACCAGTAGTACGGTTGGAGTGATCAGCTGTGAAGTATTTTTCGACTGCCATATTTCCATGACCTTTGAAACCTGTATATCTGTCTATATATCTATTGCCAGACACCTTAATCTCGTTACGGGTGGTCAGAAACGAATCGCCTCCTTGTCGCCCTGTTCTCCGCCATTTCACTGTCCTACTCCCAGCTCATACCTCCTCTCTCATATACCTCTGCATTCCATCCCTCCATCTCATCCTTGGCCTCCCCCTCCCTCTCCCCCGCCTCCATCTGACTCATATACACTCTCCTCGTCAGTCTCTCACTCTCCATCCTCTCCACATGGCCAAAACACCTCAGTGTGTTTCTCCTGACTCTTCCTATCACATCCATATCCACACCACAACGCTCAATCATTTCCTTATTTGTCAGTCTGTCTCTCCATGTGACTCCACAAGCTCCTCTCAAATAACTCATTTCCACTGCTCTCACCCTTGACTTCTGTCCCTCTAACAAGGTCCAAGCTTCACTTCCATACGTTAGAGTTGGTATCACAATGCAGTACTGTCATGCATTTGTATACTTGAATTAAATTCCTTGGTAGTCTGCGCTAAGGCAAGGTAAACACATTCATCTCTCCTAATCCTTCCCTGTAAGCTTTGTAGCACAATCTGTGAATAATTTTTTGTCCCCTTTGCTGCACTTTCTTTAGTTTCTGTACATATTTTTTGCAATAACGGGAACAGAACCGGACACACTAATGTAGGTACACTAGGGAATTATACCTTGTGGGGATTACATTTCCTAGTTTATATTCAAATGTTCTACCGCCTAAGTCAATTAATATTTTGCCTTTCTTAACATTTTCTCAACACCATTTGCTACGTGTCTTGTTATTTGTCATTATAATTCTGAAGTTTTACGAGGTTTACATTATCAAATTGAATATCATCTATAGAATTGCTTGTTGGTTTATACCACCAATCTTTAGAGCGTTCATTTACGGTATTAATAATGAGATTCATTTGTTACATTTGGGGCTATGTAAACAGTCGATCAAAACCTCTCTGACCTGCATATTTTTGTAAAAGTCTGTCCGCTTGATTACAGGTTTTTGTATCTTCAGCAAAATTCGATGATCAACAAAAATTTTCATCGGTGTCATTCATATATACCAAACACAGAACGGGACCCAGTTTTAAACCTTCTGCCAATCCACTTCTATTTTTTTTTTTTTTTCTGATTCATTTCCACATGTTTCTTTACTTATATCAGTTTATCTATTTATTTTTATTTATCCATCCTGTAAGCCATATACTGATCCACCTGGGCACACTGCCACTGAAACCTTGCGCCATAAGTATCTGAAGGAGTAATTTGTGGGGAGTTTTACCAAACGCCCTTTGAAAACCGAAATAGATAATGTCAGCAGACTTGGTTTTATTGTCTGTGTTCAGTATATCATTTTTAAAGCCCGAGAAATTCATAGTGAAAGAGATTCCGAGAAACATGTGAATCTTTAGTGAGATTGTTTGTTCGTATGTGATGGACTTGCTGTTTCTGCTAATAATTTCAAGCAACTTGCAAACAACAAATGGTAAGCTAACTGGTGGGCATGTCTCTCTCTCTCTCTCTCTCTCTCTCTCTAATGAGGTTACGTCTGCCAGCTTACACTCATGAGGCAAATCATTACTTCTTAACGATATTATTTAACATTTCAGATTAGGCTTTGATATTTCATTCTTTGCCTCCATAATATGATGAAGAAAAGGAAGAAGTGAAAAGGATGATGATGATGATGATGATGAGGAGGAGGAGGAGGAGGAGAAGAAGAAAAAGAAGAAGAAGAAACAGAATGCTAGGGAAGAAGAGTGAACCAAAGAGCATTAAAATTAAGAAGGAAGAGGATATAACAATGATGATAAAACTGTGAGTGGTCTGGGAGGAGAGACTAAAAAATATTATTGATGATGATGAACACACACACACACACACACACACACACACACACACACACACACACACACACACACACACACACGCACAGGGAGACAGAGAAAGAGGAAATGACTGATGTAGATCGAGCAAATGAGGAAGAAGGGAATGCAGAGAGGAAATAGAGGAAGAAGGGCTGATGAAGGAAGGGGGGGAAGCAGGCAGGAAGGAAGAGGAAATGAAGATAGGAAATGCAGTATTGGATAAATGACTGAGGAAAAGGCGGTGAGCGAGAGAGGGGGGAAAACCAAACAGAGGAAAGTGATTAAACACAAATAAGAAGTCTCTCTCTCTCTCTCTCTCTCTCTCTTTGCTGACATTACATCTTATGAGTGGTGGTCTCAGCTTAAAGACCGCATGCCGCTAACTAATAAAACATCTCGTACGACAGAACCCTCTCATAGATACTTCCTTACCCCTATCCTTTTTTTATTTCCTACGTATACATTAAGATTTAAACATATAAAATCTTCACAACATAACAGAATCAAACCTGGTTATATTTTAATCAAGCTAATGTAGTGAAACATGTATGAGTCAATATATGTGCACAGTAAACGGGCTGTGCAGGGAGAAAGGAGGTGCCACCAATGCAACTGCAACCTCCACGAGAGAAAAATCTTCGTATTCCACACCCCATGTTTCAAAATAAGAGATTTGTGATTAATGAAAGGAGTGAGACCAGGGAAAATAAATAATGATTATAGCGGCTTTTTATTTATTTATTTTATTTTTTTCGATCTTCCGATATTAGGGAAAAACACGTACTTCTGTAATTCATACCAAGGTGACATTTTGACAGAATCATCCTTTTGAAATCACAAATTTTTGTACAAAATATTTCTTGCTCCTCTTTTAGTAACACTGATATTGAGGGCTGCAGTTACAGTGAGTGAAAAAGAAAAAAAACAAATGGCGTTATGCACGGAAGGAAGAGACTTAAGACCCAAACGCATACAGAAAACAGGACATATAATCAGTGGAAGGAAAAAAATAAGGAAAAAATACGAACGACATTGGAAGGAAAAAGTGAAAAGTTAACAATAGACAAAAGGGAATAGGGAAGAATGGGAATAAGACATCGTAATGCAGGCGAAAAATGAGAAAACAATAGACAGCGTATGTTTTGTTCTGGCTTTTAATTAGTTGTTTCCTTTATTTCCTTCTGGGACTGCTTTAAAAATTACTTCTTTTCATCTTTAGTGTGTGCCAGTAATCCCCCTCCCTCTCCCTCCCTTCCCCAGGAGAGATGGGTTTAAGAAGAGAATAACCTAGCTACTTACCTTTTTTCCTTCTTACCTACCTACCTCCCTACCTACCTACCTACCTACCTACCTACCCTGCCAAATTTAGTTACCTGGCTACCTACTTAACTACCTACTTACCTGTTTACATACCAGCCTATCTACCTACCTGCCTACCAACTTACTGTAGTCACCTTTCTGCCTACTTACCTACCTACTTACCTATCTACTTACCAACCTACCTATCTACCTTCTGATATACCTATCAACCTTCGAACCTTCCTACCTACCTGCTTTCTTGGATACCTACCTACCTACCTGTCTACTTACCTACCCACCGTTTGACTTACTTACGTACCTACCGACCTACCTACCTACATAGCTACCTGTCTACCTACCTACTTACCTACCTACCTACCTATCTACCTATCAACCTACCTGCTTACCTATCTACCTACCTTCCTGTTTTCCTACCTACTTACCTACCTATCTACTTACCTACCTACCTACCTACCTGCCTGCCTACCTATCATCGTACCTACCTACCAACCTTCTGACTTACCTACCTATCGACCTACCTACTTACCTGTCTATCTGTCTACCTACTACCTACCTACCTACTTATACACCTACCTACCTACCCTTCAATTTGCCTGCCTACCTACCTACCTGCTTATCTACCTACCTACTTACCTATCTACTTACCTGCCTACCTACCTACCTATCTGCCTACCTTCATACCGACCTATCCATCAATTCATAAGCTTATATTGAAGAGAGATCGGCTTTTATAGGCCTAACCTTCCCACCTCATTCCCTGTCTTCCTGTCTATCTCTGTATCTATCTATCTATCTATCTATCTATCTATCTGTTTATCTACCTATCTGTGTCTCTGTGTACCTATTTATCTACCTTCCTTCCTATCTTATCTGCCCATGTAATCTATCTGCCCATCTATCTATCTATCTATCTGTCTGTCTATCTGTCTATCTACTTACCTACCTACCTGCGGTACCTACCTAACTACCTACTGTACTACCTACTTTATCTGCCTGTCTCTATTCTGTGTATGTATTTCCCTATCTATCTATCAGTCTATCTGTCTGCCTATCTATCTATCTGTCTGTCTATTCGTCTATCTGTCTGCCTATCTATCTATCTGTCTGTCTATTCGTCTATCTGTCTGCCTATCTATCTATCTATCTATCTATCTTTGTTTGTCTGTCTGTCCCGTTTCGGTGCCACCTACCTACCTACCTACCTACCCACCTACTTACCTTTCTACCCAACTACCTACGTACCCAGCTACCTTCCCACCCAGCTATGTGCCTACCTACCTACCCTCCCAACTACCTGCCTACCTACTTTACCCCATTACCCATCTGCCTACCCACCAACACATTCAACTGCCTACCTACATTAAAATTTCCTGTCAGTCTGCCCATCTACCTACCTACATACCTACCTACAGTACTTACCTACCTCCCTTTCATCCTTTTAGCTAACCAGTATTCCTATTACTTCTTGACCATTATACCTACTTACACAAAAATAAGACCTGAACTTATCTACCAGTCTATCTATCAATCTATCTATCTATCTATGTGTTTGTCTGTGTCTGTCTACTTTCCTGTCTGTCTACTCACTGCATATTTATCTATCCAGCCTTTCATGCCTGTTGATGTATCTATCGGACAAGGTCTCTGCGTTCATGTATTTCTGTATTATGGTTTATCAGTGAGCTTTTATGTCTATCTACTCCTGTTTTCTTTACATATGCCTGTCTTTCCGCTCACTGTCTGTCTATCTATTTGTCTATCAATTTATCTACCTGTCTGTCTGCCTATCTATCTATCTATCTATCTATTTTATCTATTTTATCTACTGTTTTCTTTATTGCGCCTGTTTTTCTGTTCTCTGTCTGTCTATCTATTTGTCTATCTATTTATCTATCTATCTATCTATTTTATCTATCTACCTATCTATCTGTCTATCTGTCTATCTGTTTGCTTATCAATCAATCTATCTATCTATCTATCTGCCTATCTACCTATCTATATACCTATCAGTTCATGTATTAATCAGTATCTATCAGTCTATATATTATCGACCCTTCTCAATCTGTCTACTTACCTACCTACCTACCTACCTACCTATCTATCTATCTATCTGTCTATCTATCTATCTATCAATCCTACACCTTCAGCTTAACTTACCATCAATAAGAACCTTCAAAGGCCCGTATACATCAGTGCCTGCCTACCTATCTACCTACCTACCTACCTGCCACACAGTCTACCTATTCTCCTGCCTATCTACCTGTCTACCTACCACTCTGACTACCTATCAGTATATCCTCTTCCATGCTTACCTACATTCCTACCTACTTACTATTCTACCTACTGTACATTCCCTCTTATTGATCTGCTACTCTCCATCCCGTTAATCTACCAATCTATCGACGACTCTTTCTCTCTATCAGTCTCCCCTCTTCCTTGCTTACCTACCTGCTTACCAACTACCTACCTACATACCTACCTACTGCCTACTTTCCTACCAATCTGCCTACCTACCATTCTACCTACTTTTCCTCCTATTAATCAAGCCATCTACCTACGATTCTTTCTATCAGTCTTCCCTCTTCCCTGCTTACCTACCAGCCTACCAACTAGCTACCTACTTACCTACCTACTTACCTACCTACCTATGTATTAACTACCAGCCAATCTGCTTGCCTATCACGCTCATCTACTTATTTACCTGCCTATAGTTCGTTCACCTTTACTTGGCTGAAGTTTTCGTCCTTTTGCGGCTAATTTCACACAGTTCAGGGGCAGAATAGGCTAACACAACGTCCCTGCATTTTGTTCTGGGCACTTCTTCGTGACTAGCTCCATATTCTAGTGTTAATCTTCTGTTATAGCTCAGGATTTAAGATGGAGGCATGATAGTTTTACACCTGGTAAAAGTGAAGAGAGAATACTTACACACACAAGCCTCCCTGCTACTACTTACCAACCCGCTAGGCCTACTTACCGGTACCAACAAACACGCTCGGCTGTCAGTACACCTCACACACACACACACACACACACACACACACACACACACACACACACACCTGTCTACCAACCTACCTACCTACCTATCCCCCTTCCTTCCCTGCTACCTACCTACCTATCCCTTCTCTTTCCTTGCCTACCTACCTACCTACCTACCTACCTGTTAAGCTTCATCGCTACCTACCTACCTCTCAAGAGACTTACTTGGTCATAACTCTTTATACCTTATCAGTTTTTCTCCTTCCCCCATCCCTCCTTCCCTACCCACCTACCTACTTACCTACCTACCAACCTACCTACCTACCCACGTAAGTATCTACCTCTGCCTGCGAACCCGCTCGTCCATCAATAAACTTCACACCAACCTGCCTATCAACTTATCTACATAAATATCTACACACCCACCTACCTACCTACCTACCTACCTACCTACTACCCACCTCTACACCCATCTCCAAACCTTTGATCTTACCCCCTCTACCTCATCTCTCTGCTCCACTTCCCTCATTTTCTCCTCTTCCCTAACCCCCCCTCCTTCCTTTCTCCCCTCTTTCCTAGCCCCCCTCCCTCCTTCCATTCTAGCTCTAGTCTCCCTACCTCCTCTTCCCCCCTTCCTTCTCCTCCTTTCTTCAGTAATCCCCCTCCCCTCCTTTCCCCTCCTTTCTCCCTATTCCAGTTCCTTCCCTCTCTCTCTTCCCTCTTCGCTCTCGGTTTTCCAGTATCATCTCTCTCTCTCTCTCTCTCTCTCTCTCTCTCTCTCTCTCTCTCTCTCTCTCTAAGCTGCATTTATTCAATTCGTTCTTTTTTTCTTTCTTTCTTTTTCTGTTTTTTTTTTTTTATCCTGCCTCCAAACCATTTTTTTTCGTTTTAACCCCTTCAGGCCGAGAAAGCATCATTTATATAATCACTATTGTTTCAAGACAATTTCATTCAGCTTTGAAGAGACTGGACTGGACAGTTTTTTTTTTTTTTTTTTTTACATGTCCGACTCTGGGCAAAGGCTTCAGGGCCTATTTCTCGAGGGCAGTGACCTATCCCAAGGCCCAGTAGTCCTACACCTCCACATGTTAAGGAAGCTCCGTAACACCTCTTCCTTAGCGATTTATTTGTGGGTATGGGTAGCCAATATCATTTTTTATGTCATTTATTAAGAGTATGGCGATAATGGAAGGATTTATGTAACTAGGAAGAGGACAGCAGGGTCGCATAAACAAAGTAAATCTCTTAGGAAAAGGTGCTAGGGAGCTTTTTTAGTAGCGAGGTATTCCCATAATTGAATAAAAAATTTTAAAGGAGCAAGAACAAAAAGGAAAATAAATCATCGGAGTAAAGAGATCAAGGTCGGTATTCTCATCGGTTTAGGAAGCTCCCTAAAACCTCTTCCTAGACGATTTAATTTGCTCATTAAAACTTGCCGGCTTCTTCTGTGTTACTGAATTCATTCTCATATCGCCATACTTTGCCTAAATGACGTACACAAAGATATTAGCGAAAATCTAAAAATAAATCTGTAAGGAAGAGGCGTTTGGGAGCTTTTTTTTTTCTATGTTATTTAAATCAGTCTAATTATCACCATTCTTTGCCTACATTAAAGTCTATCTATCTATCTATCGCCAGAAGCCATAATCCCGTAAGGGGTGGCCACAGACAAATCGCCTTCATGTCGCCTTGTTCCCCTTATCCAAAAATAAATCAGTAAGGAAGAGGTGTTAAGAAATCCAAGTTTCATTTTTAAAACTCCCTCTGAAGCTGATAAGAAATTATATATACTCCCTTCACTTCAACTGGGCAGCGATTTTTTTCCCTCTGCTGCATATTTCCTTAGCGTCAGAATAAAACAATACTACATCTCTGCATTCTTTTCAGTGGCACTTCTTCGTTACTACCATCGTATTCTGTGCGTTGATATGACAATTTTTCGCCAACCCAAAATTAATGGAGTATAGATCCACTGCTGTATGTGAAAATTAACTTAAAGAAAATAACCAAAAGAAAGAGGAACAGAAAGAAAATTTAACTCCGTCATAATCTAGAAATTAAAAACAAAAAAGAAGAAAAACGAAGTTATAATGGAGGACACACAAGCAGAGAGAGAGAGAGAGAGAGAGAGAGAGAGAGAGAGAAATGTTTGTGTTCATGCGCATATACTTCGAGAGAGAGAGAGAGAGAGAGAGAGAGGAGAGGGGTTCAAGATTAGCAGAGAGAGAGAGAGAGAGAGAGAGAGAGAGAGAGAGAGTAGAGAGGCAAAGGCTGATATATATATATATATATATATATATATATATATATATATATATAAAAATAAGGTGAATGAGAGTTAAGAATAATACTCTAATATTACAGAGGCGAAAAAAAATATTAAGAGCTTCATTAAAACAGAAATGCCGAAGGTTTTCTTGTAATATGAATTCCTAAAGATAATTCTAACCTCATGACAGAATGCCGTCTTTAATCGGGTACTTGGAGCGATTTTGGATATGGGTCAGGATAATTTATTGATATTATATTCTAAGAGTCTTTATCCCTACCTTTTTCAAGCCTATAGTGTATTTTTTATTTCATTATCTCATGGCGATTATATTCAGTTTAAGAGACTTGGAGAACTGAAGTAGTTAGATATAGCCTTCATTACCTCCTTCACCAACAGAGATCTTTCCTTAAATGTATAAAACTATCAGAACGTGGCGAGATTAATATGAAAAATAGATCAGCTGAGTAAAGGGATTAGGAGTGACCAAAATATTCTGTTTTCGCCATAAGGCCACGTTTTAGTTATGAGATAACTTATTAGTTAGCAGTGACATCAGTTCATAGCTAGTGATGTTACCACCTATATCACCCTCTTAGCTCTTGGGACCGTGTAAGCATTTTTTTTAATATCCAAGAAATCAGCAGAAAATTGGCTTTCGTCTGCATTTTATATAGTGCAGGGCTTGAACACTTGCATATACACCCGTGGTCAAAGGTTCGTCAACATTTCTCTTCTGGCTGAGACAGTGGAAAGCGTTAAATGAACTAGGATTGTATGTGAAGGCAGTTTGAAGTAGACAACCAAAAAGTATGAGAAGGAAGAATGTTCTGTCATTTGGGGAGGAACAGGAAATATGGAAGGTACGACACAGTGATGAAGGAGATTTGTCAGAGAAATTTTTGCTCAAGACACAGTGCTGGAAGAGGATTTTCAGCGAAATATTGCACAAGGCATAGTGCTGGAAGAGGATTGTCAGTGAAATATTGCCCAAGACAGTTTTGGAAGAGGATTGTCAGCGAAATATTGCTCGTGACAATATTGGAAGAGGATTGTCAGCGAAATATTGCTCATGACAATATTGGAAGAGGATTGTCAGCGAAATATTGGCCAGGACACAGTGTTGGAAGAGGATTGTCACCTAAAAGTTACTCTAGGTACTGTGTTGGAAGAGGATTGTCAGCGATATTTTGCTCAAGACAGTGTTGGAATAGGATTGTCAGCAAAATATTTCTCAAGACACAGTGTTGGAAGACGATTGTCAGCGAAATATTGCTCAAGACACAGTGTTGGAAGAGGATTGTCAGCGAAATATTGCTCAAGACACACTGCTGGAAGAGGATTGTCAGCGAAATATTGCTCAAGACAATGTTGGGAGAGGACTGTCAGCGAAATTTTTGCTCAAGACATAGTGTTGGAAGAGGATTGTCAGAGAAATTTTTGTTCAAGACACAGCGATGGAAGAAGATTGTCAGCGAAATTTTGCTCAAGACAGTGTTGGAAGAGGATTGTCAGCGAAATTTTGTTCAAGACACTGTTTTATGAACTGTCAGTGAAATTTTGCTCAAGACAGTGTTGGACGAGAGTTGTCAGAGAAATATTGTCCATGGCTGTGCCCTGTTGCCCTACTGTTGCTACCCTTAGACTATTTTTTTTTTGCTTTGAGAGTATCCCTCATTGTGAAGGGGTGAAAGGGAAGGGAACAAATTCATATCCAGGAAGCCTTAGTTTTATTTATTTTTCTGCATCCAAGAAGCATGATTTAACGTCTCGTGAATAAACATCGCATTCATATACACATTTGTTAATGTTTTATTATTTTTTGGTTTTCACCTTCATATTACGTTTCATATAAACACACTTCGGTTATTTATGTATTTTCGTCATCATCAGCTATTTATATCTCATAGCACATTTCACATATTACGCATCACTGCTCACTATCCTTACCGATACGAGAAGGATTTTTGGCAGTATTCAGTATGGCCCAGAAGGAGTCGTAACTCATCCTCCTCAGCGGTTTTATTTTCCACAGTGCACCATAATATTATTCGTTATATCGTTTTAATTCCATCTTGGTTTGCATAGGTGACATAACAGAGGATGCTGAAATGTAACAGGCAGAATAAATCGCTAAGGAAGAGGTTTTAAGAAAAATCCACTTAAGATACAAACCTTCATCATCACAAGGGTAATGTCAATAGCAAGATTATATGATTAAAAGCTTGAATTGTATTCTCGAAGACGCAGGAGGCTCCTTTACACCTGTTCCTTACCAATATCATTCCTTAGAGAGAAGGTAAATATTTTCCTGGATATTATTGAGCCATCCTTATCGATATTAAAACGATAGATGTAACTTAGAGGACAATATTGAGGTGTCGTAAGCTAAATAAATCGCTAAGGAAAAGGTGTTAGAGAGCTTTCCATGTCTTACATAACAACAGGTGTGAATTTAGGTGTTTTCTTTTACCCATGTACTATGATAATACAGTAATTCTCTTATCTGTATTTTTATTTATTTATTTACTTATTTTTGGGGGAAGGTGCATTGTGATAATCATGAGAAAGAGGATGATTCATGTTTCCAGATCTACCCTACTAGTGGGATACGGTGTGATGATGATGATGATGGTTTTCTGAGTCTCGATCGAGCCGTTTCAATATAGCAGTGGAAAATATGGTAATGATAATAATGGTGACGATGATGATTATTTATTTTTGGAGTCTGTCCATTCCATTCATTTGTAAGAAATATGATGAAAATGATGATGGTGGTGGTGGTGGTGGTGGTGGTGGTGATTTTTTGGATCCCGCGCACTCCATTCGTAAGTGGGAAGCCTGATAGTGATATGGATGATGATTGATGATGATATGGTCTATGGTGGTGGTGGTGGTGATGATATGTTCTGTGGTGGTGGTGGTGGAGGTGATGGCAACGATGACAACCATAATATGCTTTTACAAGATATGAAAACGCTACATCGAAAGTTTGAACTCTGCAGCATCCCTCACCAGCATTGCAAAATCGATCCAGGCACTCGTAGACATCCCAGAAGTTTAGTTAACATGGCCAGTCCGGCAGCGTGGTTGTTGGGGCGTGTGTGCAGCAGGTGACCACAGGAAATTATCTCAATGAATATCAGGCTCGAGCAGGGACGGTGGCTTCCTGTGTCTTGTCTCAGGGTGTGGTGGATATTCAGTGAGATGATTCATGAACACGCAACCAACGCCGCTGTGGAGTGGTACTATGTCCTTCTGCATGTGTGTGTGTGTGTGTGTGTGTGTGTGTGTGTGTGTGTGTGTGTGTGTGTGTGTGTGTGTGTGTGTGTGTGTGTGTGTGTGTGTGTGTGTGTGTGGGTGGGTGGGTGTGGGTGGGTGGGTGGTGTGGGTGGGTGGGTGGGTGGGTGGGTGTGGGTGGGTGGGTGGGTGGGTGGGTGGGTGTGGGTGGGTGGGTGGGTGTGGGTGGGTGGGTGGGTGGGTGGTGGGAGGGTGTGTGTGGGTGTGTGGGTGTGTGTTGAAGTCTCATGTGGCATATGCGTTAAATAATTGCGTCGTACTATATGACTATTGGACGGGAAAATAAACTAAAAAATGCATTCAAGAGTGAATGCCGTTGTGTGAAATACTTAGAGAGTTTTCAGAACGGAGAGACAGACATTAGAATACCGTTAAATAAACGAGCAGCTGGTGAAGTTTAACAGTGTCGGTGTAACTGCAGCCTAATTTTCATATATTTTGAGTTTGTATGCGCATTTAAAAAGTTTCACACATGTTCATTAAAGCTAAAACAGAGTTTAAACTAGGACGACAACAACAAAAGTACTAGAAAGCATTCAGAGAGCACATACCTCTGCCAATGCCATTGCAGGATCCTGATCCTGATCCGGATCCGCCGAAAAATTTAAGCACTACTTTCTTGGTCCATGGCCCACCCTTTAACAAAATTTCATTGATGTTCATTGAGAACTTTTCAAGATATCGTGTGGACAAACAAACAAAAAAATCCTGAAACTAGATGATGATCCGGATCCCCACCAAAGGCTATTGGATTGTTCCTTGGTCCATACCCTACCCGTCCAAAAAATTTCAGCAAAAGCCATTCATAACTTTTCGAGTAATCCTGCTAACTGACAAACAGACAAAACAACGCCGGCAAAAACATAGCCTCCTTGGAGATGGTAAAAAACCATACTAGACCTGCTGGTGAATGTACTGTATGTTACCTCGTCTTGCGCTTTTGACAGTGCATCTGCTTTACGTATCTGCCAAACTATTCTAACAGGGGTACCATAATTTATTCTTCCAGCATAACTGATCATATGTAAATAATAGTCAAGCTCTGTATGTGTGTGTCTTTCTGTAAGTTTATTCGTTTCTTTCACGTGAATGGTAATAGATATCAACCTAATTCTTTTTACATTAGGTCGAGGTAAGCCAAAGAGTGTCAGAAAAATACCAAACAAACATTTTGGTGATCGCGCGTGACGCAGCGGCACGAGATGTCGGAAATCGCAACGCTCGAATGTGTCTGTAAGTGCGTTTGTTCGTTTCTTTCACAAGAACGGTAATAGATATTGACCTCTTTTGTATATAAGGTAGTTTGTCGATGGTCCCTTAAATGCTTATCTACGAATTCACAGAACGATCATTAAGGATTTAAAAATGAACAACTAAATATTCCACAGATGGTATTGGTGACTGTGGTGGGGAAACTGAGGACAGAGATGGTCAAGATGGTGGTAGTGGTAATAATGGTAATGGTAATAGTAGTGCTTGTAGTAGCAGAAATGATGATAATGATGGCGATTATGGACGTTTTTAGTCAAAAGTTATAACCTTATTATTTTGCCTACCAAAGTTGCGTGTGTCAGCATGTGAAAAATAATTCACTAAACGAGAGATGGTAGGTAGGAGGTATTCGGTTGAGTGTTAGAGCGATGAAACTTTAATTCACTTGGTAAATAAAGGAATACAAAAAGATATGGTAAAAAGTGAAGAGTTACAAGAGAGGGTGCGCTATAATTTTTTCGGTGTAATTTGGTTCAGGTTTGTGCCCTTCTGCAGCTTATTTCAGATTGCTCATACAAAAAGGAATTTTAAAAAGGAAAACCGCAATGCTCTGGATTACCATTCTCCCCACATCACTTCTTCATGGCTGCCCGTATGTTATCGTGTTAATCCATTGCTACAGCTGCGCATGCAAGATGGAGAGATGGCAATTTTAGGACAAGTTTAAGTAAGACTATAATCACTTTACTTTAACTTGGCGTAAAGTTGCAGTTTCACCATCTTGAATACTGTATTATAACAAGAGATTAACACCACACCACGATATGATGCTAGTCACGAAGAAGTGCTATGGAAAGGATGCAGAGCAGTAGCATCCACTTTTTGCAACCACTTATTCACTGATATAAGCTGCCAAAAGACAAAAAATCTGGACCAAGGTAAAAACAGTTGGCTTTTTACTCCAGCCAGGCCCAGGTTTTCGTCCTTTTTTAAGCCTATGTAGCGTTGTTCAGTGGCAGAAAAAGACAAAATAACGACTCAACATCATTCTCATAGCATTTTTTCATAACCAGCATCATATTCTACTATTAATTTATCGTTCAGACCCAGCATATGATAGAGAGATGACAATTTTAGGCCAAGTTAGAGGGAAAAGAGTATAGTGAGGCTCCAAAGGGCACATGACTACCTTCCTTGGCTGTGGGCGAGACCAAGGAGCCCTGGATATGGGGAAAGGTAGAGCTGTGACCCAAAATGTGAGGGTGTGTGGCCGACCCGGATCTGGGGAACCAACTTCTGAATGTGAGATGTGACACGAGAACACCCACCCCCTTCTCCTTCTGGTCTCCTCCTGGCCTCCTCCCGCCTCCCCCTCTCTTCTTATCCCTCCCTCCCCACCGTGTTTTCTCCCACCTTCCCCTCTTTACCCTCCCCCTACCCACCTCTTTTCCTCCCATCTCCTCCCTCCTCCATAATCTTCCCCTCTATTTTCATCTTTCCCTCCTTATCTTGTTTTTTCCCATCTCCCCCTTCTCACCTTTCCTCCCACCTTCCCCATCTAACCTCCTTTCCTCGCATGTCTTCCTCCTTACCTCCTCTCAACCCACCTCCTTACCTCCTACCCTCCCACCTCCCTCTAATTACATTCCTTCCTTCCCCCTCCCCCTTCACACCTTCACTGCTCTCAATTCTCCCTACCCACATTCTGTCCTCCTACCTCCTTTACACACTTAATTCTCATCAATCACCCCCTCCTCACCTTCTTTCCTCCCATCTCCCTCTCCTCAGCTTCTTTCCTTCCATCTCCCCCTCCTCACCTCTTTTCTCTCCTCCCATCTCCCCCTCCTCATCTCTTTTCTTTCCTCCCTCTTCTCCCCACTTCCTCTCTTCCCACTTTCTCCTCCCCACCACTTTTTCCTCTGTCTCCTCTTCCCCACCTCTTTTCTCCCCATCTCCTTCTCTCGATCTCCTTCCATTCTCCATCCCTCTCTCTTTCCTCTCACTTTCCCCCAGTTCCTTCATTCCCTCCCCCATCTCCCCTTCGTTCCTACTCTCTCCTCTCCTTCTTCCCCACTCCCTTCCTCCCCTTGCACCCAATTCTCTTACAAGTATTCCCTAATCCCTAATGCCTATTCCCTATTCCATTATTATGAATTGGTAGAGAGGTGACCTGAAGTCCTAATGGACCCAGGTTCGAATCCCGGATGAGGCAGGGAACAGTTTAAAAATATGAATTTCACTGAAGCAGGCTTTACTGATGTACCAGAAGGCCCGCTGACATGTTATGAAAATATACCCGCTAATACCAGTACTCCAGTCCTGTATGAGACAGCCCTAGCATGTACTCAATATGGACGGTGGGTGTTAGCGCCGAAGTGGAGGCATGTGGAGATGTATGGAATGTAGGAGGACTGCTGGGCCTTGAGAACGGGTTGTGAAACCTATGCTCAGAGTCGGACACATAAAATAAAGACTAATTTTCATTTCCCCTCTCTCCTCACTTTATCCACTGCTTTTAGTGGGGTGACCTAGTGAAATTACTGTTACTCGGCGGATAAAAGCACCATTTTTGGTATGATGCTTCCTTGTGACCTAAGACGTAATTTTAACCTAGGAGCCCCCATAAACATATCCATGTAGGCAGCAAATTGCAAGAATATCGTTATCAATGATAATGTGAAAAAACGTCATTATTCTTGAATTCTAGAGTCATAAGAAAACCACATTGCTTTCAAGATTTGGATTGTTGCTGTATCTGCATATTACTTTGACATTATTAAAGACCGCACTGTGATGGCCTAATGGTAGCGCGTTCGCTTCTCAAGCGGTAGACCCGGGTTCAAACCCGTGTCAGCTCGTTTAAAAATGGCACTGTCAGACCCCTCGTTTGGAGTGCAGCATTAAGAGCGTGGAGGGGGGAACGGTCTGTCCGGTGTCAGTATTATGTCACTTTGTGGGGACGTATGTTCCGTGTCCGTGACATGCCCTCCCAGGGTGGCAGTCATGTAAAATATAGAGCGGTTGGAAGCACAGTCCTGTCAAAAGCAGACACCTCCGCCATATAGCTGAAGAAACGCTGAGTACGGCATTAAACATCAAGCACTCATTCACTCACTCATATTAGTAAAGTACCAATACAGGTATAAATTATCAGCAATTTGGCTTTATTGAAAAATTTATTAAGTCAAGGATTCATTTATTAAATGCGAAATTTTGAATGAACATCCATCTTCATATGGAAGGAAAAAGCACCCATTGTTAACATAATTAGTTAGGATGGTACCATATTTGAAATCTGTTGTTGAGGGAGAATTAATGTATAATTAATGTTTAATTATTACATCCCCAGTGACTTACTAGTTCATTTTACTCACTAAGCAATGCAATGTCACAGCTGTTATTATGGCATTGTGCTGTGCATGATGTCTGTTTATTACATTTGCACTTGGAAAGTGGTGTGCAGTCCAGATTTGCATTGCCACATTTGTAGGTAGAACAGTCTCCTTTACAGGAGCATTTGATCAGTTCTTTCCATGCTCTGGAGACCACTGGAATTGTCACCCAAACTGGCACCTGTGACCCTGATTCCTTGGTCCAGGCGTAATCCTGTGGAGATGAAATCACTTGCTGAGTTTGTGTGGTGGTCGTCCAGGTTCCTGCTCGATACACTGTCCGTCTTACGTGCTGAAGCAGGTCATTCTTGGTGGGTGGCAGTTTCTCCAGCGCTCGATTCTCGCGACGGAAGAGTTTTCTCCTTGTCTCATTGACGGAGCTCGGAGGACTGAATTTGTCATGCAGGATAAGAGTCAGTCTCTCGAGCTTCTGGAATGGCATGCAGTCGACATCCAGCAGTTGGAAGGGATGTTTGGCCAGATAGACAGATGTCTCTGTGGCATTGTCATAGACCTGCCAAGCCCGCCAGGCTGACTTCTTACCCTTACCATTGAATGCAGATGTGGCACAACCAGAGTAAGCATAGGACACGGACAGGGCTGGTGATTTTGACTCCCACAGGCTTCTACCAATGGCACTAATGTGGTAAAATCTGTATTTCTTGCCCATGCCGAATGCCACACAGTTATGTCAAAAGTTGAGTCATGAACAGATCATAGAACTGGCCTACAAGAATGACCATAACATCAGTGTCCACAGTGCGACATGGACAGTCTTTGCTCCCTGCTCCAGTGCATGCAGTATGTGGACCACCACCCTAGTGTCTGCCTCCTCATGACTGCAATTGTTCATGAATGTTAATCCTAGAACCAATACATGATGCAACTTTTCCTGATGTGACATACACATCTTTAGCTGGTGGCCAGTTGAACACTTCAATCTTCGACGTCAAAAAGGCAAACAGCTCCTTCTTAGTATTATTGAATTTCAGGTGACAAGATTTGTGCCAAGAAGCAGAATGTGAACCGAAATTGTTGGTAGTTTCATCACTCCCAAAGGAAAGTTCAGTAAGAAGGGCATCAATGACCCGGAAGTGCTCCACATTACTCAGAAATGATTTGTAGGCATCTATTTTATCACCACTTGTCCCAGGGGTCTGTAAGGGATATTTCAAGGGCTCAGCAGCGTCTTTCTGGCAAATGATGCAGCGATCTCAGTTCAGCTCCATTCTCACGCGTCACACTGTGATAGCAAACAAACTTATTAGAACATAAAGTCTGGCTGACTTGGTCAAATATATATATATATATATATATATATATATATATATATATATATATATATATATATATATATATATATATATATATATATGTATATATATATGTATATATATATATATATATATATATATATATATATATATATATATATATATATATATATATATATATATATATATATATATATATATTTATTTATATATTAAAGGCTGACTGAATCAGTGTGTGTGCGTAGTGCACAGTGGTGTTACGGTGTGATGACAGAAATTCTGTTTAGCTCTGTGTACAATAACACCTAAAGAACACAATAATCTTTCAGTATACATAACTCTAGCAATAAATGCTTGAGTCAGCTCTACTGTACCACAATTAAAAATCAGATTGAGCTTCTTCGGAGGTGTAAAAAAGAACATACTGTAACCAGTGTTTTCCCTAAGACTCAAAAAAAGGAAATTTTTCATAAATGTTGACCGAATGGAGTTTCGTATTCCACAAGGAAATTTTTCGTCTCTGGTGGGCTCCTAGGCTAATATCTTTTAGTAGGTCCACAGAAGCCTTATGTAAAAAATGGTGCTTTTATCCTGCCAGTAACGGTAAGTGTGAAATTTAACGCTAAGCCATCTGATTGTTTCCTCCTGATCATCTTTTTCCATCGCTCCCTTCCCCATCCTCCTCACAGATCCCTTCCTTACTTCATATCCACTCCTCCGCTCAATTGCCCAACCCCTCATCTTCACTACCCTCATCCTCCCTCCTTCTGCTTTCCCTCCAGTCCACTTGTACTCATTTCTCCTTCCCATCCTCCTCTTAGTGATCCCCCTACTCTCTTACTTCCTTCATCCTCACTCCATTTCTCCCCAGTTATTTCTCTCTCTCTCTCCGTTCTCTTTCCTTCGCAATCCCAACCTCTGAATTTCGGATATGGCATAAGGACCACCCCACCTCCCTCTCCCCCTTCGGCTTCTCCAAGTCCCTCTGTTACCTCAAACTCTTCCCCATCCAGCAAACCATTCACTTATTCACATACCATCCTCTTCCCCACTTTCATTCAAGTATACTCCACTTCTCTCCCTTTTATTTCATTCTCTTTCAGTCTCCATTCCCTATTGCCTTCTAATTTGTTCTTTAGAGATTACATAACACATTTTCTGAGTGATTCATTCCTCGCACTAAACCTCAGTAATGCTTTCGTTATCGATGTAAACAATATCAATAACAAAACGATGCAAATAACACACAGGAGGGTTTAGGGGTAAGTCATTAGAATTTTACTCTCTCTCTCTCTCTCTCTCTCTCTCTCTCTCAGTTACCCCCCCCCACACCCAGATAAAACAAATGAAAGAGGCATTGAGCAAGGGAAAACATGGAGGACATTTAATTATTAGCGCCAGACACGATCCTCATCAATTCTTTTTCTCACTCACTTTTTACTTCTTTTTTTTTACGCTGCAGATTTTCTTTTCTTTACGGGCCCATTATTTATTATTTTAAACACGACCATAATTTATTCTAAAGTCCATGCTTTACTTTTCTCTTGTCTCGTTGCTGATTAATTCATTTTTATTCTTTTAGTAATAAATTCTTGCTTTACTTTGTGTGGCACTTTTCTGTCTTTTTTTTTTTAGGCAACACTTTCATTTTATGTATTTTACTGATATGTCCTTTTTTTTTTATCCTACGACTGATTTATATATTTATTTATTTATTTATTTTTATTTAGTACACCTGTAATTTTATTCTTTTCCTGGTATATGCTGGTTAATACGTCACTTTATTATCCTTTAAAACCTGTCTCGTATATTATTTTTCTGCCCAGCAACAATTCGCTTATTTTAATCAGCAGGTCATAACATATTCTCTTACACAATCTTGATAATTTCTCTGCTAATACAACCGTGGATATTTTTTACAAGCCCCATGTTTTATTTATTTACTAACAGGACCAACGTATTCATGTATTAACGTATTCCAAATAAATTCCTTTGCTGTACCCTCTTTTAAATTTCATACTCATGTGCTTCTGAGTTATTTTTATTTTTATTTTTTTCTTTTACGTGAACAGTTCGTTGATTGAATTTTGGATGATCGATTGGTGAAAGGCTGAATTTAAGAGCTTCCAGTTGCGTTAGCCTGAAGTTGAGAGCATTTTGACAGATAGAGAAATGGCACGCGCACGCTCGTGAATTCATGTGTGCCTGTGTGCGTGCATGTTTGCTTTTGTGTGCATATGTATGTGTGTGTGTGTGTGTGTGTGTGTGTGTGTGTGTGTGTTATTAAAAATGGAACGTGTGTGTTTATTGCAACCGTGGGCATGTATGATAAATGAAAGATCGTGTGTGTGTGTGTGTGTGTGTGTGTGTGTGTGTGTGTGTGTGTGTGTGTGTGTGTGTGTGTGTGTGTGTGTGTGTGTGTGTGTGTATTTTTTATTATGAGAGAACATGTGTGTTTATTGCTAGTGTGAGCATATATGAAAATGAACGATTGTGTGTGTGTGTGTGTGTGTGTGTGTGTGTGTGTGGGCTTGTATGCATGTTGGAGCAGAAATGTTTCATAACTTCAAAGGAGGGAAAGAAACTTTATTAAAGGAAAAGTCAAATCCAAGAGTGTCCTAATAATATAAATATGGTTTCATGTGGAAATAACTAAGATGTGAAGGATGGAAAATGAAAAAGACAAATGGGATGGACTGGAGGGAAGGGGAGTGCAGTAGATGAGAGAGAGAGGGAGGGAGGGTGGTAACGTGGAAGGAGACTGGAACGGAAAGGTAAGAGAGGGGAGGAGAAGAGAAAGTATAATGAAGGAGAGGGGATGGGAATAGACTAGCAGAGACTGGGAGGGGAGGGAGGGGAGGGGATGGAAAGGAACGAAGATAATGAGAGGAAAATGTGGAATTGTGGACGGAGGCGATTGGAGAGGAAGGAATGGAAGCCTAGTGGAAATTTGGATGGGATAAAAGGAAAGGGGATGGAATGGAGTGAAGAGAAAACTGAGTGGATGAAAGAGAATAGAATGCAGTGGAATGGAGGCAGTTATGGAAGGGATGTGAAGGAAGGATAGTGGAATGAAAAGGTTAGAAGTGGGATAGTAGAGAACTGAGTAGGAGAGAAGAGTGGGTGGATGAATGATTGTAAGTGGATTGAACAGATATAGTATGGGATGGAAAAGGAGTGAGTGAGATGAAAGCAGTAAAAGTGTGATGGAAAGGGAAATGGTGTGATGGAAGAGGAGGGTTTGGATGACATGGTATGGGATGAGAATGGAGGAGGAATGTGACGATGAAAAGATGGAGAAAAATTAAATTGAATTGATAATACCGGTGGGAAAGGAGACAGAAGGATAGAGTGAGAGGAAGGGACAGGAAAACTGAGAAGGGGAAAAAAAATCTAAAATAGGGAAAATCAAAAAGTAATGGGAAAATGGGGGAGAAAGGGGAATAGAGAGGAAGTGGGAAAAGTGGGAAAGAGAGGAAAAGAGAAAAAGTAGAGGAGAGAGAGAAAACAGCGAGAAAGATTGGAAAAATTTAAAAAGGAGGTAAATAAAAAAGAGAAGAAAATGTTCGGAAAGCATGAAAAAAATTGAGAAAATAAAGGAAAGGAAGAAAGCTGAGAGATGGATAGAGACAGAGAAAAGGAGAGAAACGGGGAAGGGAAGGAGAAGGAAGGAGAGGGATGGGGTAAGGGAGAGGAAGAAGCAATTAATCAAGGGAGTGAGGAGAGAGTGAGAGAGAGGTGATGGGGAGAGGTAGGGGGGGTATGGAGGGAGAGGGGAGGGGAAAATGAGTGGCATTAGGTTAGAGGGGAGGAGGGCGTAAAGGAACAAAGGCCTTAAAGAGGTGAGAGAGAGAGAGAGAGAGAGAGAGAGAGAGAGAGAGAGAGAGAGAGATTTTATACCTGTAAATCAGCCATAGCTAGCCTCTGTGTGTGTGTGTGTGTGTGTGTGTGTGTGTGTGTGTGTGTGTGTGTGTGTGTGTGTGTTTTCTTCCGCAAATTATTCCTTTTCTTGACAAAGTGAGAAAAAACAAAAGTCAAAAAATAAAAGAAAAAGCGACATACCCCTATTTTTTTGAAGATCATAATTTCACAGCCAATCAACACAAGAGGTTTTTGTTTTGTCTTTATTAATAATCGTGTTATGGACTTAAGCCTATTCTAAAAACCTCCATAGGATTCCAGTCTATTTTCTTACACTTGCTACTGTCAGGTGATTTTATTCAATTTTTATTCGGTTTAACGCAACCACTTTACAATGGGAAACTCAGTGTAAAAATCTTTAAATCCTTCAGCCCAAGAATGTCTTCTAATGTTTATTCTTGTAGCGACCTGGTAGTGTTATTCAGATTTTTATAAGATCTCTTGTAGTGAATGGTTTGAGGGAAGCAATGTCAACCCATCTTTTTCCAAAAATCTCTCCTAAGCTGAATGAAATCGTCTTTAGATGTGAGGAAGATTATAGAATCGAGGTGAAGGCTTAACCAGACAAACGACACCATTGATAACCAAACCCACCCTTGCAATATTGTAAGGGAAGTGAAATAAATATTACTGAGGGAGGCTGAGGGGGGAAACCCTTGGGTTGAGTCCCACCATCTGTATATTCTGGTCAAAGCGAAGTTCAGCTACCGAGCAAATATTGTGAGTCTATTTAAAGACTATGGCGCTGTCTTCCTGAGGGCAGTTTCCTCCTCCCCCACCCCCCTTCCCCGTGGTGGGTGGCCTGAAACATGGCCGTTTGAACGTCTGCCGGTAAGCAAAACTTCGCATTAATAGTTAAAAGCTATGACCGTGCATAAGCTTTTGGCCACGACCCACAGGGGTCTCCGCCACCATAAAGGGGTGACCACTGGGAGTCTCCCATGGCCTAAAATGTGGCCTCAGTAAAGATCCATCATTGTGCAAAATTCATGATTTTAGGTTAAAAAAGGAAAAATATACGGCATGTTCCCCCTAGGGCCCCTTCCCAGCCAGTGGCGGGTGGTCACTGGGGGTCCCACCCTGCCTAAAACGTGGCAGGAATAAAAGCCTACCAATATGCAGAATTTCGTGTCTTTGAATGTATAATATGGCCGTGTATAATGACTTAGCCAAAACTTTGGGGGCCCCCCCTTCCCCACGAGGGGCGTCCCCTCGCGATTTCACCTTTTCCGAAGTGTGGTAGGAGTGAACATCCACCAATATGCAAAATCTCATGTTCTTTAGTTTAAAGTTTTGACCGTGCATGACGACTTTTGCCGAGACCACTGGGGTCTTCCCTGTCCTGAGAGGGAGGGCCCTCAGAGGTCTCATCATACTTATACCTTGTCACGAGAGAAACTCTACCATTGTGCAAAGTTCGTGTTCCTAGGTAAGAAACTAGCCATGTCTAACGGCTTTGGATACGACACCGAAAGGCGGTCCCGTTTAGGCAGCCCTTGGGGGTCCCACGTCGTCTGAAACCTGGTCCTGCAAAGTTCGTTTTCCTGACACGCCTCGCATAAGGCCTGGAGTGATGTAGTCAGGGGCAAGCACTAGATTAGGCCAAGGCCTCCCCTGTGGGTGCGGCAAAACGAGTTTGTGGATTTTTTGCCTGTATTACTCATCGTCCCATATTAATGCTGAACAGTTGATTTGTTTGTCTGTATCGTTCCCATCTGTTTTCATCCTTTTATCAAGACGATATTAAGGGATTAATTTGTTTGACTTTGAATTCCGTCCATGTTGTATTCCTTAATTATAAAAAAATTGATTGATTGATTAGTTGCCTGCTTCATTTCCTTTTGATTTATCACTCCATCACGAAAATATTCAGTGAATAAATTGCTTGTGTGTTCATCCATCTCGTGGTAACAGTAAGTGACTGATTTGTTGGCCAGTATCTGTTCCCCCTGTTTCATTCCCGTTTCGTAGGATTTCGTTTGCCTGATCCGTTTCCGTCTGTTTCATTCCTGTGACAGAGTCGGTTGTTTATTTCTACTAATTTCATTCCTGTTTCTTAGGAGTATATATTGACGGATTTATTTGCTTGATTCACGCCCGTCTATTTCATTCCCGTCTCGCACTAACACTTGAGTGACTGATTGGTTTGCCTGGTACGTTCCCGCGTGGTGGCAATATCGAGCGAATAATTGCCAAGCCAAGTACTGGGTTACTTCAGTGCTAAATTAAATCAAGTCGCCCCACGTCAATATTGCAATGTGATCTGCCCTTTCTGTGATATTGCAATGTGGTCTGCCCTTTCTGTGATATTGCAATGTGGTCTGCCCTTTCCGTGATATTGTACTGTGATCTACCCTTTCTGTGATACTGCAATGTGATCTGTCCTTTCTGTGATACTGCAATGTGATCTGCCCTTTCTGTGGTAGGCAACAATGGGGGATGAAAGCGAAGGAAATTACAGAAACAAATATTCTCTTTAAAAACCTAAACCGAATATCTTAATCTATGACTGGCCACAGAAAAGTAATATTAGTTTTTTTTTTTTTTATGGCAGCAGTTACGAATGAAATAAATGTATAAATAGATAGACGAGTAGATAAAAAAAATAGAAATAAAAAAGACTGAAAGCCTTGAAACAAAGGTAAAATAGCAGTGAGAGAGAGAGAGAGAGAGAGAGAGAGAGAGAGAGAGAGAGAGAGAGAGAGAGAGAGAGAGAGAGAGAGAAACAAAGGTATAATAGTAAGGAGACAGAAAGAAAGAGAGACAGAGACAGAGACAGACAGACAGACAGACAGACAGAGACATAGACAGAGAGGGAGGGAGAGCAACAAAGGTAATGTCAAAATGAGACAGACAGAGAAAGAGGGCTGACGAGGGGAAAGCGCACCAGACGTAAAAAAAAAACAACAACAAAGAAAAAAAAACAAAAAAAAAATCAGGGGTGGAATGGAGGCGAAGCGAGAGAGAGAACCCCATCCTGAACACAATCGAGTGATCAGTTATGTGTGTGACAGCTGCCAGAGAGGGGTGGGAGTGGGGGGAGTGGGACGAGGGGTAATGTGGGTGGAAGAAAGTGAGGTAGAAGATATGAGAGGGGTTGGAAGCTGGGGAGAGAATGGGGAATAGGAGGGAAGGGAGAAGATGTAGAAGAGGAGGGAGGGACAGGGTGAGGGAGAGGACTGGAAAGTAGGGGAAGGGGGAGGGAAGTGTTGAAGAGAGGAAAGGGGAGAAGGGAAGGAGAATTAGAAGAATGGAGAGGGGATTGGAGAAAGAAGGAACTGGGGAGTAGGAGGGGGGGGGAAAGATGTAGAAGAGGGAGGGAAGGAGGGAGAGGGTGAGAGAGGACTGGAGAGTAAGGGGAAGAGGAGAGGGAGTGGTTGAAGAGAGGGGAGGGGACGGGGAAAGGAGACTTAAAAGAAGGGAGAGGGGAGCTGGGGAAGGAGAGGCAGAGGAGGGGAGGGGAGGGAAGGGAAGGAGAGGTAGAAAAGTGCGGGGGGGGGGAGAGGGAAAGAGATTGAGCGAGAAAAAAGTTTATGTGATTTGGCGCTGGGAGAGGCTTTGGAGACAAGAAGACACACACACACACACATACACACACACACACACACACACACACACACACACACACACACACGAATAGAGAGAGAGAGAGAGAGAGAGAGAGAGAGAGAGAGAGAGAATAACGAACAGTAAACCTAATAGCAAATGCTCAACAACTTTTATCGAAGGATATGACTTGAGTGAATATGACAAGGATAACAAAGATGAAGGCTTTCCACAATCCATCAATCCCTCTAACCTATACTGGAAGGAAAAAGTAAGAAGAAACGGGAGGAAACAGGAGGAAGGATCTGGTGTGAGTGGAAAATGTAAGAGGTTGAGGTGGGAGTGGGTGAGTGGGTATATGGAAGGGGGGAAAGAGGAGAAAGAATGAGCAAATTGGTGTTAAAAAACAGATGTAGCATTTTTGTTTGGGTAAATTAGAAGTAGGGTCGGTGGGATGGAAGATGGGAGGGAGAGGAGGAGGAATGGAGAGACTAAGTAAGAGGCGAAATGGGAGAAAGGCTTGGGAGAAGGACGCAGGAATGGAAGATGAGGAGTGATGGAAGAAAAAGAAAAATAGAACGAGAAAAGCTTAAAAAGAACAGAGGCGAAGAAAGGAGAGAGAGGAAAGAAATAAGAGGGACAAATAGAGGAGAGGGGACGATGGAAGGAGAGGGGAAGCGAGGGGGTAAATAGAAAGAAAAAGGGGGGGGAAGAGAAGAGACTTGAGCAGAAGGAGAGAAAATAGATGGCAAGAGGAGGAGGAAGAAATGTGTAAAAAAGAAAAGTGAGAAAAAGGTAGGAAACGAGGAGGGAATGTAGAAAGAGAGGAGAGGGAAATGAAAGTAAGAGAAGGGAAGGATGGATGGAAAAGGGCTAGAAGGGAAATCTCAAGAGGAGGAGAGTGGGGTACAGTAAGGAAAAGTGAAAGTAGGTGGGAAAGTGGAAAGAGAGAAGGGCAAAGAGAAGGTAAAGAGGGGAAAAAGAGGAAGGTGAAAGAGAGGAAAAGAAGAAAAGAACACGGTTTGAAGGTGAGGTGGAGAGAGGAGAGGAAAGAGGGAGAATTAAAAAAAAAAAAAAAACAATGAAATAGAATAATAAAGGTAGGATGAGAGGAAGGGGAGAGAGGAAGAGGGAAGAAAGGAAGGAGGGGGAGGAAGGGGAGAGAGGAAGAGGCAAGAAAGGAAGGAGGGGGAGGAAGGGGAGAGAGGAAGAGTGAAGAAAGGAAGGAGGGGGAACAACAGAGAATGAGGATAAAATATGGAAACAAAGGGAAGAGGGGAAAAGAGAAACAAGGCCTGAGAGAGAGAGAGAGAGAGAGAGAGAGAGAGAGAGAGAGAGAGAGAGAGAGAGAAATTATCTTCCTGTCAGTCTATCTACCCATATACGTCAATCTATCTACCTTTCTATCATCTATCTAATTTCTTATCTACTTAGTTATCTGACTTTTCATATATAGACCTATGTTGCACGAATCAATATATCCATTCATCCACCTAACTATTGATCTATCTATCAACATCCATCATTCTATCTATCAGTCTATCTATATACCCACCCATTTACATCAGCTGAGAGCAGAGGAAAAATCGTGAGAGCCTCTGACCACTTCACCACAATTTATATTTTTCCTTTTTCTCTGTCACTGTTCACCACGATATATATTTTTACTTTCTATATTTCCATTCACCACAGTATATATATTTTTTCATTTTCTCCCTATCTCCATTCACCACAATATATATATATTTTTTTCTCTATCTCCATTCACCAAATATATGCTTTTACTTTTTTTTTGTTTTTATCTTTACCTCCAAATGAGAGACTTTTCACACTGGAATTATTGCCTTCATTAACCCCGCAACTACTAGGGTCCTCTGCAGAGTTTAAGTAATTAGTCTGTCGCGGCGAATTACCTTTCCTTGCCCTCTCCGGATGCTTTTATTTTGACCAGGAAAGATCTCTCACACTCATAAAATTTTCTCTAATGGAGGGGTTGGTGAAGCATTACTCCTGTATTTACTCGGTCCTATAACAGGCTGAAGGAAATAGTCTGATAGAAGGGAATTACTTTTTTCTCTTAATCCAGGTCACTATTAGCGTCGGTTTGTAAGCTGAGGTAGATTGTCTGGTTGCAACGAATTACATTTTTTTTCTGTTAATGTTGTCACTACTAACGTCCTCCCCTAAGCTGAAGGAAATAGTCTAGTAGCGGTGAATTACTTTTTTCCTATTAATCCTGTCACAACTAGCGCTCTCTCCTATACTGAAGGAAATCGTCTGGAAGCAACAGCAGGAATATAAATGTAATGCCCACAGGATTAGGGTAAGAATATTCACACAATTTCTGACTCGGGGTGGCGGTGATACAATCGGTAGCACACTCAGTCCTCACCCCAGAGGTCCCCGGTTCGACTCAATTGGCGGTCATGAGATTTTGTGTGTGTGTGTGTGTGTGTGTGTGTGTGTGTGTGTGTGTGTGTGTGTGTGTGTGTGTGTGTGTGTGTGTGTGTGTGTGTGTGTGTGTGTGTGTGTGTGTGTGTGTGTGTGTGTGTGTGTGTGTGTGTGTGTGTGTGTGTGTGTGTGTGTGTGTGTGTGTGTGGAGCCCTTTACCACAGTCTGTTCTTACCTAGGCCCGCATTTTACGTGGAACTGTAACCTTCGTAGCACCATTTACACAGCTATTTATTCAGCACCATACATCTCAGTACTCTCTTGCATTTGATATAAAAATGATGTAAACAGCACAAAGGAGACTGTTCAAATGTAATATGCAAAACAAATCGCTTAGGAGGAGGTGCCACGAAACCTCCTGTAGGACTTAGAATGGCTGAACGGAAATAGGGACCTAAATCTGCAAAGTGACAGTTGAGTGTCGTGGTTTGGGGGAACGTATGTTGGTTAGTTTCCTTGTTAATTGTGACTCAGTACCCCCAGCATTTTCTTTCACAGCTTATCTGTTCATCCACCCATCTATCTATCGCACGTATCCCTCTGTCTATCTGTCGCACGTATCCCTCTATCTATCTGTCGTAGGTATCCCTCTATCTATCGCAAGTACGTATCCCTCTCTCTATCTATTGCACGTATCCTTCCATCCATCCAACTTGCCATCAATTCATCTATCCAATTGCCAATATCATCATCTAATATCTACTTAGATTATGCATCATTCTCTCCACAAATTTTGTAGACTGTGAAAGTTGCTGAGAGTCATATTGTGAGTTACTTGGATATTTCTTAACACCCGTCCCTTAGCGATTTAATCTACCCTTGGCACCTCAGTATCCTCCTCTATATTACTGAAGGAAACTAGGTCGATAGGAAAGCAATGTAAGTAGCATGCAATAGAACGATAAGGTATTGCTGGATAAGTTGCTGAGGAAAATGTGTGAAGAGGCCTCCCCTATCACTCCATTCTCTACCATCTCCCCCTCCATTCCCTCCCATCTCCCCCTCCATTCCTTACCATCTCCCTCTCCATTCCCTACCATCTTCCCCTCCATTCCCTACCATCTCCCCCTCCATTCCCTCCCATCTCCCCATCCATTCCCTACCATCTCACCCTCCATTCCCTATCATCTTCCCCTCCATTCCCTACCATCTCCTCCTTCTATTCCCTACCATCTCCCCATCCATTGCCTACCATTTCCCCCTCCATTCCCTACTACCTCCCTCTCCATTCTCTACTATTCCCCTCCCCATTCCCTACCATCTCCCCATCCATTGCCTACCATTTCCCCCTCCATTCCCTACTACCTCCCTCTCCATTCTCTACTATTCCCCTCCCCATTCCCTACCATCTCCCCCTCCATTCCCCCACCTTCTCCCCCTTCAATGTGTGGTTATGGGGTGGAAGCGTATGGAGACCCTTACCCATTTTTATATTCCCTGGCGCTCCCCCTATGGCCCTATAAATATTCTTAAAGGAGGTGATATGGGGTTGATCAACGAGGTGGAGGGAGCGAAAATGGGAGGCTCGTTGGTGGTTTGGTCGGTTTGGTAGATGCTGGTGTTCGGGGGATGCACTAGAGTGGGTTCGATTACCACTGACTTCCAATGGTATTCTGTGATGTACGTTCATAACTTAAAACAATTCGCAACAGTGAAATAACAAAATCTACACTATACCTCCGCACTAACTTCTGCTTAACCGTTAGTCCCTTGTATTAATTTTGTGTCCTTCTAACCTTTTTCCTTTTGTTTTTTTTTACATCTGGTGGAGGACATTTTTTTTCTGGTCTTGCTTCCTCAGATGATTATATTGCACTTAGGAACGATCGCTACTATACTCTTTTCACTTCAGCTTGGCCTAAAATTGACGTTCCTCTATCTTGACTGTGGAGTTGTAACAAATTAACACTAGAATAAGATGCTGGTCACGAAGAAGTGTTATGGACAGAATGCAGAACAGCAGCACTGGCAAATTCTACAACTGATGTGTGTTAAATAAATAGGAAAAGGACGAAAATCAGGGCCATGTTAAAGTGAATGAACTGCAATGACAGAGTAAACTAGAAAGCACTCAGTGAGCGCTTACCTTCGCCGATGCCATTGCCGTTAAAAAGGATCCTGATCCTGATCCGTGGAGATATTGTGTGGAATACAAAGGATCCGGATCCTCCCCAAAATTTAAATAATTGTTCCTTTACCCATGGCCCACTTTTTCACAAAATTTTAATTGAAATTAATTGAGAATTTTTTTAGATATTGTGCGGGATACATAGGGTCCGGATCCGGATGCGCCCCAAAATTTGATCAATTCTTTCCTGGCCCATGGTCCACTCTTACACCAAATTTCGTTGAAATTCATAGAGAATTTTGGAGATATCGTGTGGACAAACAAACAAACAGACAAACGTAGGTGAATACAAAACCTCCTCGAACTTTGCTGGCAGAGGTAATAAAGGAAATACCCAATCACTCCATATAAAAAAAAAAAAAGGAAAGAAAAAGAGGCAAAGCAAAGAAAGAAAAACTATACTCTGGTAAACAATGACATTTAAAGTTAGCAAGTTAAATAAAAATACATCATCGGAGTGAAGGAGTTAAAGAGACGTAGTGAGGGGTGGCAGAGATCTTCATGGTGTGTGTGTGTGTGTGTGTGTGTGTGTGTGTGTGTGTGTGTGTGATAGGGTCTTGATCGTGATCGTTCTTACTTTACAACTTTTGCTGGTAATTCCAGTGCTCTTTGGTAATCATGGAATGTGATGGGGTAATATCTGTTATTTCAGTGTGATATAATTTTGTGAGTTATGAAGTTATTGTCTTGATTGGGGGTTATCAGTGATAATCACATACTCTCAATAAAAACTATGATAGTAATGGTCTGTAAATATAATGGTTTGTGATAATCTTTGGGCATGGTAGAGGTTTTTACATTATTTCTGTGTGATATAATTTGTTATGTATAAAGCTATTGTCTAGAATGGGTAGCAATAACAGTAAACACAAAAGAATGGTCTGCTGCTATTTTTGGAGTGGTAAACACAAAAGAATGGTCCGTGGTATTTTTAAAGTGATGATGTTCTTGTCCAGGGTGAGAGTATCGTAAAATATATATATATATATATATATATATATATATATATATATATATATATATGCGTCTTAGTAGTGAAAAAGAGTTTAACTGTTTCTGTTATTCTTCGCTTCGTCCGTGGAATGAACCGGAAGATCGACGGAGAGCTAAATTTGTGAGAAGCGTACGTGTCCTTGTTTTCAGAGCCGACAGAGATGGATGGAGCAGACTTCATTGGCGTTCTTGCAACACCCGAAGCCTCACGAAATGATTCCAATGGGATAGGTTTCAATTCGACACCACTTACACACTGTTCTGTTTGGGAGAGGCTTGGGTTGAAAGAGTGAGAGGGAGGAGGAGGCAAAGGAGGAGGAGGGGGAGGAGGGGGAGGTGAAGGAGGGAGGGAGGGAGGGAGGGAGAAAGAAAGGAAGGAAGAGAAGGAGAGGAAAAGGCCTGGAATGGGAAAAGGATGAGGACAAGCAATGGGTAGAAAGAGGACGGGCAGGAAAGCAGGGGTAAGAATGAAGGTAAGAGGAGTAAGGAAAGGAGCAGGGTAAAGAAGAGGGAGAAGAAACTGAGGTGAACGACGATTGATGATGATTTAAAAATTATTCCGCTTTACACTGTTCTATTTGAGATGAACGTGGGATGAAAGAGAGAGGGGGAGAGGAGGAAGAAATAGGAAGAGTCGGAGAGGGATGAGATTGGAATGGATCTGGATGATAATGTTGGGGAGGACGAGAAAGAATGTGAGAGTATGGATGGAGAGGAAAGGATTGAGATGAAGAGGAGTAGGGGGTGAAGGTGAAGTGGATGATGACTGAGATGATTGTAACGATGATTAATTATTCCTGTGGGGAGTGTTGGAATTTGACACAACACTGTTTTGTCTGGGATAGGCCTGAACAGAGAAAGAGAGAGAGAGAGAGAGAGAGAGAGAGAGAGAGAGAGAGAGAGAGAGAGAGGGTGGATGGGAAGAGGAACAACTGAATCAAAATGAGGAAGTAGATAAAAATAAGGGCAAATAGGAAAGAAGGACGAGGAAGAGAGGAAGGAGGAAGAGGAAAAGGAAGAGAAAAAGATTGCAGAGATTGGAATGGATGCTGCTGCTGCTGATGATGATGATGATGATAACGATGATTTTATTACAGTGGGATACGTTATAACTCCACACCACTTATATATTTTTCTGCTTGGAATAGGCCTGGGATCAAAGAGGGAGAGGGAAGAGGAAGAGGAAGGAAAATTAGGAGAGGGAAGAGGTTGGGAGGGACAAGGATGAGGAGAAGGAGAAGTTAAATAACGAGAAAAGAGTAAGAATAAGGGTGGAGGTGAGAGGCATATGGAAGAAGAGGAAGAAGTGGAAGAGCAAGAGGAGGAGGAAGAGGAGGGTCAAGGAAGAGTAGGAGAGGAAACAGGCTGGAACGGACAACGATGAGGAGAAAAAGAAGGATAACAAGAAAATAGGGTAAGAATAAAGATGGAGATGAGAGGAATATGCATCGAAAAAAGAGGACGTGCAAGAGTAAGAAATGAGAGGAGAGGCTGGAAAGGAGCCGGATGGTGAAGAGAAAGAGAAGGAGAATGACGAAAAAAAAGAATTAGAATAAGGAGGGTGATGAAAGAAATAAAGAGAAAGAAGAGGAAATGCAGGAGTAAGAGAGGGATAGAGAAAAGACTGGAATAGATGAATGAGTTGATGATGATGATGATGATGATGATGGATGACGAATGAGTTGATGAGAAGGAGGAGGATGGTTGACGAATGAGTTGATGATGATGATGATGTTGAATGATGAATGAGTTGATAATAATGATGATGATGATGGATGACGAATGGGTTGATGATGATGATGATGGATGACGAATGAGTTGTTGCTGCTGCTGCTGATGATGATGATGATGGATGATGAATGAGTTGATGGTGATGATGAGGATGGATGACGGATTAAGTTGATGATGATGATGGATGACGCGGAAGTTGATGATAATGATGATGGATGATGAATGAGGAGATGATGATGATGATGGATGAAGAATGGGTTGATGATGATGATGATGATTGAGTACAATTCATTTTTACGGCAGTTTTTCACGATTTTCTTTGTCATAGGTCTGGGCTGAATGAGGGAGAAGGAAGAGGAAGAGGAGACAGAAGGGAGGTACTGTAAAAGGAAGAGAAAAAGGGGAGTAGGGAGGAAGGAATGAGGCTTTGGTATACATAGGAAGAGAGAATAAAGGAAGAAGGAGAGGAGGAGGAGGAGTAAGAAGAGGAAAGGACAGACGTTGTGCATAAAAAAGGGGGAAAGGGAGGGTAGCACATAGGTGAGAAAACAGGAAAAGTGAGCGAGTAGGAGGAGTAAAATAAGGGGAAAAGTCTGAAACTGGAGGGAGAGAGAGAGAGAGAGAGAGAGAGAGAGAGAGAGTCTGCCACACAAATGGAGAGAACAGGAAATGAAAGAAATAAAAGAACGGAATAGAGAATACAGGATAAATTGATAAAAATTATTGAATTGTTAAAGAAGAAGAAGAAGAAGAAGAAGAAGAAGAAGAAGTAGAAGAAGAAGAAAAAGAAGAAGTAGAAGAAGAAGAAAAAGAAGAAGTAGAAGAAGTAGAAGAAGAAGAAAAAGAAGAAGTAGAAGAAGAAGAAAAAGAAGAAGAAGAAGAAGAGGGGGAGGAGGAGGAGGACGAGGAGGAAGAAGAAGAAGAAGAAGAAGGGAAGAGAAAGAGAAGGAAAAGGAAAAAGAAGAAAAGCGAGTTAAAAGAGGCGAAGGAGGAGAGGAAGGTTGAAACGATGGGAGTCAGTGGTGTGTGAAAGGAGGGGAACGAGATGGAGGAAGTGAGAGGAGAGGTGGAGGAAGGAGAGAAATGGAGAGAGGGAGAAAGAAAGCGTGGAGGAGGAAGAGAGACAGTAGAGAAAAAAAAGAGAGGGAGAAAAGACAGCACAAGAGGAAGAATGAGAGAAAGTAATAGAAGAGGAGGGAGCAAAGAAAGAGCAGGAGGAAGAGAGAGAGAGCGAAGAAAATAAAGAGAGAGGAGATAAAGTGGTGAGGAAGGAAGAAAAGGGATATAAAGAGGAAGCATATATCGAAGGAAGCAGAGCCTGAAGGACAAAGGAAGGATAGAAGGTAACAGGAGAGAAGGAAGATGGAAAAGGAAATTAGGATGAGGAACGAGAGGAAGAAGAAAGGAAAGATGTAGGGTAAGATATGGAAGGCAGACAGAGAAGAGAGAGACTGGAGGGATGGAACAAAAGAAGGAGAAACGAAACAAGTGGAGAGAGAGAGAGAGAGAGAGAGAGAGAGAGAGAGAGAAAGGAGAAAGTAGGAAGGAATATGAGGAAATACGGGTAGGCACTTCGAGATGAAAGAGGGAGGCTCAGACACTGGGGAAGAAATGACGAGAACGAGAGAGAGAGAGAGAGAGAGAGAGAGAGAGAAGGGGGGGGGCAGAAGAAAACGTGAGGGTAGAATGAGAAAGAGCTTTCTTTGACTGCTTACATGTGCCTGCCCAATATTACCGTCAATCTAACACTATCCTGAGTTAATATAATCGTCATCCAGCATAACCATTAGCCGGAAGAACCATTAGGTATCACTTCATGTTCATTCTTTAATCAATCCCAACCATGAATAGACTTAATCATATAGGTTTAGGTCCATTTCCATTAACTCATAACCAGTATGCAAGTCAGTTTTAGTCAATTATAGTACAATCATTTAAACAAGGCGGAAATTTTCATCCAGTTGTAGTTTCTTTCCCTTCAATTCAGTGACAGAAAAAGATAGTACTACGGCTCAGCATCCCTTCCACAGAACTTCATGAAAAGCTCCATCGTCTAATGTTTTTCTCATCTCCTGTCACAGTTCAACGTTCAACATATAGAGATAGTAATTTTTCGTCTGCTTATAGTAAACAGAGTATAAGTTCAATTCAGGGTCATTCGGGTTCAGGTAGATTCATTTAGAGCCAGTGGGATTGGAAAAGGACTGTGGGGGAAACAGAAAATGGATGGGCGGGAGGAGAGGAAGAGGCGGGATAGACCAGGGCCCATAGTCGCCAGGGATAGTGGGGTGAAGTCTACCCTGGCAAAACGGGTGTTGTGGGTCGGCTATTGTACAGTACTTTCATTTTAATTTGGGCCAGATTTTCACCCTTTTGCAGCTTATTTAACGTAGCTCAGTGACAGAAAAATACAGTGCACCGTTCCTGTATTATTTCAACAACACTTCTTCATGACTAGCAGAAAATTCTTGTGTTGCTTTCTACTTACAGTTCAGGATCTAGGAAGGAGAATTGACAATTTTAGACCAGGTTAGAGTAAAAGAAGTATTGTAGATTTGCGTCAAAGATAAGGTAAAGAAAATAGGATGATTTTGTTTGCATGGGTAGTGGTGGGCAGTAAGGCAAGATGGCAAAGTACACTCTATGAAGAGTCAGCTATTATGAAGAGCAATATTGGCGGTGGGAAGTAACAGGGTCGGGTGGTTGGAAGGAGTAAGCAGGGTGGGCTGCAATTTTACTGGGAGGTGAAGCAGGTGGTGTGAGTATGCCCTGTGAAAATGAGCATTGGAGGGTTGTCAATATGGGCATGGTCTTGGATTAATTCAAAGTTTTCTCCACCACCACTGGCACGACCATCACCACTGCCATCATCACCATCATTACTACAACCATCACCATGTACCCAGTAATGATGTGTCAGTTTAATTTCGATGGCTTATAACGAAATGAGAGAGATAGACAGACAGACAGACAGGCAGAGAGAGAGAGAGAGAGAGAGAGAGAGAGAGAGATGTGACGAATTTCAAGAACCCATGAAGTTGGAAAAATATGAATGAAATATTTCGTCTCCCTCTTCCTACGAGGTGTGTGGCTGGCAGATATTAAGTGATGTATGTAGGGGGTCTGGTGGCGTGAAGGGGCCTGTGTGTGTGTGTGTGTGTGTGTGTGTGTGTGTGTGTGTGTGTGTGTGTGTGTGTGTGTGTGTGTGTGTGTGTGTGTGTGTGTGTTAGAGAGATAGAGAGAGAGAGAGAGAGAGAGAGAGAGAGAGAGAGAGAGAGAGAGAGAGAGAGAGAGAGAGAGAGAGAGAGAGAGAGAGAGGTTAAAGAAAGGAAGGATAAGGGTAATGAATGTAGTAACGTGGTGAATGAGAGGAGTGGGAGAGAGGATGGAATGATAATGAGAGAGAGAGAGAGAGAGAGAGAGAGAGGTGCTGGGTTATGTCTACGGGTCAGATGGTTGTTTATGGCCATATTGTGTGTGTTTGTGTGTGTGTGTGTGTGTGTGTGTGTGTGTGTGTGTGTGTGTGTGTGTGTGTGTGTGTGTGTGGAGGTCCGGTCATGCATCTACAAGATAAATAATCTCCACCTCAGTCTGAAAAAGGACGAAGAAAAGAAATCCTGACTGATAAATGAGAACTACAGGATAGAGATTTTGAAAGTATGTGTCTCCTCTCTCTCTCTCTCTCTCTCTCTCTCTCTCTCTCTCTCTCTCTCTCTCTCTCTCTCTCTCTCCATAGAAGCTAAGGATCGTTACCAAAGCATATCATAAAATTCGAGAGAGAGAGAGAGAGAGAGATGGCCACACACACACAGACACCAAAACACACATACTCCTCTCATAACACACACACACACACACTCACACACACACACACACACACACACACACACACACACACACACACACACACACACACACACACACACACACACGTAAACCTCTTCCAACGCCCCCGCACATACTCACAAAAGCTCCCACATTCACCCCTCCATAAGCCCCCTCCACCTCCTTCTCTTCTTTCCTCCCTCTCCTCCTTCTTCCCCCTCCCCACCATTCCTCCCACCCCAACATACAGGCATCCCTCTTCCCCTCATCCTCTACCCTTCTCCGACGCATAACTTCGACACATAACTCCCACAAACACACTTAAAACCCCTTCTCCCGTCCTTCTCCACCCGTCTATTTCTGCTCCCTCACCCCACCTCCAGCGATTCTACAAACTCCCCGCACCACTCTCACCCCTCCCGAACGATTCGACAAACTCTCTCCCCCATCCCACCCCTAACGTTTCGACAACCTCTCCCACCCCACCCCCAAAGACAAACTCCTCACCCCCACCCCAACCCATCAATAATTCAAAAACTCCCCTCTCCCCACCACATCGATTCGCCAAATTCCCCCACCCCACCCCTAACGACAAACTCCCCCACCCAACCCTACCCCTCCCCACCCCAACGACAAACTCCTCATCCCACACCTCACTTCACCCCCAACGTCAAACTCCCCTCCACCTCACCCCAGCAACAAACTCCTCACTCCCACCCCACACCTAACGACAAACTCCCTCCCTTCACGCAACCCCCAACCATTCGACAACCTCCTTCCCTTATGAGTGGAACAAGCAAAGAATTCGCTGCTTTTGAGTGTTATTCCAGCTCGCCCCATTGCAAAGCTGACAGGAATAATTTTGTCAAGCAGCGAGGTGAATTCTGAAAAAGCTCTGGAGTCGAGGGGATAACAAAGAGGCAGGAATAATATTTTTCTGTCATCTTTCAGGGCCGAATGCTGGGACCTGAATGGACTTTGGACGGGCTGGGAATGTTAAAGCGTTTCCCTCCGTCTGCCTGTCGGTCGGGGTGTGGTGATGTTCGGGTTAGTTGTGTTTCTGTCCGTCTGTCTGTCTGTCGGTCGGTCGGGATCTATGGTGTGGTCGTGGTCGGATTGGTTGCGTGTAGGTCTGACATTAATACAGTCCTGAGTTCGATCGCTCCCAATGGCTGATATTTAAGCGCTTGAATCTGGTGACATTTTCAATATCATGGCTATTTCCAGACGGTTTTATTCGGCTTAAGATAGGATTTTCGAATTGGAGGGGTTTTTCGGTCGCATTAATAACCCCCTTTTCTACACGAGAGATTTTACTAAGTTGAATAAAGTCGTCTGGTGGCAGCAAGAACCAACTAAAGGGGATATCATCGAATTTAGTGGATTAACGTCTTCTTATCGAGGCCTCCAGTCTGTGTGTGTGTGTGTGTGTGTGTGTGTGTGTGTGTGTGTGCGTGCGTGAGTGTGTGTGTGTGTGTGTGTGTGTGTGTGTGTGTGTGTGTGTGTGTGTGTGTGTGTGTGTGTGCGTGCGTGTGTGTGTGTGTGTGTGTGTGTGTGTGTGTGTGTGTGTGTGTGTGTGTGTGTGTGTGTGTGTGTGTGCGGGTGTGTGTGTTTTCCCTGCCTGAACTTACCCATTAATTATTTTGTGTTTGTGTGTGTGTGTGTGTGTGCATGTGTGTGTGTGTGTGTGTGTGTGTGTGTGTGTGTGTGTGTGTGTGTGTGTGTGTGTGTGTGTGTGTGTGTGTGTGTGTGTGTGTGTGTGTGTTTACTTGTACGACTGCCTTCAATCCCCTCCAAAAGAGCGGATTTTTTACTTCTTGAATCCAGTCCCTAGCCACATCAGTCAAATTATACATCTCTATACATATCAACATTACCTAAACATTATATTATTCAGGTTATTCATGCTTTGTACTAAAGGTGTTAGACTGTACCTGTCTTAATTCCCTTTCAGTACTAAAGATTCTTGCTGTGATTTTTTTTTATAGTAGCAAGAATTAATTTTAAAAAGATGAACTCAGGCTGAAGGGTGTAAGTGTATCTGACAAGGAAAGCACAAAAACGTTTTATAAGTCACATTGCAGGCTTCGTAACTCCTTTGTTTTGGCAGTTCATTCAGTATATTATTCGTTCGGTCTCTTGTATGCTATGCCGTTTTAATTTCTCTCTCTCTCTCTCTCTCTCTCTCTCTCTCTCTCTCTCTCCCTTAGTAACATACAAAAGAATAATGAGCTCCAGTATACAGAATAAATCTCTCAGGAAGAAGCGTTAGGAAATCTGGAAAAAGGTTATTGAAATGCACACTCTACCCCCATGCAGCACCCCATAAATGCCTCCCCCATCCATACCCATGCGTGTGGTAGTGGACTGAGGGAGGGTGACTCTTAAAAAAAATAAATGAAATAGTGTTCTTTGGTACTATGAAGGAGTTGGCTTTCAGAACTCGTATTTATTGCCTTTAGAACCCATTTAAACCGCCCCTCAGAACCCATTTGAATTGCCCTTTAGAGCCCATATTTAATTGCCCTTCAGAACCCATTTAAATTGCCCTTCAGAACTCATAAATATTGCCCTTCAAAACCCATATAACTTGCCCTTCGGAACTCGTATATATTGCCGTAATGAACGCACATAAATTTCCCTTCAAGGCCCACATCAAGCTGCTCGCTCACTTCAGGCGTGCACAGATCTCTCTCTCTCTCTCTCTCTCTCTCTCTCTCTCTCTCTCTCTCTCTCTCTCTCTCTCGTATGTATACAAGGCAACCTGCTCACCCTGTGTTTGTTTTGTATTTGTCATCAGCAACTCTCAGCTTTTTCCTTTCCAAATATATATGTTTAAAGATTTTCTGTCTCTTTCCCTCTTTCACTTTACTTTCTTACATGATACATTTTCCTCCTCCTCCTCCTCCTCCTCCTTCTCCTCCTCCTCCTGCTCCTCCTCCTCCTCCTCCTCATCATCATCATCACTGAAATCCTCTTCTTTCTGCTCATCCTCCCCCTCCCTCCCCCTGCCTTTCCCTTCCCCCTCCCCTTCCTTATCTTCTTCCCTTTCCTTATCATCCTCACCTTCCCCTCCTGCTCCTGCTCCTCCTTCGTTTCCTCCGCATCATCATCCTCTTTCTCCTTCTCCGCTTCCTCTTTCTCCTCCTTCTCCAACTGTCGTGTTTACCTCCCCGTCACTGGTGCCTATTCTTTCGCTAGCTCATGAAAGTTCGGCAGAAATCCTTGAAGAAGAAGACTGTGTGTCATTCCGGGTGGCGAAGAAGAAGAGGAGTAAGAGACGATGTTATTCTGGCTGGAGGAGGAAGAGGAGGAGGAGGAGGAGGAGGAGAAGGAGGAGGAGGGGGAGAAGAAGAAGAAGAAGAAGAAAGAAAGGAATAAGAAAATGAAAAAAAGGAGAAGAAGGAGGAGGAGGAGGAGCAAGAGGTCAAAGAGAATGAGGAAGAAGATACTGCAGGATGAAACTTATTACAGTACAGACGAACGAGATGAGGAGCTGGAGACGAAAGAGTAGGAATTAAATCACTTCAACTTAGCAAATCACTCCTAATCCAAACACAAAATTCTAGCGTTAGCCAAAGGTTGGTATTCGCTCTGAAGGTGCTAATGGAAATCTCTTCTAGATGTTCACTACATCTAACGCAGAAAACGGAAAAAACAATTTTTTTTTTTTTTTAAATCTGAAATACGTCATAGAAATTCAACGTCAATATCATTTTAGAGGAGGAAGAAAGTGAAATCTGAAAACAATATGTTGTTCAAAAACCACAGTATTGTTTGGGAGTAGGACAAAATACAAACCTGGATTTAATTCATAATATTTAAAAGCCGAAGGATAATGGAAGCAGCATAAGTTGAGAAAGTCATATTACTTGAAGAAGATTAGCAGTAGTATGAGGAGTTCAGAGGAATAAAAGTTGGATGGAAGTATCAAGCGGGAATGAATAAATTACAGAGAACAACTTCTTTCAGCACATACAGATTTAGATCCTTTAGTGTGATAACCTTCCCTGAGATTATGAACATCGTGTACAATGTGAAAGGGACATCGATGTACTGGATTAACAAATCTCAAACTTCAAAAAATCATGTAACATCAGAATTTGTGAAGGGTGTCATGTGTTCCTTAGGATGATACACTCTCCCAAGGCCTCTCAACCAGCTCATAACCTTGTGTATAATTTTATAATGGATACTCCCTCCATGCCTTAAGTTCCAAAAAATTTTACACCATTTTACTCGTAGATTTTGAAGGTCGGGAATCAGCTTGGCCAACAACTCATGCTATTGTGATGTTCCCATCAGCACTTCTCAGAAATAATTATACTTTCATGTGTGCCAACCTCAAAAATTCATAAGTATTCCACAAGAACTTTTTAAAAACTGCTTTTGTGTCAGTCTCAAAAATCAAAAGCTTTCAAAACTCTGGAATCACCTCATGTGACATCTGAATGTGTGAGGATTTTTTTTTTTTTTTTTTTTTTTGTGTGTTGGTTCATTCGTGTGATTCTTCTGCCACGCCATCTCAACCCACTCATGTCCCTTGCAGTACTTTTATAGTGCTTCCTCCTTCCATGTTTTAAATGCTGAATATCATATGAATTCTCGAAAATCGACTTCAAGGGCACAATCCTGTGCCATAGAAGGTTACACAAAACCTAAACCTTCCTATGCACTGGCTTCAGAATTTCAGAACTTTCCTTCAAAAAATAAAATGACAAAACTCTTATGAATTTCCAGAAACTATCTTCAGAGGTTAAAAACTGTGCCACAAAAGGTTACAAAAAGCCCAAACTCTCCCATGCATTGTAATCAGGATTTCAGAACTTTCCCTCAAGAAATATACATACTGGTACCCCATACACTCTCAGCTGTCGAATTTGAAAAAGCAAAAAATTCCAAGGTAATCTTTTAGAAAACCCACATTACTCCAAATGAAACTAAAAATATATTGACTTCCTGCATGAACTTTTAAAAACCCTCCATCGCCTCACACCTTTCAGCTGTCCAGAACCATCTCCTGCACCCATGAGATAAAATCCAAATTCTCGAGGGACGTCGCCTTCTTTGCCCATCCGTGGACTTCTCTCTGCCATTACTTCTTAGCCAATATGCCGCTGTAGTAACTTTATATCGGTTCCTCTTTCCATGTCATCCAAAAATTACCACCATTAACCATGTCACTTTCATGTCTGGAATCAACTCGGTCAGCAATTTAATTTATATGGAACATTTTCATTAGAACTTCCAAAAAATAACCACACTATCTGTGTGCCAAGTTTTAAAAATCCAGAAGAACCTCATAAGAAGTTTGTGAAAACCTGTGTTCAATTAAAAAATCAGGAACTCTCATCATTCCAGAACTATATTGTGCGATATCTGAATTTGGAAGGGCTCTTCTTCCAGATATGAGATTCATGTAACAGGGCTCATCAACCCATTAATGTCTCCTGCATTAACGTCACGTAGTTTCATTTTCCATGTTTTAAAAGATTCCAAAACATTCTGCATCATTTTATTAGCCAGTATCAAAAGTCTGTACTCGTAGCTTCATTTATATGGAAAATCCCCATAAAATTTGTACTAAATTTATCGTGCCAGCTTCACAAATTCAGAGATAATCCAAAAAGACATCTTCTAAATTTCAAAATTATCCCGAACTTTTTGCGTCAGCTTCAAAAATCAGGAACTTTCAGAATTCCAAATCCATCTCACTCGACATCAGTATTTTGGAGGGTCTTTTCGTTCATTCGTGTGCTTCCCCTGCCAAGGCTTCTCAGCCCTCTCATGCCTACTACAGTAATTTCATGTCTTCAGAGCTTTGAAAAATTCTACACCATTACGTGTCAATATAAGGCCAGGAGTTAACGTGGTCAGCAACTTAAATTATATGGAACGTCTTGATAAAAAGTCATGAAATAGCTATACTGTCTGTGTGGTTCTTAAAAAAAAAAAAAAAAATCAAAAGTATCCCACAAGAACTAAAAAATAAAGAACCTTCGTGTGAACCTCAAAAATCAGGAACTATCAGAATTCCAAATCCATCTCATGCGACATCGGAATTTGGGAGGGTTTTCTTCTGTGTCCGTGTGTGTGGTTCCCCTGCCATGGCCCCTCAACCCACTCATGCCTCCTGCAGTAATTTTATATTGGTTCCTTCTCCGGTGCCTTCTCTGGGGAATCGACGTCCTTCTCTCCTGGAATCCTAAAAAGGAGGAACGCTGAGGGGATGGGGGGATATCCTTCTCTCTTTCTTTGATATCCATGTCTGCTTCTCTCTCGCACCATGATATCGGTTTTTCTGGTCTTTTTCTGGTCTCTCTCTCTCTCTCTCTCTCTCTCTCTCTCTCTCTCTCTCTCTCTCTCTCTCTCTCTCTCTCTCAGCCGAAAATCAGACTGGTAACTGGGGCGAGGTCAGACCTTGCGCGATGAAGAAATAGGAAATAAAAATATAGATAGATAAGAAAATGTGAGAGAGAATAAGTGACGAAGTGATGGCTTAAAAAGGACTGGAAAGAAAAATAATGAAGAAGCTACGAAAGAAGACGGAGAAGAAGACTTTGGGGAGGATATTGAAGCAAACTGATAAGAATGGATGAACGTAAGGAAAAATTAAAGAAAGGAAGGAAGGATGGAGAGAAGGAGGGAAGGAAGAAAAAGAAAGTGGGTTGAGAAAAAAGAAAAGAATGGAAGGAGGGAGGAAAGATGAAAGAGGGGAGGGGAAAAGAAGAAAGGAAGGAAAAAAAACGAACGAGGAGAGGGGAAAAGGGAATGCAAGGAAGAAGGAAAGATGAAAAAGGAGAGGGGGAAAAAGAATGGAATGAAGAAGGAAAAATTAAGGAGTAGAAGGGGAAATAAGAGTGGAATGATGAAGGAAAAATGAAGGAGGAGATGGAGAAAAGAGAAGAATGTATGGACGAAGGAAAAAGAAAAACATTGACCAAGGAAGGAATGAGCCAAGGAATGAATGAAGATAGAGAATGAGGGAAGGATGAAAGAAGAAATTTTAAAGTCAGCATGTGCGATGTTACAGGATTTTTTAAAGCCTTTTTCGGGAAAGTTTAATGATTTTTTAAAGTTGATACGTGACAGGGATAACATTTTTAATATTTGGGAGCATGTCTTGGGGTGGCCCGTCCGTCAGTCACTACCTAAGGATTTCGGATGCAAGTTATTTCCCTCTCCTAGACTAAGAGAAGCCTCGTATTACGGCCCTGACGGTCTTGAAAATATCAAGCAATTTTTCTTTTCTTTTTTGAGGACGGGTAGGGGGATCGAAACTCATATAGGAATGTTACTAATTTAAAAATCGATCACGCTATATTTCTCTCTCTCTCTCTCTCTCTCTCTCTCTCTCTCTCTCTCTCTCTCTCTCTCTCTCTCTCTCTCTCTCTCTCTCGCTTGCTCGAAAGAGGGTGAATTTATTAGTTAGATTCGATAGAATTCCATGGGCAGTATAATGGAATAAAACATAAACTTCATTATTTTCAGTCCAAGCCGTCACTGTGAAAGATTAGAGAGAGTGAGAGAATTGTAAGAAGTGAGGAGAATGAAGAAAAAAAATCAAGAGTGAAAAATGAAACAGTGTAGCAGAGGAAAGAAGAGATGGAACTGAGTGAACGATGAAAGAGAATTGTGTGTGTGTGTGTGTGTGTGTGTGTGTGTGTGTGTGTGTGTGTGTGTGTGTGTGTGTGTGAGAGAGAGAGAGAGAGAGAGAGAGAGAGAGAGAGAGAGAGAGACAGACAGACAGACAGACAGACAGACAGAGACAGAGACAGACAGACAGACAGACAGACAGAGGGGAGGGAAGTATGAGAATGAAAGAGAAGAAAATGGAGCGGAAGAAAGATGAGTAGAACAGAACGAAGGATGAAAATGAATATCAGAAAGAATAGGGAGAAGAGTGAGAAAAGAAAGCAGGAGAAAAATGTGAGAGATTAAAGCGAATGAATAATCTGAGAATGAATAGGGAGAGATGAAGGAGATCAGAGCGAGGCAGTGGATAGTAAAAAGGAGGGAATGACAAAAAACAAATGAAGAAAGAAACGAAAAGAGAAAGTACAGAAAGAGAGTTTAGAGAGAGACGAGGAGTGCTAAGGAAAATGAAAAAGAAACAGAACAGAGCAAGGGAATCCTCCTAGAAGTAAAGAGAGAGAGAGAGAGAGAGAGAGAGAGAGAGAGAGAGACATTGGGGCCGGAAAAAGCAGTAAGTTCTTGTGCGTGAGAGAGGAACAAAAGAATGGAGAAAAGGAGAGTGAAGAGAGGAAGGAGGGAGCTGTGTGCTAAGAGAGAGAGAGAGAGAGAGAGAGAGAGAATACTCATGCACATGAACACAGATATGACTTAGTCTTTGTGTATGTGTATATGTGTGTGTGTGTGTGTGTGTGTGTGTGTGTGTGTGTGTGTGTGTGTGTGTGTGTGTGTGTGTGTGTGTGTGTGTGTGTGTGTGTGTGTGTGTGTGTGTGTGGATAGTAAGTAAAGATTAAGATGTTTTATTTCTTCCGTCACGCGTTACGAGGCACATCATCATTATTGTTATTATTATTATCATCATTATTATTATTATTACTATTATTATTATTATTATTATTATTATTATTATTATTAAGAAGAAGAAGAACAGCCTCAATTTTTGTTGTATACTCTCTTACCTGTAGAAGCCAGGTGATACACAGACTCACTAAGATCAATTTCTTGCCGTAAATCTAGTTCTGATGTACAGGAAGGACAATGGGGCCGTCAAGTCATCCTCTGTCTCCTGTTTTAACTTCATAAATAGGTCCTAGTTACGAGACGAAAATTACAGCAGCGTGTAATAGTTTTCTGCAGGTAGATCAGAGAAAGGAGTACAAAATCCTCTCTTGTCTAGTTTTTCCTGTAAGTTCTGTTACGGAACAGAGAAAGATAATGTACACTTTAAGTGAGAATACGAAGAGACACTACTGTCCCGTAAAGTTCCAGGTTCAAAACAAAAGAGTTAGGTAAAATTACAAGTTAAAGTTTAATGCACAAACTAACAACTAAACATTCAGGACTCATAAGGATAATGTAATGGCAAAAACAGGTTAAATATATGGTTAACTGCAATAGCCTCTATTAACACGAAATTAGCAAGAGTAAATTTATCTAAGTCAGCCCTGATAAAATGAGATACCAGATAATACTCAGTGAATGCCAGATAAATAATTACAGATACAAACTATTATCAAAAATGACTGACATAAAGAACCCTACATGAATTACAAAAACTTCACTAGGCCTACAAATTAAACTTATGCTATACAGTACAAGAAAAAATGCAACAACAGTTATACTCAAATTACACACAGCTGCTAGATGGTTGGAGACTTCTTGAGCACTCACAATAATAATATCTGTACAGGGGAGGACAGAGATGTGAACAAAATGAGGAGCAGATCTAAGTGGCAATGATGCAGAGACTGAGCTCATTATATAGGGGCCGGCAGAGCCTGACACAACTTGTAAGAGGGACGCGCAAATGAAGCCATGGGGACAGAGAGCTGAAAATCCCGCAAAGTATAACAGAGAGAACGACTTACTCTACTATAACGGTAGAAGGGGGGGACTGAGGCAGAACACGCTCGTGATCAAACATGCAGCAACTGTGCGTTAAAATTACACAAAGGATGATGAAATCATAGGCTATGTAACACCTCCCCACAAAGAAAAAAGAAATTTACAAAGGAAATTTCTTATTACTCTAAAACAATCTGTATATGGCATTACAGACCATGCAAAGGTCTTTCCTAATGTTACAAAAAATGAGATCTCCCTAGCACGTTCAGTCATAGGTACTTGCCAGTATCCCTTTAACAAATCAAACTTACTTATGTACCTAGCCTTTCCGATCTTGTCTATGCAATCTTCCACGCGAGGGAGAGGGTAAGTGTCTGTTTTGGTTATCTGATTAACACGTCTGTAGTCAATGCAAAGCCTCTGTGACCCACCTGGCTTAGGGACTAGAGTGACAGGAGAACTCCACTCGCTCTGACAGGGCTCAATCATCTTGTGGTCCAACAGGTAGCCAAGCTCCTTCTGGATGAGAGGAACTTTCACTGGGTTCACACGGTAAGGAGGCAATTTAATTGGTTTTGCGTCTTCAACATCGACATCATGCATCAACACAGTGGTTCTTCCTGGAGTAGCACGGAACACTTGCGGGTACTCATGCAGTAATGCCGAAAACTCCTGCCTTTCCTTTGGAGGTAGATGAGAAAGCTTAGTCTGGAGATCATTCATGATATCAGGATTCTTCCCCAAACTATCACTCAGGCTCATACTGCATGGGAGAGCTTCACTTGCAGACTCGGGTGGAACAGCTACAGTGCAGACTGGATTATTTTCGTCCCGCCTGTGATATAACTTTAGCATGTTGATGTGACATAGTTGCTAGCTCTTTCTACGATCTGGTGTGGCGATGACATAGCTGACATCACTGAGTTTCTTCTCCACGAAATAAGGGCCACTAAACTTGGCTTGAAGAGGTTGCCCATGAACTGGTAGCAGAATCAAAACCTGATCTCCTGGCTGAAAGTGGCGTAACCTGGACTTCTTATCATACCAAGTCTTCATCTTCTCCTGAGCAGCTCCTAAATTCTCTCTCGCCAGCTGTAAAGCAGTGGACAGCCGTTCTTTGAAATTCATCACATACTCCAACAGGTTGACGTCATCTTCCTCCGACAGCCAGCATTCCTTGAGTAACTTAAGGGGTCCTCTTACTTCATGGCCAAACAGTAGTTCAAAAGGTGAGAAGCCCAGTGATTCATTTGGAGATTCTCTTGCAGCAAACACAACGAATGGAAGACCTTTATCCCAGTCTTTCTGATGTTCCAAACAGTATTTCTTGAGCATCGATTTGAGTGTTTGATGATATCTCTCCAACGCTCCTTGGGTCTGGGGATGGTAAGCTGAAGACGTGATCTGGGAGATGCCCAACTCTTTCAGAGACTGCTTGAAAACGTTTGACATGAAATTACTTCCCCGGTCTGACTGTACCTCCTTGGGCAGACCAAACTTTGTGAAGAACCCTAGCATTTCCTTAACCACGTTCTTTGCTGAGATGTTTCTAAGTGGAATGGCTTCAGGATAACGAGTAGCCATATCAATCATGGTCAACACATAAGAAAATCCTGAAGAAGTCTTAGGAAGAGGGCCCACAATATCCACCAACACACGGGTGAAAGGCGCCTCAAAAGGAGGAATGGGAACTAGAGGTGCAACCTTTTCGGTCTGATTACACTTCCCCACAACTTGACAGGTGTGACAAGACTTACAATACCAGGAAACATCCCTGAAGATACCTGGCCAGTAGAAGTGTTTCAAAATGCGTGCCACAGTCTTCCTCACTCCAAGGTGTCCTGCCAAACTGGAATCATGAGCCACTCTAATGATATCCTGCCTACAAACACGAGGGATGACAACTTGATGTACAACCTCCCATTCACAGTCGGCTGATGCTGTTGGGGGTCTCCACTTCCTCATAAGTACTCCTGACTTTACATAATAACAAGTAGAAGCACCAGCTGACTCTTCCTCACTGCAAGCAGAGTTAGCTAGACCTTTCAACTCAGGGTCAGCAACCTGCAACTCAACCAACTCTTGACGAGACAAATTATCAACACTACGGGGTACTGCCTCATCTGGTGAGTGGTCCAAATTAGCAAGAAAAGTGTCAGCTAGGATAACATCATCATCATCATTATCCTCTAAATCACCAGTAACTTTAGACTTAGCCCTAGTGACAGCACATGCAGGGAACACATCAGGGACATCACAATCCTGGGACGCAGCCACTGGCTCACTAGACAACTGAGGAGCTGGACACACTTGACTTCCACCAATATCATTTCCAAGTAAGAAAGTTACACCTGACATTGGGAGTGTCTCAACCAACCCAACCATAACAGAACCATTAACAAAACCAGACTCTAAATTCACTCTGCACAGAGGAACAGAGAAGTAATTATTCCCTACACCTTGTAAGATTACAGTTTCATCAGAGGAATTAAAATTAGAGCCTAGAACACTGGTCAGCATAAGGGATTGGCAAGCACCTGTATCACGATATATTTTAACTGATTTCCTGTCATTACTGTCCAGAGGACTGACAAAACCATCAGACAGGAAATTAGCACATGAACTCTTGAGAGTGTCACCCACGTTACTGCTCAAAAGAGGAGCTCCATCATGAGAATTTAAGTTACCCCTCAAAGCAGGTTCAGTTAACTCAGTTAAAGAATTCTGGGAACTCTCAAGAGTGGACACTAGACCAATTGACTGAATATTTAAAGACTCCTTTTTGTTCACATCACGCTGTCTCCTGAAACATCTCTCCATAGTATGACCAAGCTTACTACAATAAGTACATTTACTTTTCTGAAATCTAGAGGTGAAGCTGGTATTTACTTCCTGAGAAACATCATCCTTATTCTCTTTCCTGTTACCTGTACTCTGAGTAGAGGCAACGTACTTACTCTCAGCTTTCCCTTTTCCTCTAGAATATCTCTTGTGAGTGAGAACATACTCATCAGCTAAAACTGCAGCATCAGACAAATTATCTATTCTTTTCTCATCAAGATATAGGCTTACATCTTTACTAATACACCTCTTGAAGTCCTCCAGCAAAATCATCTGCTTAAATTTACCAAAATCAGAATCCACATTCTTAGAATTTAACCACTGCTCTAACAAATCTTCTTTGATTTTTGCATACTCAACATGGGATTGCTTATCTTGCTTGTAAGTTGTCCTAAATTTTACTCTATAGGCTTCAGGAACAAGCTCATAGGCCTTAAGAATCAAGCTCTTAACTACATCATAATTATCAGACTGATCCTGAGGCAAAGATGCATAAGTTACTTGAGCTTTACCGGTGAGAACAGTTTGAAGGAGTACTGGCCAATACTTTTTGGGCCAATTAAAACCTGTAGCTACCCTCTCAAACAACTGAAAATACTTTGTTAAATCAGATTCATTAAAAGGAGGGACAAGTTTAACATTTTTAGCCACATCAAAATCATCAGAGCTAGATGATCCAGTTCCACCTTGTTTCATGCGATACTCATGGTCTGCTTGAATTCTAGCAATTTCAACTTGTGCCTCAGCCTCCTTAGCTTTTGCCTGAAATTCAGCCTCCTTAGCCTTAGCCTCCTGCAGGGCTAGCTGTAACTTAGCTAATTCAATCTGCGTTTGCTCATTTGGAGGAGTTACATTGAACAAGCTTTCATTAATCATGGCAACAATCTGATCTTTAGACTGATGAGAGCGAACAACAAATCCCAATTGTTGAGCAACAATCTTAAGTTCATTCTTTGTTCTGTTTTCTATATCACACACTGTTTGCACATTTGACAAAAAATCCCTGGCTTCATCAAGTGTAGAAATAGTAGCCATCATGAATATATCACAGTCACAAAATATCAAACAATATCCTTATGATAATATCCTGAATATCCTGATATGAGGTCGCCAAATTTATGTTACGGAACAGAGAAAGATAATGTACACTTTAAGTGAGAATACGAAGAGACACTACTGTCCCGTAAAGTTCCAGGTTCAAAACAAAAGAGTTAGGTAAAATTACAAGTTAAAGTTTAATGCACAAACTAACAACTAAACATTCAGGACTCATAAGGATAATGTAATGGCAAAAACAGGTTAAATATATGGTTAACTGCAATAGCCTCTATTAACACGAAATTAGCAAGAGTAAATTTATCTAAGTCAGCCCTGATAAAATGAGATACCAGATAATACTCAGTGAATGCCAGGTAAATAATTACAGATACAAACTATTATCAAAAATGACTGACATAAAGAACCCTACATGAATTACAAAAACTTCACTAGGCCTACAAATTAAACTTATGCTATACAGTACAAGAAAAAATGCAACAACAGTTATACTCAAATTACACACAGCTGCTAGATGGTTGGAGACTTCTTGAGCACTCACAATAATAATATCTGTACAGGGGAGGACAGAGATGTGAACAAAATGAGGAGCAGATCTAAGTGGCAATGATGCAGAGACTGAGCTCATTATATAGGGGCCGGCAGAGCCTGACACAACTTGTAAGAGGGACGCGCAAATGAAGCCATGGGGACAGAGAGCTGAAAATCCCGCAAAGTATAACAGAGAGAACGACTTACTCTACTATAACGGTAGAAGGGGGGGACTGAGGCAGAACACGCTCGTGATCAAACATGCAGCAACTGTGCGTTAAAATTACACAAAGGATGATGAAATCATAGGCTATGTAACAGTTCATATGGAAGTTTCAACGGGGAATCAATCGGAAATATGCTTGAGAATTCCACCCCAGAACTGCCCTGCGTATCCCAGGTGCGGTCGTACTAAACAACTGTATTCATATTGGTTTGTAATGTTTTTTCTCTTATATGTAAAGTTGTCTGGTTAAACCCTTGCATTTTACTTTATTCATTACCCTAACTTGGCCTAAAATTGCAGTCTCTCAACCTTGAATGCTGAGTTGCAACAAGAATATAGCATTATATTATGATGCTAGTCACAAAGAAGTACTACGGAAATTACAAATACCCATAGAACTGTCTTTTTTTTTGTCATGAAGCTATGTGTTAATATATATGATAAAAGTCAGAAAGAAGTGCTACAGAAATAACACATAGCCATAATACTGTCCTTTCTATAATTAAGCTACGTGAAATAAACTGAAACGACGAAATTCTGGGCCAAGTTATGGTGAGCGAAGGATAGAAATATAGAAGAACAACATGTCTCTGCCAGCTAAAGCCAAGTGATTTTGTTCAGCTGAGAGATAGGAAGGATAGGAAACTGAGCATTAATACTCTGAAGGGAGGGAGGATCAGATTTAAAGGCGACAAAGCACGGAAGGGATAAATTCACTCCTAAGGAAAATATATCCCTGAAACTTAATGATATTCTTTTGTCACTGTAAAGATAAACAGCGAGGCCCAACGAAACTTTTCTCTTTAAGCACACATAACACACACACACACACACACACACACACACACACACACACACACACACACACACACACAACAATGATGCACTCACACGCAAACGCAAATGCAACATTCTTACATAAACACACGTAGATGCACATACACACAAGTGCACGTACAAGGTAAAGTAGTTAGAACAGCATTCACCGTATTTGTTGGACCCTCCAAAAAGGCACGCCTTAAATACACTGTGTGTTTCATATAGCTGTATGTCATTAATTAGACAGGAATAGGAGAGGGGCGAAGGAGGGCGAGGAGCACTTCATGTATTCCCATTCGCTTCTGAAACAGCACTGAGCAAGAGGGAAAAAATGAGAGAGAGAGAGAGAGAGTTGCTTGTTATGGAATGTCAGAGGTCTACAACCTGAAATATTATTTACATTTTCTTGTGTTCATGTAGGTGTTTTTTTTTTTTTTAGTAGTATTTTGTGATATTAAGCAGTATGTTTCTTATATATCTAAAGGCCCTGGTGACAGCAATTTAAAAAGAGTGACTCACAGTACGTCAGATTGAGGGACTTAGATACAAAGTTGATAGTAGACCATCCTTGAAAATATATTTTTGGAAAAAAACAATATACGGTATATATATATAAATACCTCTGAGTCGATGTATTAAGGCTGATCACAATTACGAAATAATAAGTCCGTTTATATTTTCCAGTAACTCAATCCATACAGAAAAACAAACGCAAAAAAAGACAGACAGATATACAAACTGACAGGCAGACGGAAGAGAGAGAGAGAGAGAGAGATTCAAATACCACACTTCCCATTCAGTCCAAAAGAAAAAAAGGAAAACGAAAAGAAAAAGGAAGCATCCCTGAATTACCTCCTGAGGCACGAAAAAATAAGACGAAAAACAAGGGAGGAAAAGAAAACATCCTTGCATTCTGTGTGCTATTTCTGTGCCTGAGGAAAAGAGAAAAAGTAAAAGAAAGTCTCCCTGAACAAAGTCCAAATACAACAGCAGCAAAAAAAAAAAAAAAAAAAAAAGGAAGAGGAAAAACAGAAGTAGATAAAAGACAAATGGAACAAGAAGAGAAAAAAGAGATGAAGAAAAGGAAGGTGATGAAGATGATGAAGAAAGGAGGAGGAGGTGGAGAAGGAGGTGGTGGAGGAGGAGGAAGAGGAGAAGAAGGAGGTGAGGAAGAGAAGAAGAAGAAGGAGGAAATGAAAAAAAAAAAGAACGAGGAGAATAATAATAAGAAGAAGGAAAAGAACGGAAAAAGAAAGGAATGAAAAGAAAAGCAAATGTAAAAAGTATGGACAAGTCATTACTAACTCAGTATATATATATAAAAAAAAATGCCTGAGAACGTATATTTTGAATATTTTTGCTACTTAAGGACTGGCTTACTCTAGTTACAAAAGGCTCCTGGTAGTAACGAGGTAAATGAAGGCTATATCAGTTCGAAATATCTATTCAACGTTGTATATTGTCGTTTGATAGCAAGATTAGTATTAAAAAAAAATAAAAAAAAATGTCCACTCAACATCGTATATCATGGTTAGGTAGTAAGACTGTTAAAAAAAAAAAAAGAAAAAGAAAAAAAAGCCATGACACCGATGAAGTTGAAGGACGCAATAATTTTCAATAGCAGTGGCGCTTTACAATTACCCCAAGCAGGAAAGAGACGATGAAAAATAACATGAAAAATCAAGGATGCAAGAAACACAGAAATAAGAAATCATATCCCGGACGATGAGAACAGAGAACAAGCAGAATTATTATTATTTTTTTTTTTTTGCTGATCAAAAAAATAGAGAGAGAGAGAGAGAGAGAGAGAGAGAGAGAACAGAAAGAAAGAAATACAAAACTAATGGCCAAAAGCCCGCAAAAATTCTTGTGATAAAAAGTAGACTTGTTCATCTAAAAGAAAAATCAAGCTCAGCTCATTCCAGTATCCCTGTACACTTTAAATTTTAAAGACTACAGATCAGAGGGAGAAAAAGACTAAGAGAGACAGTTCCAGAGTTGACCAGTAATGCTCATGATGGAGTAAGAGTACTGTTTAGCCCTTGCACTACATAACTGGACTGAGATAGGGTGGACTGAGTAATTTGGTGAGAGTTGCGTGCCCGCCGTTATGAGTGGTGGATGCAGGCCGATAGTTCAGAAAAGTGACGAGAGAGAGAGAGAGAGAGAGAGAGGGAGGGGGGATGAAACTCAGAAAACATAAAAGAATAAAGGATTCCTGCTTTGTGTTAATGTTCTCTGCCTTTTGCCCTCTTCATTTACTTTAACAAGAAAAAATACAAAAGAAAATTATCGTCATAGCAATCTGTTCCACCAAAATAATCACCAACATGAAGAAATGTAGAAATAATGAAGAGCATTGGTATTATTTCTCTTAATTCTGCTTCCTTGCTTGCCATTTCACTTACGCTGACCTTCAACATTGAGAAGAGAAAAAAGAAACGAATCATCCCTGCATTATCTTACATTTACACACACACACACACACACACACACACACACACACACACACACACACACACACACACACACACACACACACACACGCAAACTAAAACTTAGACCTTAATCCTGCTGTACGACAATGTAGACACGCATGACGCATGTGGTGGCAGGAGCTGGGTTGGCGTTGACCACCAACCTGGTTGACGTAAATTAACCAGTGCATCAGTACACAGCAACTTAGAGACACTGGCATTTTCAGCTCAGCCCCTGGCAGAGTAAGGCAAAAATAGCAAAGAAATAAAAAGCTGCAGTATGTTTTCCACTTATGTTCCAATGCTCGTCATTATTCAATTGCACGATGCTGAAAAGAGAGAAAATTTTTCCTCCTAGCATTACATCTCAAAGAAAAAAAAAAATCAAATTATAGGAGAGAGAGAGAGAGAGAGAGAGAGAGAGAGAGAGAGAGAAAATTATTCCTGACATTGTCTCCCCAGATATAACTCTGCATGTCGAAGTTGTAGATGCCAATTGGGAAAATTATTCTTGACATTCTGTCTCCCCAAATATAACTCTGCTTGCCGTGTTCATTTACAGTGACCTCTGGAAATAAAGAAGAAAAAAGAGAAAAGAAAAACGAAAACAAGTATACACATAATCCTTTCATTAATGACTTCTAGGGAAAAATAGACAAAAAAAAAAAAGACTAAAGCATCTCAGTATAGTCCCTTAAAGACACACAAGGAAGCAGAATTGAACAAGAAATCTCCACAATGTGTCTTTTAGCTTTGTATGTCTTCCTGTCATTCAGTTCACAATACGACGACAATCCAACCATGAAAAGAGGGAAAAAAAAAAAAGACACGAATCATAACTGCGCTACAACTCATAAGAAAGAAAAAAAAACAGAGGTAGGTGAAAGATATCTCTGCATTATGTCCCTCTCCTGTGTGTGTACCCTTGCTTGTCATCATTTCACTTGCCTCAGCTGGGAGTATGTTTGCCGCTAACAATACCCTGGCCTTTCAGTGGGAGGCGAGGTTCAGTGTCCATGGCAATGTTTGAATGGCGCCTGTTGACTCTGCCCTCGCTCTTCACTCGCATTCTGGCTGATAACGTGGAGAGTGACAGAGATAGAGGCGGGGGGGATAAGGGGCAAGATATGGAATTAAGGATTGAATTAGGTACTTGCAAAGATATGAGAGAGGATGAGGAGTGAAGAGAGAAAAAGAACATGAAAGGTTTGCTGACTCTTCTCTCGTGTCTCATTAACGTTCTGGCTGATAACATGCCTGGCACACAGAGGTATAGAGATAAGAGGCAGGAGGAGGAATCAGTCATAGCATCATATACTGATGGAACGAACTGAGGGAGAATGAGGATTAAAGAGAGATACAGAGATGGATATGGGCTCTGACGACTGCATTTGCCCCTCACTAGCGTTCTGTTAGATTGCGTGGATGGTGATACAGATAATGGCAGAGATAAGGAAAGATATGACGACAAGAAAATGTAAAGAAGGGGGATGGGTGGACAGCAGAGGGGATGTATGAATCAAATACTACAGTAGAACAAAGAATCAATAGAAACTAAAACAGAGACAGTCAGAAGGATACGAGACATAGTAAAAAATTAGTAAAAAATAAAAAAGGTGCTGACATGAAAGGAGTCAAAAATAAGGCTTGTCGATTCTGCTCTCATCCAGTGGCAGATCCAGGGGGTGGGGGGGCGGCCGCCCCCCCCTTCAGCTATGAATGGCGCCCCTAATAGCTGATTATCAAATATCATTGTCAGTAAAAATAAAAAGCTATAAGGCCAAATATGTTTTACTTCTTTTTGCTAGTAAATTATGTATATATTTTAACTACTAGTGTGCTAGTATGACCAATGCCGTACCGTTTGTGAAACATGTAAATTAAATACCTGTGTCAAGTATGCCTTTTTCTTTTTACTAGTAAAATATGTATATATCCTAACTAATCCATAATAGATATCAATTTTAATCAACTGGTAAAGAATAGTTTGAATGATCTATATTTCGGTTTTGATCAGTAGGTCAGTTCCCTAGCCTCACCGACTTCCAAACCTCTTTTCCTCACACACTCATCCACCATATCTTTCCACCTTCTCCTTGGCCTACCTCGCCTCCTCCCTCCTTCAAATTCGCTCAGATATACCATTTTCACCTCTCTATTATTATCCATTCTCTCCATATGACCATACCATCTCAATACACTCTCTTCGATTCTGGTGTCCACCGACTTCCTCACACTACACCTTTCACGAATCACATTATTTCGTATCCTATCCACCCTATGTACTCCACATACATACCTCAGCAGTCCCATCTCCACCACTTTTACTCTTGACTTTTCATTTTCATGCCACACCATAGTCTCACATCCATATGTTAAAGTTAACACTAACACTTCCTCATGTAAGCTTTGTACAGCTGCAACGCTCAAGCCTCCATTTCTTATCAAGGCCTTCATTGCACCAGCTACTTTTCTTCCTTGTGTCACTCTACTTTCAACTTCTTTTGCACATTTTCCTCTCTGTTCTATCACTGTACCCAAGTATTTGAACTCTCTCACCAATTCCAGTCTCTCCCCATTCACTGTAACATCACACTGGGTCACCTTCTCTCTCAATAACCATCACTTTACTCTTTTCTACATTTACTCTCAAGGCACGACGCTCACACACATCAGCAAAACTCTGCACTAGCCTACCAAGTTCTTGTCCAGTATTTGCAAGCAGTTCTGCATCATCAGCAGGAGTAGACTGTAGCACCAGTCGAGCAGGGCAATACTCCCAAGGTGGATGGAAAGCTGATGACAGGGAGAGCTGGAGCTCCCGTTTCATCAGCCCTTGGGACTAGGTCCCGACCATCCCCCTTTGCTGAACTTTTTCAGTGTCTCAGTAACACAGAGAGTAGACCAGCATTCTCTCCAATACAAGTTTCTCCAACTATCAACACCAAACTACATGCACAGTACACACCACACTTTTTTTCCAAAATTTTCATAATGGCGTTAAAAAACATAGCCTCGGAATCCCCAGGGGGGGGTCCATAAATGCCCCCACCTTCAGCCCCTCTCCCGGTGACGACTCAAGGTGCCTGGAACCACTGTCTGACTCTCTTCTTCTTCATTTCTGCAACATTCGTGGCCTTTCCTCCAACTTTCACTCTATTGAGCACCACCTCTCCTTCTCTAAACCTCACCTTCTTTTCCTAACTGAGACTCAGCTGTCTGAGGCAACTGACAGCAAACCCTTTTCTGTATCCTCCTACTTTCTCTATACTCATTTCAAAGCCAAAGGTGGCTGTTGTGTATATATACGCAACAACTTATCTTGCTCTCGTGTTCCTGAACTCGATTCTTCTAAATTATCTACACTCTGGCTTCGGCTTTCCTGTCATTCTCTGACTAAATATATCTGTGCTGTTTACTTATCTCCTAATTCTACTGACTATCAAAAATTCTTTCACTATCTTACTTCTATGATGGAACACATTCTATCCATCTCTCCTTTCTCTGAAATCTCCATTCTTGGAGATTTCAATGTTCACCACCACCTTTGGCTCTCCTCTCCTTTCACTGATCCACCTGGTGAACAAGCGTACACCTTTTCTATCTTTAATGACCTAGAGCAGCTTGTACAGCACCCTACCCGTATCCCTGACCTCCTTGGAGAGAGCTCCAACATACTTGATCTCTTCCTTACAACTAATCCTTCAGCTTACACTGTTAATCTTTTCTCTCCGTTGGGCTCCTCTGATCATAACCTCATCACCTTAACCTGTCCTATCGCTCTGGTACGGCCTGTGGACCCTCCAAAAAAACGTCGTCTCTGGCACTTTGGTGCTGCGGATTGGGAAGCCCTCAGGCAGTACTTCTTTGATTTTCCCTGGAATGATTATTGCTTTCATGGCCGGGAGCCATCTGGGTGTGCCTTGCGCATTACAGAGGTTATTCTCTTGGACATGGAAGCATACATTCCTTTCTCATATCCTTTGACTAACGCAAGAAAGCCTTGGTTTAATCACGCTTGTTCTAATGCTATCCGCAACAAGGAGAGGGCCTATAAAAGGTACCGGAGCCAACCCACCCCTGAATCACATCTTTTATACATTTCTGCCCGGAATCATGCTAAGTCTGTTCTTCGCTCTGCTAAAAATAATTTCATTCGTACAAAATGCTCTCAACTCTCCAACTCAAACTCTTCCCGCTCCTTCTGGCACCTTGCCAAAAACCTTTCTAACAACTTAACCTCATCATCCTTCCCTCCTCTTTTCTACTCTGATGGCTCTGTAGCTATTTCTTCTACTGATAAAGCAGATCTCTTCGCTCAGACTTTCTCCTCCAATTCCACCTTAGACAATTCTGGTGCTGTTCCTCCATCACTTCCCCCCTCTGACTTCCTCATGGCTAACATTAAAATTTCTTCAGCTGATGTATTTTCTGCCATTGCTGGCCTCAGTACTAATAAGTCATATGGGCCTGATGGAGACCCTCCTGTTGTTCTCAAGAACTGTGCTTCTGTGCTTACACCCTGCCTAGGCAAACTCTTTCGCCTTTGTCTGTCAACTTGTACCTTTCCTTCTTGCTGGAAGTTTGCTCTCATTCAGCCAGTCCCAAAGAAGGGTGACCATTCCCAATCCTCTAACTATCGCCCAATTGCTTTAACATCCTGTATCTCAAAAGTTTTTGAGTCTATTCATAATAGAAAAATTTTAAAGCATCTTTCCTATCACAACCTTCTTTCTGATCGTCAGTATGGGTTCCGTCAGGGACGCTCCACAGGCGACCTTCTCACCTACCTTTCAGACTCCTGGTCATCCTCCTTTCGGGACTTTGGCGAAAGCTTTGCCTTTGCACTTGACATCTCAAAGGCTTTCGGTCGAGTCTGGCATAAATCTTTAATTTCCAAACAGCCCTCTTACGGTTTCTATCCTTCTTTCTGTGCCTTCATCTCTAGCTTCCTTTCTGGTCGTTCTATAGCCGATGTTGTAGACGGCTATCGTTCATCTCCTAGATCTATTAACAGTGGTGTTCCTCAGGGCTCTGTCCTATCACCAACTCTCTTCCTTTTATTCATCAATGACCTTCTAAGCTGTACATCTAACCCTATCCACTCATACGCTGATGACTCCACCCTTCACCTTTCCATTCGATTCCCACAACGTCCATCTCAGCAGTTACTTCAACAGGCAAGGGATGAGGCTATGGCACACCTAATGTCTGACTTGGCTCATATCTCTGACTGGGGTAAAAATAATCTGGTTGTTTTTAATGCATCAAAGGCTCAGTTTTTGCACCTATCAACCTGACAAAATCTTCCACAGGTATACCCACTTATGTTTAATAATACTCAACTTAATCCTGCATCATCGTTGAACATGCTTGGGGTTTCATTTACTCGGGACTTGTCTTGGAAAGATCATATTACATCTCTTGTAAAAGCTGCTTCCAAGCGATTGGGTGTGCTAAGCCGACTCCGTTCCTTCTTTGCCCCTGCACAATTGTTGACTCTATACAGGGGTTTTATCCGCCCCTGTGTGGAGTACAACTCTCATGTGTGGGGAGGCTCTCCACATACAGCTCTTCTCAATAGGGTGGAGTCAAAGGCTTTTCGTCTTAGTAACTCTCCCCCTCTTATTGACTCCCTTCAACCTCTGTCTCTTTGCCGCAATGTTGCATCTTTATCTCTTTTCTATCGCTACTTCAATGGTCACTGTTCCTCTGAACTGTCTGCATGCATTCCTCCACTTCTACAACGGGCGCATAGCACCCGTCTAGTAGCAAACTCTCACCCCTTTTCTGTCCAACTCTCTAATGCAAGAGTTAACCGTTACTCCCAGTCCTTCATTTATGCAACAGGTCAACTCTGGAACTGTCTCCCTCTGTCTGTATTTCCTGCTTCCTATGATCTCCAGTCTTTCAAATGCAGTGTGTCCAGGCATCTCGAAATGAATGGATCTTGAATTTGGCTCTTTTTTGTATTTTGTTTTTCTCTTGGAAGGAACAGTTTTGCGGGCTCATTGCCTTTGGTTCCTTCTTCTTCACATAAAAAAGAAAAAAAAAATTGAGATATTCCATCCATCACCATTCATTACCAACGCCATCCCTCTCTCCATTAATCGTGTTCTTACTTCTCTCATCACCCCATCCATAAATATATTGAACAACCATGGGGACATCACACAACCTTGTCGCACACTCACACTGAACGTGAACAATTCACTTAGATGCCTATTACCCCTTGCACATGCTTCGCTACCATCATTAAAACTCAAAAACTCTTGATAGCACCTAGCAGCTTTCCATCTACACCATACATGCACAAAACTTTCCACAATCCCTCTCTGTCTACTTTGTCGTATGCTTTTTCCAGATCCATGAATGTCATAAACACATTATGGTCCTTTTCACAAGGCTTCTTACTGACAAAATATCGAGCTGGCTGGATGAATGTTGTTAGAAGTGCATGATCAGGGATTTTTGACACCCCTTTTTAACGTGGCTGCATCCTGATTGACTCAATCGGATACCTTTGTGTGAAGCTACAGAATGTGGTGAATATTTTTGGAGTGTTCGATAGAACCAGGATTCCGAGGATTTGAATGATGAGTGAATAGAAGCGTGGCCCATTGGACTGGGCAAGTTTGGGCTGTCTGGACATTGCTACTCCTCACCCTGCCCTTGGGTGGGAAAGGTCCGGATGATGATGATCGGTAGGTAGAAAATGGTTTGAATCTACTGTATATATATATATATATATATATATATATATATATATATATATATATATATATATATATATATATATATATTATATTTTGATCAATTGGTAGAGAAATGTTTGAATCTATAATACATTCCAATTTCAATCAATCGGTAGAGATCTGTAACTGGTTTCCATCTAACATGAATTACTGGTTACAGGTTTTAAATATTAAACACCATAGAAGTACCGCAACTTGCCTCAAAATGCTTTCAAAATGCTTGTGAAATGTTAAAAAGGGTTTTGCGGCCTGGGCTCCTCCCCGGACCCGCTGGGGGAGCTACCGCTCACCCCAGACCTCCTTGCTTATTGCCTCGCGCCTTCGGAGCTCGGCACCCCTTACGCTGACAAACAGCCCCCTCCCCCCTTTCCCAAATCCTGGATCTGCCACTGCTCTCGTCCCTCACTCACATTTTAGCAGATAATATGCAACATAAGACAGGGACAATGTTGGAAAGAATAGACAGAGTAAGGAATTAACGAAAAAAGACAAATAAACTGTTGACTTATGGATCACGAAATGACAAAACACATGAGAACACTACACAATTTTCACTCTAGCTGGGCCCAGATTCTCGATCTATTGCATCTTATTTCACGTAGCTTTGTGGCAGGAACAATAATGCCACCTCACTACATCCTTTTCATAAAATCTTTTTGTGACTAGCATCGTATTCTAGTGCTTGTCTCTCTTCCCAGCTCAGCATTCAAAGTGGAGAGATGGAAATTTTAGGCCAAGTTAGAGTAAAACGAGTATAGGAAGCACAATCTATGAAGGTCATGGCACAGAGATCGTGGCACCAAATAAGTGGATGATTTTGAGATGAGTTAGAAGATGGGTAAGATGGTGAAGAAAAATTGCCTAAAGATGAGGGCCCGATACGAGGAGGTGGAATTTATTCAAGGATAAGGTACTGAAGGGAAATGATAGAAACATTTAGATAAAAGGTTAAGCTGCTAATACAGATATAAAAATGTTTAAAAATAATTTAGGGACTGAATGGAAAGAAGTGAAGACGATGAGAAAATTATATGCTGACGTAAGGCCAGTCAGTCAACTCTCTGTCTGTCTCTCTCTCTCTCTCTCTCTCTCTCTCTCTCTCTCTCTCTCTCTCTCTCTCTCTCTCTCTCTCTCTCTCTCTCTCTCTCTCTCTCTCTCTCTCTCTCTCTCTCTCTCTCTCTCTCTCAAAACCATGTCACTGCTACTAATTCACCGTCAGATGCCAGGTCAAACGGGTCATAGGCATCAAAGTAGGTTGTCTGGGTCTCTCCTGGGTGCCCTGTGTTGAGAGAGAGAGAGAGAGAGAGAGAGAGAGAGAGAGAGAGAGAGAGAGAGAGAGAGGCTAGAAGAATGACAAGACTCAAAGGGGAAGAGAGAAGAGGGAGGCAAGTGAGACCATGAAAGGAGTGACGCGGAAAAGGAGAGAAAGGATTGGATTGCAGAAGGACTGAAGGAGAGAGAGAAAGAGAGACAGACAGACAGACAGACAGACAGACAGACAGACAGAGACAGAGACAGAGACAGAGACAGAGAGAGAAGGAATGCAGACTGTGACTGAAAATGAACAAGAAGACGAGAAGACAGTGGCAAGTAAAGTAGCGAGGAGAAAGAAAATGGAATGTAAGTCACAGAAAACGGTGGCTTGGTTGGTGTGATAGTGTACTCACGTTTGGGGGGACGCTCTAAAATGGGTTCGAGCTCCACTGACGGAGACAGAAATTGAAGGGTGGAAACTCACAAGGGTATTTATATGTTCTTTAGAGTTATATAGAGAGAAAATACACTATACCTCTGACTGCCACCATTGTCCTCTGCTTCACCTTCTGAGTCTTGTGGTTTTTCTTATCATTTTCTTATGACTGATTTGGTCATTGAGGAGAGTGGGAGGAAGTAATAACCTAAGAAATGTGAAAAATATGGAGTGTAAGAAAGAAATGTAACCTGGATGAGAGAGAGACAGACATACAGACAGACAGACAGACAGACAGGGAGGCAGAGGCAGAAAGACAGACAGGGACAAAGACGGACAGACAGACGTACAGATAGACAGAGACAGCGATGGAGAAAGAAAAGGAAAGACAGGGAGAGAGAGAACAAAAGAAATACAAACAGGAAGGAGAGGAAGCAATAAATGGAGAGAGAAAGAGAGAGGGAAGTAATGGAGAGAAAAGGTCGGGAGGTAAAAGGAGAGAGGTGGAGGAGGAGGAGGAGGAGGAGGAGGAGGAGGGGGAGACGGGTGGGAAGAAGGAATTTGATTGAGAAAGAGGGTATTGAAAAGAGAAGGAATGTGTCTGAAGGAGGAGGAGGCAAGAGGGAGTGAGAATGAGGGTGAGGAGGTACAGGGGGAAAGAGAGAGAGAGAGAGAGAGAAACTGCTTCTGTCTGTCCTGACCACTTTCTCTCTCTCTCTCTCTCTCTCTCTCTCTCTCTCTCTCTCTCTCTCACACACACACACACACACACACACACACACACACACACACACACACACACAGATATTAGAAGCGAGCAACAGTTGAAAATCTCAAAAAGACGAAGCAGCAAACTGCACACGAGTCAGTCACTCTATGATGCAAGAGAAGCGAGCGAGCGAGCGAGCGAGCGAGAGAGAGAGAGAGAGAGAGAGAGAGAGAGAGAGAGAGAGAACGTAAACTATGCAAGGAAAAACTTTACAAACACACTGTTTCTTACGCAAAAAATAGATCGAGTTTGTGTAGACACCAAATGTAAGCTATGCACACACACACACACACACACACACACACACACACACACACACACACACACACACACACACACACACACACACACACACACACACACACACACACACACACCGTGGCATGGACTTTATGAAACCTAGATATTTCATGAACACATATGTTAATTAACTTTGTGTATGTATCATTTAATAATTCTGAGAAAGTATTCCAAGTTTTCCCTACTGTACGTGAAGTGTTGTGCCAGAGGGGGTTCAGAGAATACCTGATATTTCATTAATGTTACTGCTATCTTATTTGTATATGTAATCAACCAAAAACTGGGGTATAACAAAGTGGAACAAAGGGATGGGAGGAGAGGACTAGTGCAAGAGATACGAAGGTGCTGAGGAAAGAAAGGAAAGGGGAGAAGAAAGGAGAGCAGGGATTGTGAAAAGAAGAAAATAGAGTTTGTGAACAGAAAGAAAGGAACAGAGCTTTTGAAAGGGAAGAAAAATAAAGTTTAGAAATGATCTCCCTCTGCAGACACACACATGAATCTGTTGACCTGGTGCATTAAAAAACATATATATAGTCACCAATATGTCAAAGTTTATGCAATTTCTAGTCTTAAAACTGAGAATAATAATAGTACTAATAATCACTAGGTAGCCCATATATCACGATACCTTGTCCATATTTCAGAATAATGCGTGCGATAAGAGAACCGATACGTTTTGGTTAAATGTATCCTTTTATCTACTACCAGTCATGTGCAGACGGTAGACAAGTAAAAGAGTTGAGACATATATACTAATTTGTTGACAATTGATTGTGTGTGTGAAATAACTCATCTGGTGTGATACGCTAAACAAAACTCCTTGAAGACAGGTATTGGACCAATTATGTGCCCATGTAAGTGTTACAGAGAGAGAGAGAGAGAGAGAGAGAGAGAGAGAGACTCACTCACTCTCACACACACATACTCACATACATACATACATACAGAGAGAGAGAGAGAGAGAGAGAGAGAGAGGAGAATCACGCACTCTCACACACACACATACTCACATACATGCATACAGAGAGAGAGAGAGAGAGAGAGAGAACAAAGCCCAAAGAAAGCTCCTTCCCCACTATGTCCACAACACAAGGTACTTAACCACATTACATTCACACCCTCTCAACTCCTCTCTGATTGCTCACAAGGCCTTTATGTTTAGCAGGATCTCTCTCTCTCTCTCTCTCTCTCTCTCTCTCTCTCTCTCTCTCTCTCTCTTCCCACGTTCTATCTAAATATATCTAAGTTTGTTTATGTTTACCTATTTATCATTTTTTTTTTCGTATGTATCTGCCTATCTTTCTATCTATCTTCTCTTTTCATCTACCTATCTATGTATGTCTAATTTTGTTAATGTTTACCTGTTTATTTCTTTTCTTCTTATCATTCTACCCGTCTATCTATCTGTATCTATCTAGTTTTCCATTCACCTAGCTATGTAATTAATTTTGCTAATGTTTATCTACTTATCTTTCTGTCTCTGTCACTCTGTCTGTTTATCTATCTCTCCATCTATCTGTCATACTAGAGGAATTAAAATGTTTCTTACTAACCCCATACTTTCTTAGACATGAAAGAAAGAGGTGTTACCCCTTTCTTGTTCTCTCCCTTACGCTTAAAGACTATGCAATTACTTTTTATTTATATCTGACCTTTCTAGTGGTAGTGGAGTTAAGATGGATGGTTGGTTGGTCGGTTGGTTGGTTAGTGGTAGTGGAGTCATGATGGATGCTTTGGATGGTTGGTCAGTGGTAGTAGAATCAAGATGGGTGGTTGGTTGGTTTGCTCTAGTGGAGTCAGGATGAACGGATGGTTGGATGGTTGATTGATTAGTGGTAGGAGAGTCAAGGTGGATGGTTTGGGTTTGGAATCCTGAGGTCTAGGGTTTTCTGTGTATCTGTGTAGGATGCCAGACGGATATGTAATTAAATCAGAAAGAACACACAGAAAATGTAACACCAGCGCCTTGCAACAGGGTTGATTAAGGAAGCTCCCTAACACCTTTTCCTAAGCGACTGATTTTGCTAAGTATGTCTTGTTATCGACTTCTGTGTTATTAAAATCATTCTATTATCACCATACTCTCAATATATAACGTTCAAATATTGCGTTAACCGGACGTATCCAAAAATAAATCGCTAATGAACAGGTAATAGGGAGTTTCCTTAGGGCCGCAAGTTTGTCTTCACTAGAGACTCACGTGGCAGTGGCTTATGTGTTGCGGGGACGGCTCAGTCGGCTGGTGTGGGCGTAGGTGTGACAGTCTAAGGAAGAAATGAATCAGATATGTGGGTTGATACTGGTAACACTGACTCAGCCTCCACAACACACGAAAAATCACCCGATGGAAATAAGTGGAACGTTATACACGGGTCACCCTATATTTCGCACTTGCCTGACCCTCAACATTTCCAGCCAACTTTTGCCCCAATTGGATCTACGCTCTAACAACTGACCCTACTCTATGACCTTGATCTTTGACCTATTGTTCTCTAAATTGATTCTCTTCATCCTTGCCTGACCTTCAACACTTCCACCAACTTTGACCCTAATCGAATCAAAACTGCTCGAGTTGTAGGACTGAATCTTTGACGTAACCCCTCAGCCTTGACCTCTGACTGACATTTCTCCAAGACGAAGTACTCCATTAACTTGACCTTAACCTATTGTTGTTAAGGAAGTAATAACTCAGGCCGCCAAACATTCCTCCACGTATGGTCTACATCGCATGAAGACTGTTTTATTTTCTTTACACAAATACGCAGAGACAGACAGACAGACAGACAGAGACAGGCACGTCAAGTACAGCACAACCCTGCTCTCACTTCCCAACTGCAAGTGTAACAAACAGAATCTCTCTCTCTCTCTCTCTCTCTCTCTCTCTCTCTCTCTCTCTCTCTCCTTGATTGCTGAAAGGGAGTGGGATTAAACCAGATTCGAGGAACCAGATTATTTCCATATTTTTCTCCCTTTTTTTAGCTGGGTAGAAAGATCGACTAAATGAGAGAGAGAGAGAGGGGTGGGGGTAACAAGGACTGGAAGAGATGTAGGTAAAGACAAACAGAGTAGCCGAACTGAGCAAAGCCAAGATTTCTCTCTCTCTCTCTCTCTCTCTCTCTCTCTCTCTCTCTCTCTCTCTCTGTTGTTACAGAACAGAGAAAACTGTCCCGCAAAGTTCCAGGTTCAAAACAAAAGAGTTAGGTAAAATTACAAGTTAAAGTTTAATGCTCAAACTAACAACAAAACATTCAGGACTCATAAGGATAATGTAATGGCAAAAACAGGTTAAATATATGGTTAACTGCAATAGCCTCTATTAACACGAAATTAGCAAGAGTAAATTTATCTAAGTCAGCCCTGATAAAATGAGAAAAACCGGATAATGCTCAGTTAATGCAAGATATATTATTACAGATACAAAATAATATTGCTACTGGCTGACAGCAAAACTTTACATTAATCACAAAAACCTCACCAGGCCCACGAATTAACACCTTATGCTATACAGTACAAGAAAAAATGTAACAACACTTATACTCAAATTATACAGCAGCTAGATGGTTGGAGACTTCCTGAGCACTCACAAAAATAACAACAACTGTACAGGGGAGGACAGAGATGTGAACAAAATGAGGAGTAGATCTAAGTGGCAATTAACGCAGAGACTGTGCTCATTAAATAGGGGCCGGCAGAGCTTGATACAACTTGTAAGAAGGACGCGCAAATGAAGCCATAGGGGACAAAGAGTTGACACTCCTGCTCTGAACAACAGAAAGAACGACTTACTCTACTATAAGGGAGGAGGGGGGGAGTGAGGTAGAACATGCACTATGGAAGCCACGAGGCGAATCGTGATCAAACATGCAGCATACTGTACGTTAGAATTATACAAAGGATGATGAAATCATAGGCTATGTAACACCTCCCCACAAAGAAAAAGAAATTTACAAAGGAAATTTCTTATTACTCTAAAACAATCTGTCTAAAGTCTAGATAAGCAATCTGCAATAACATTTTCTTTCCCCTTGATATCTTGTATGTCTAATGAATACTCCTGAAGAAGTAGACTCCATCTTGTCAATCTCTGATTTTTATCTTTAAACTTACTAAGGAATTTCAGTGGGTTATGATCGGTATAAATGATTATGGGGTCAAAACCAGAACACAAATAAAATGAAAAATGCTGTAAACCCAAAATCAAGGCCAAAAGCTCTTTCTCAATAGTTGAGTAGTTCTTTTGAGGTGGAGTGAACTTCTTACTGTAATAAGATGCAGGGTGTTCAATACCCTGATCATCCTCTTGCAGCAAAACAGCCCCAGCTCCTGTATCACTTGCATCAACAGCCATCTTAAAAGGCTTAGCAAAATTTGGAGTAGCGAGCACTGGCTGACTTAATAGGATAGCTTTAAGTTTGCTGAAAGAGGATTCACAGTCATCGGTCCAGACAAATTTAACTCCCTTTTTCAGTAGGTTTGTAAGTGGTGATACAAGAATTGAAAAGTTAAGAACAAATCTCCTGTAATAACCTACTATTCCCAAAAATCTTTGTAGCTCTTTCCTACTTTTAGGCCTGGGAAGATCACTTATAACCCGAACCTTAGCTCCTGGTGGTGCAACATGTTCATCACCAATTACGTACCCAAGGTACTGAACTTTAGCTTGACCAAACTCACACTTTGATAAATTAGCTACAAGATTAGCCTCAACCAAACGCTCAAGAAATTTACTGACATGGCATAGGTGATCTTTCCAGTTGTCATTGAAGATTAATACATCATCAATATAAATAACACACCCTGCCAAACCCTCTGTTACAACTATCATGAGCTTCTGAAATGTGGCTGGTGCATTCTTCATACCATACGGCATTACAGAACATGCAAAAGTCTTTCCTAGTGTTACAAAACATGAGATCACCCTAGCACGTTCAGTCATAGGTACTTGCCAGTATCCCTTTAACAAATCAAACTTACTTATGTACCTAGCCTTTCCGATGTTGTCTATGCAATCTTCCACGCGAGGGAGAGGGTAAGTGTCTGTTTTGGTTATCTGATTAACACGTCTGTAGTCAATGCAAAGCCGCTGTGACCCACCTGGCTTAGGGACTAGAGTGACAGGAGACCTCCACTCGCTCTGACAGGGCTCAATCATCTTGTGGTCCAACAGGTAGCCAAGCTCCTCGATGAGAGGAACTTTCACTGGGTTCACACGGTAAGGAGGCAATTTAATTGGCTTTGCGTCTCCAGCATCGACATCATGCATCAACACAGTGGTTCTTCCTGGAGTGGCACGGAACACTTGCGGGTACTCCTGCAGTAATGCCGAAAACTCCTGCCTTTCCTCGGGAGCTAGATGAGAAAGCTTAGTCTGGAGATCATTCATGATATCAAGATTCTTCCCCAAACTATCACTCAGGCTCATACTGCATGGGAGAGCTTCACTTGCAGACTCGGGTGGAACAGCTACAGTGCAGACTGGGTTATTTTCGTCCCGCCCGTGATATAACTTTAGCATGTTGATGTGACAAAGTTGCTTGTTCTTTCTACGATCTGGTGTGGCGATGACATAGTTGACATCACTGAGTTTCTTCTCCACGAAATAAGGACCACTAAACTTGGCTTGAAGAGGTTGCCCATGCACCGGTAGCGGAATCAAAACCTGATCTCCTGGCTGAAAGTGGCGTAACCTGGACTTCTTATCATACCAAGTCTTCATCTTCTCCTGAGCAGCTCCTAAATTCTCTCTCGCCAGCTGTAAAGCAGTGGACAGCCGTTCTTTGAACTTCATCACATACTCCAGCAGATTGACGTCATCTTCCTCCGACAGCCAGCATTCCTTGAGTAGCTTAAGGGGTCCTCTTACTTCATTGCCAAACAGTAGTTCAAAGGGTGAGAAGCCCAGTGATTCATTTGGAGATTCTCTTGCGGCAAATACAACGAATGAAAGACCTTTATCCCAGTCTTTCTGATGTTCCAAACAGTATTTCTTGAGCATCGATTTGAGTGTTTGATGATATCTCTCCATCGCTCCTTGGGTCTGGTGATGCCCAACTTTTTCAGAGACTCCTTGAAAACATTTGACATGAAATTACTTCCCCGGTCTGACTGTACCTCATTGGGCAGACCAAACTTTGTGAAGAACCCTAGCATTTCCATAACCACGTTCTTTGCTGAGATATTTCTAAGTGGAATGGCTTCAGGATAACGAGTAGCCATATCAATCAAGGTCAACACATAAGAAAATCCTGAAGAAGACTTAGGAAGAGGGCCCACAATATCCACCAACACACGGGTGAATGGCGCCTCAAAAGGAGGAATGGGAACTAGAGGTGCAACCTTTTCGGTCTGATTGCACTTCCCCACAACTTGACAGGTGTGACAAGACTTACAATACCAGGAAACATCCCTGAAGATACCTGGCCAGTAGAAGTGTTTCAAAATGCGTGCCACAGTCTTCCTCACTCCAAGGTGTCCTGCCAAACTGGAATCATGAGCCACTCTAATGATATCCTGCCTACAAACACGAGGGATGACAACTTGATGTACAACCTCCCATTCACAGTCGGCTGATGCTGTTGGGGGTCTCCACTTCCTCATAAGTACTCCTGACTTTATATTATAACAAGTAGAAGCACCAGCTGACTCTTCCTCACTGCAAGCAGAGTTAGCTAGACCTTTCAACTCAGGGTCAGCAACCTGCAACTCAACCAACTCTTGACGAGACAAATTATCAACACTACGGGGTACTGCCTCATCTGGTGAGTGGTCCAAATTAGCAAGAAAAGTGTCAGCTAGGATAACATCATCATCATCATTATCCTCTAAGTCACCAGTAACTTTAGACTTAGCACTAGTGACAGCACATGCAGAGAACACATCAGGGACATCACAATCCTGGGCCGCAGCCACCGGCTCACTAGACAACTGAGGAGCTGGACACACTTGACTTCCACCAATATCATTTCCAAGTAAGAAAGTTACACCTGACATTGGGAGTGTCTCAACCAACCCAACCATAACGGAACCATTAAGAAAACCAGACTCTAAATTCACTCTGCACAGAGGGACAGAGAAGTAATTATTCCCTACACCTTGTAAGATTACAGTTTCATCAAAGAAATTAACATTAGAGCCTAGAACACTGGTCAGCATAAGGGATTGGCAAGCACCTGTATCACGATATATTTTAACTGATTTCCTGTCATTACTGTCCAGAGGACTGACAAAACCATCAGACAGGAAATTAGCACATGAACTCTTGAGAGTGTCACCCACGTTACTGCTCAAAAGAGGAGCTTCATCATGAGAATTTAATTTACCCCTCAAAGCAGGTTCAGTTAACTCAGTTAAAGAATTCTGGGAACTCTCAACGGTGGACACTAGACCAATTGACTGAATATTTAAAGACTCCTTTTTGTTCACATCAAGCTGTCTCCTGAAACATTTCTCCGTAGTATGATCAAGCTTACTACAATAAGTACATTTACTTTTCTGAAATCTAGAGGTGAAGCTGGTATTTACTTCCTGAGAAACATCATCTTTATTCTCTTTCCTGTTACCTGTACTCTGAGTAGAGGCAATGTACTTACTCTCAGCTTTCCTTTTTTCTTTAGAATATCTCTTGTGAGTGAGAACATATTCATCAGCTAAAACTGCAGCATCAGACAAATTATCTATTCTTTTCTCATCAAGATATAGGCTTACATCTTTATTAATACACCTCTTGAAGTCCTCCAGCAAAATCATCTGCTTAAATTTACCAAAATCAGAATCCACATTCTTAGAATTTAACCACTGCTCTAACAGATCTTCTTTGATTTTTGCATACTCAACATGAGATTGCTTATCTTGCTTATAAGTTGTCCTAAATTTTACTCTATAGCCTTCAGGAACAAGCTCATAGGCCTTAAGAATCAAGCTCTTAACTACATCATAATTATCAGATTGATCCTGAGGGAAAGATGCATAAGTTACTTGAGCTTAACCGGTGAGAACAGTTTGAAGGAGTACTGGCCAATACTTTTTGGGCCAATTAAAACCTGTAGCTACCCTCTCAAGCAACTGAAAATACTTTGTTAAATCAGATTCATTAAAAGGAGGGACAAGTTTAACATTTTTAGCCACATCAAAATCATCAGAGCTAGATGATCCAGTTCCACCTTGTTTCATGCGATACTCATGGTCTGCCTGAATCCTAGCAAGTTCAATTTGTGCCTGAGCCTGTACCTGTGCCTCCTGAATACGAGCCTGCTGCAGGGCTAGCTGTAACTTAGCTAATTCAATCTGCGTTTGCTCATCTGGAGGAGTTACATTAAACAAGCTTTTATTAATTATGTCAACAATTTGATCTTTAGAATGATGAGAGCGAACAGCAATTCCCAATTGTTGAGCAACAAGCTTAAGTTCATTCTTTGTTCTGTTTTCTACATCACACACTGTTTGCACATTTGACAAAAAATCTTTGGCTTCATCAAGAGTAGTAATAGTAGACATCATGAATAAATCACAGTCACAAAATATCAAGCAATATCCTTATGATAATATCCTGAATATCCTGATAAGAGGTCGCGAAATTTATGTTACGGAACAGAGAAAACTGTCCCGCAAAGTTCCAGGTTCAAAACAAAAGAGTTAGGTAAAATTACAAGTTAAAGTTTAATGCTCAAACTAAGAACAAAACATTCAGGACTCATAAGGATAATGTAATGGCAAAAACAGGTTAAATATATGGTTAACTGCAATAGCCTCTATTTACACGAAATTAGCAAGAGTAAATTTATCTAAGTCAGCCCTGATAAAATGAGAAAAACCGGATAATGCTCAGTCAATGCAAGATATATTATTACAGATACAAAATAATATTACTACTGGCTGATAGCAAAACTTTACATTAATCACAAAAACCTCACCAGGCCCACGAATTAACACCTTATGCTATACAGTACAAGAAAAAATGTAACAACACTTATACTCAAATTACACAGCAGCTAGATGGTTGGAGACTTCCTGAGCACTCACAAAAATAATAACAACTGTACAGGGGAGGACAGAGATGTGAACAAAATGAGGAGTAGATCTAAGTGGCAATTAATGCAGAGACTGAGCTTGATACAACTTGTAAGAAGGACGCGCAAATGAAGCCATAGGGGACAAAGAGTTGACACTCCTGCTCTGAACAACAGAAAGAACGACTTACTCTACTATAAGGGAGGGGGGGAGCGAGGTAGAACATGCACTATGGAAGCCACGAGGCGAATCGTGATCAAACATGCAGCATACTGTACGTTAGAATTATACAAAGGATGATGAAATCATAGGCTATGTAACACTGTCTCTCTCTCTCTCTCTCTCTCTCTCTCTCTCTCACACACACACACACACACACACACACACACCACATTTTCACACATGTTAGCGGCATAAAATATTCCTTCGTTAGAGCTCCAAGTGTGAGAGTCTCTAGGGAGTTGGGGAGAGAGAGAGGGAGAGAGAGAGAGAAAGGGGGGGAGGGGGAGGGAATAGTAGGAGAAAAAATTATAGGGGAAGAGGAAGGGAACTAAAGAAGATGAAGATAGAGCAAGAAGGGTAGTAAAGAAAGAAGAGGGGGAGAGAAGAGAAAAAGAACAGGAGGAAGTGAGAACAGAGAGATATATATATATATATATATATATATATATATATATATATATATATATATTTTTATATATATATATATATATATATATATATATATAGAGAGAGAGAGAGAGAGAGAGAGAGAGAGAGAGAGAGAGAGAGAGAGAGAGAGGGAGGGGGGGGATAGAGGAAATATGTGAGATGGAAGAGGGAAAAGGAAGGGAGAGTATATAGCGGAGACAGAGGAGTGGAACAAAGGGAAGGGAGGAGTGCAAAAGAAGTGAAGACGTTGAGGAATGAAGGGAAAGGGGAGAAGAGAGAGAATAAAGACTGTAGAAAGAGAGAAAAGGAAGAAAATAAAGTCTGTCGAAATGAAGAAAAGAATAAAGCTTGTGGAAAGGGAAAAAAGAAAAGGTTAAAGTTTGTCAAAATGAATAAAAAAACGGAGCTTGTGAAAAGGGAAAAGGGAAACTTTGACGAAAAGGGTAAATGAGCAGGGTTTCTGAAATGGGAGAAGAAATAAAATTTTTTAAATGACGAAGAGAATAGAGCTTATAAAAGGGAAGAAGAAAATATATTTTGTCGAAAGGAAAAAAATAAACTTGCGAAAAGGGAGAAGAACATAAAGTTATCGATATGAAAAGAAGAATAGTGTTTGAAAAAATTAGGGAGAAGAAGATCATGTTTGACGAAAGGCAGAGAAATAAAAGAGCTGATGGAAAGGGAGAATAAAATAAAGTCTGTCGAAAGCGAGAAAAGAACAGTTTGAGGAAAGGGAGAAAGGGCAAGAATTTGTCAAAAGAAAGAAATGAAGTTTGTCGAAAGGGAGGACAGAATAGTTTGTGGAAAGGGAGAAGTAAATAGAGTTTGTAGAAAGGGAGAAGGGAAGAAAATGAAGTTTGTCGAAAGGGAGGACAGAATAGTTTGTGGAAAGGGAGAAGTAAATAAAGTTTGTAGAAAGGGAGAAGGAAAGAAAATGAAGTTTGTCGAAAGAGAGAAGAGAAGAGAGCTTGTGGAAAGGGAAAGATTTGGAATTTGATGGTCGAGGCAGAAGGGAATGAAGGAGAAGAGGTAAGGGAGAGTAAAAGAAGGATGTATGGATAGGAAATGTAGAAAACTGAAGGGAAACAGCGGAAAGAATAAAGGATGTGAAGGAGAGGAGTAGGAAAAGGAAGGTTTAGGACTAAGAGAAGAGAAGAAAGATAATGGGATAACGACGATGTTAAAAGAAGAGGGATTGGTTACTAGAGAGGAAAGGATGGAATAAGGGAAGAGAATAGGAGAATAATAGGGATGAAAAAGTGTAGTGATAAATAAGGAAATGAGGAAGGGAGAATAGGGAAAGAAAGGGGAGGTAATAAAGGAGGAAATAAGATCGACTAATGGGAGAGAGAGAATGTGTTACGAGGATGGAGAGAAAACATTAAGGAAGTAGGAAGAGGGTTCGCGGAAGGAGAGAAAGAGTTAAGGGAAAGAGATAAATAATCGAAAAGGTTAAAGGAAAGAAGAAGTGGGTGAATGGGAGGAGATAATGGGTTAAACGAAGGAAGAAAAGATTTAAAGGAAGGAGGGAAAGCATTAATTTGAAGAAGGAAAGGGGTAAAGGAAGGAAAGAAGGAGGGAAACTAATAAAGGAAGAATGGAAAGGACTGAACAAAGAAGGGAAAGGATTGAAGAAGGAGAGAAGAGGCTGAAGGAAGAAAAATGGAAGGAGGAGAAGAGAAGGGATAGATCTTGGGAAGGAGGGGAAAGCGGCCATTAATAAACAGAAGCCTTCCTAGAGTAAAAAAAAATAAATGGTGATGATGATGATGATGACAGTATCGATTTTTATTCCTCTCCTGAATCTGACATGCAATTCTGGTCATGGAAAATTATATGTCTGTCACTCAGTGTGCTTGCTTATTTATGCCTGTCCGTGTGTGTGTGTGTGTGTGTGTGTGTGTGTGTGTGTGTGTGTGTGTGTGTGTGTGTGTGTGTGTGTGTGTGTGTGTGTGTACGGTATGTGTATGTGCGTGCGTGTGTGCAAACACTGGTATGTGCTTGCGTGTTTGCCTGTACTGTATGTGCGTGCTAGCAAGTGCATGTGTATTAGTGTGTGCGCTTGCTTCGCAGAGCTTTAACCTTGACCTACCTTGATTTGGATGATGCTTGTGTGTGTGTGTGTGTGTGTGTGTGTGTGTGTGTGTGTGTGTGTGTGTGTGTGTTTTGTTTGTATGTAGCCTATGTGCATGTTAATGTATATCTGTGTAAGTGTATGTATGAGTGAAGTCACGTTTGCTTTTGTGTGATTTGTAGGCTTTGTAAATCTCTGTGAATGTTACTATGAATGTTTACTTGCCTTTATATGTGTATGTATGTGTATGTGTGAGTGTGTGTGATGATGTGTGTAACTATGTATACGTTTGGCTATATACGTGTATGCTTGTGTGTGTATGTGTGTGTGTGTATGTGTGTGTGTGTGTGTGTGTGTGTGTGTGTGTGTGTGTGTGTGTGTGTGTGTGTGTGTGTGTGTACGCTTCTACTTCATAGCTTGTATCCTGACATGACCTCGATGTCAATGGCCAAATGAATTTACTTCTTTACTTCCCTTTGACGGTTCACTCAACGTAGGAAGGAAAAGAGGGAAGGGGGACAAAGAGAGTGTACAGAAGCAAACGTGATGAGAGTATGGGGAGAAAAGGACCGAAAACGAGGTGAAAGGGAAAGTAAAGATGGTCCTAAAACATGAAAGATATACATCATCATCATCATCATCATTATCATCTTCATCATCATACCAGCCATAAATTACCGCAGTATATCTGGAGTAAGAACAGCCAACCCAAGCAGAAATTAAATATAAAATTCACGTTAAAATTATCTATCTATTGCCAGACTCCCAAATCCAAAGTTCAACTAGGAATGCTACGACAAAAACGAATGGTAACGCCTTTTCCAGAGTTGAATAAACACTTTGCAGGTAGACAGAGCGTAAATACCTAAATCTATCTATCTATATACCTAGGCTGCTTCCCCCAAGGAAAGGGAGGTAGCCGAGACAGGACGACTCACTCTCCATTTACTCATCCATTCAAACACATTCATTCGCATCTTAGCCCCAAAGGGGAGAACGGACAGATCCTCACCGCATCACACCGCACAAGGGTCAACTGCGCAATGCAATCAGTGACATCCACAGCAGGGCCCGACAGCAGAACTGGTTTACCCCTGCCACATCATAACAGACCCATCCCTTTACCCGCACCTGACCTGACTAGCTGATCAGACCAAATGCGGGAGAATATCCCCTCAGGGCTGCGTCATCACTTATTCATTCACAATTTCTCTCCATTTATTTATGTCACGCACAGAATAGTGATGAATAAAATAGAAATGCTGTCCTTCTTTCGGACGACCCTTTTCCCTTTTTTATTCTTGCTGCTTCGAATTGGTTTTGCTCAGCTGAGAGTAAAACTCTGTGATGAAGGAATTAATAAAAGTTATATCTGATCACTCCGTTTTGCATAGTCTCTTTCAAGGTGAATAAAATCGCCCGCAGTAGTAGTAATAGAGGAACGTCGGTCTGTCTTGCCATGTAGACCCACCAACCGCAGGAAAGCAACAGATATTTTCTTATGGTGAACAGAGCCTCACCAGAGGCGTGGGGAAGAGTTTGTAGGTTTGGTTTCTGGGTGGACTGCGTCTCCACCCGATTAACAAGGGCACCATAGTAGGCGTCACATCACCCCGTTACATGGTTCTACGGTTACCAACCAACGTTTCGATGGTTTTCTAGGTTACAGGAAACTATTACGTTTGTCATTCAGTGTAGAATGACCGAAGCAGTAGGCAGCACTACGACAGGTGAGTGGATGATAGTCTTCACCATCTACAAAATCACTGGCAGATAAGGAAAATAAGGCAAGACATACGTCATGGGGCTGAATGGGTTACCTGGTTGCTCAGAGGCCTAATGATGCTGCCAGACTTAATTAGGTCACAATTAAACCCAAATAATACTGAGAGTAATATCACACATACGTCAGCCAGCGACCCCTATTTGCCTCTTCCCTCTCTTAATTACAGACCCGGAAATCGATACCAAATAACAGGAGGGCAATTAGGAAGGCGTGTGATTACTGAGGCTGGAGGTAATTGAAGTAAATAAGGTGCGGGGGAAAGGGAGTTATTACTAGGCTACACTGTCGGGATGCCCTGTTTTATGGTCATTGTTTTGAACTGTGTGTGTTTGCGTGTGTGTGTGTGTGTGTGTGTGTGTGTGTGTGTGTGTGTGTGTGTGTGTGTGTGTGTGTGTGTGTGTGTGTGTGTGTGTGTGTGTGTGAGAGAGAGAGAGAGAGAGATTACTTTGCTTCTGTATGTACGGTTTCTATTATCAACCTGCTTCCTTTTTACCAAAATATTTTCTATACCCGTACATGCTCATAACTTCCTGCATGCTACTGTGTGTGTGTGTGTGTGTGTGTGTGTGTGTGTGTGTGTGTGTGTGTGTATGTGTGTGGATGCTGTGCCTATATATGTACGTTTCCTATATGCACAGTACATGCATCATACTCACCTCAGTTCTCTCTATACCCCTACATGCATCTGCAAATCTGTATTAATATGTATCTCCATTTCAGCATCCCTCCGTTTGTATATATATTTCTTCTTTTATCTGTAAGGTATATTTCTGTCTATTTACATGTCTCTGTCCCTACATATTCCTATATAAAACATGTTGCTGTATATCAACGTGGAGAGAAAGGTAGTTATAAATAAGGTGGGTTGTCTGAGAGGCTGCTGCATGGTCACTCTTTTGCTCTGTGCAGCTGTGTGGTTTGCTTTGTGTTGCCTAAATACCTGCACGTTGTTTCCATATGTACCTTTGTGTACCTGAATACTTCTCTACACGGGCCCGACAGGTGTTCCCTATAATAACATACTTTCATATACCTGTCTTCCTGTAGTTGTATTGCTGTAAATGTATTCCTCTGTATGTATTTCTGCACCTGTAAGTTTCTATGTCTACACCCCTATTACAACGTCCCTATTCCATTCAGTAGCAACGTGTTTCCCATATCATTACATACCTCTTTATACCTCTCTGTTTCTATGTCAGCATCCCTGTACCTTTGTTTCTATACCTGCATTTGTGTACCTGTGTGTTCCTATATCAACACACTCCTACACCTGCACGTTCCTATATATATTACACGGAGGTAAGGGTTATTACGAGATTGGCGTGTCACGGTACCCTGTTTTATGGCCATTGTTTTGTACTGTGTGCCTGCGTGTGGATGACTTGTGTCTATGTGTGCTTGTTGCCTACCTATATATACATGCGTCCTGTACTCTCCTTATATTCCTGCATGTTAATATATCTGAACATTCTTAAACCCATGCAAGGCTTCAAATACTCATCTATTTTTTATTCTTCCTTCTTTTATCTATACAATTTTTCTCTCTACTTACATGTTTCTATTCCGAGACTTACTGTAGTATACTTAAATGGAGGGGCATAATTGTTACTACTTGGCTGAGTTGTTTTATGGTCATTATTTTGGACAGTTCTGTGTGTATGGATGGGTGTTGTATCAGTATAAAGTATGTGTTGCCTGTTCAGGAATGTGCTTCTGTATATCTGCTCGCTCCTATACCATCCCCCTTCCATACATCAACTTGAGGGACGGTCAGGATGAGGTACTTAATGGTCATTGTTTTGATATGTTTGGCGGTGTGTGTGTGTGTGTGTGTGTGTGTGTGTGTGTGTGTGTGTGTGTGTGTGTGTGTGTGTGTGTGCCATCTATAGACTTGCATGTTCCTATACAGTAATATACATGTATCTCTATGCATGTAAGATTGTCTCAGCATTTTTATACATTTAGGTTACCACATCCACTCATTTATACACCCACATTTATATGAACCTATAACTTGTTGTATACATGTACGGTTCTCTACCTCCACATTCCTAGGTTTACATATTTCCATATATATTTACCGAGAAGAAGGGATCATTACTAGACTGGGCTGTCTGAATGGCCTACAGCATGGTTCTGAACTGTGTGTGTGGCGGTGTGATGTGTAGGTGTTGCTAAGATACCTACAACATGCTTTGCTGTATATATTTCACTTTTCTTAACACTTATATGATAGCTGTATAATTTCATAGTCCCGTGTACCTGTATGTTTCTGTATTCCACTTGTTTACCTGATTTTTTCTGTATTTCTTTCTACTTATATGACTGTATGTATCTGACAGGCGGGGTTGTCGGGAAAGGGTCATTTATAATAATTGTTTTAAACTATGTGGTGGCGTGGATGATTGAAGTGTATCGTATATGCCCATGCATTTTCTGTTTAACTACATATATATCTGTGTGTCATTATATTTGGATGTTTTTCTATATACTCAAATTCTATATACCTGCACCTTTCTGTATCTATTCATTTTATACCTATATGTATCTATATCTGCACATTCCGATAGCTACATGTCCCTATATATCTACATGGAGAAAGGGATGTTAATACAAGACAAAACTGTCAGGATGGGTTGGTTTATGCTCATTTTCAACTCTGTGGTCATGTGGATGATGATGGTGTGCTAATCCATATCCTTAACATGTACGAAAAATGTTCCCCATACTGATGCGTTTCTATACCTTCGTTTATCCTACGTGCGTCTGTTATTACATGTCCGTAAAGCTCTAAGCCTTAATATACCTAAGTGCCTCTAGTGTACAGGAAGGTATATATCTAAAGTCTTTTATTCACAGTCCATTTATGTTTAGACTTACTACTGCTTACATGCTTGTTTATCTTTTAACACACAGATCTGCATATACACGCTTTTATATTACAGTACATCATAGACTTTCGTATTTACACCTGCATGTAGCTATACCCACACCCAAACACACCCTAACCCAAACACACATACCTTAGCCCGCACCCCCACACACTTTATCCCACACACCTTTTTCCTATACTCACACACCTTACCCCACTCTCACACATCCTATTCCTACACTCACACATCTTATCCCTAAACTCACACACCCTATCCCTACCCTCACACATCCTATCCCAACACTCATACATCCTATTCCCACACTCACACATCCTATTCCCACACTCACACACCCTATCCCTACACTCACACCCTATCCCTACACTCACAGATCCTAACCTTACTCACACACCCTATCCCTATACTCACACATCGTATCCCTACACTCACATATCCTATTCCCACACTTACACACCCTATCGCTACACTCACACACCCTATCCTTACACTCACACATCCTATCCTTACACTTACACACCCTATCCCTACACTCACATACCCTGACCCACTCTCACACACCCTGTCCCACACCCACCTACCCTAACTCACACACCCTAACCCACACCCACACACCCTACCTAACACCCATACACCCTAACCCACACCCACACACCCGAACCCACACCCACACACCCTATCCCACATCCACACACCGTAATCCACAAACCCTATTCCTACAGCCACACACTTAACCTACACCCACACACCCTAACCCACACCCACACACCCTAACCCAAACCCACACACCCATACCCTAACCCGCACTCACCCACCCTAACCCACACACCCTATCCCTGCACTCACACACCCTAAGCCACACCCACACACCCTACTCCACACCCACACTCTGACCCCCACGTCCACACACCCTAATCCACACACCCTAACCCACACCCACAGTCTAACTCACATCCACACCCTATCCCACACACACACACACACACACACACACACATACGCACCCAACCCCACACTCAACCCTACACCCACACACTCTACAGTACACCCACACCCTCTACCCCACACCCGTGCACCCTAATTCAGGCTCGCATCAGCTGAAATTGGATGAACATGAAGCAGTCAGCAAAATAACAGGAGAAAATGAAGAAAGAAAAAAGTTTCTCATCTCATGCCCTCTTTTTCCGGCAATGGCATACGCATCCCATCAACATCATTATTCACCTCCCCATCATCATCATCATCATCGTCATCATCATCATCATCATCATCATCATCATCATCATCATCATCATCATCATCAATATCAGTTTCCTTTCCCATTATAACTAGCATAATCAGCTACTTTCTCTCTCATCATCATCATCATTATCATCATTAACACCATCATTATCATCATTCATTTCCTCTCCAAACATCATCATTTTCGTTATCATTCAGCGACTGTCATCATCATCATCATCATCATCATCATCATCATCATCATCACCTTTGCCTACTTTTACCACCGACGAC
>NC_137011.1:7308035-7318035 GCF_032717465.1 Coenobita brevimanus | reverse complement strand
CCTGGAAATTTTGTCTATCCTCATAGCTCATGCATACGTACTTACATACGAGTAAATTACATATATACAAACACATATAATGAATTTGCACATATTTATACAGACACGCATACACACCTATGCACACCTACATGTATTAATTTAAAAAGACATGCATCTAAATAATTCACAATACGCACATATTTACACGAACTGACCAAAGAACACACACACACACACACACACACACACACACACACACACACACACACACACACACACACACACACACACACACACACACACACACTATATTTCTGTGAAAATAAGTTTAATACAGCGATTCATTATATTGTGTCAACCCTCTTCTCTTTTCAGGTCACAGGTATGTCCTCCTGTCAGTGTCAGGTGATGCAAAGGTGAGTCAGATGAAGTCAAGGTGAGTCAGGTGAAGCCAAGTGAGTCAGGTGAGTGCCAGGATGAGTCAGATGATGCAAGGGTGAGTTAGGTGATGCCAAAGTGAGTCATTTGAAGCCAAAGTGAGTCAGGTTAAGCCAAGGTAAATCAGGTGATGCCAAAGTGAGTCAGGTGAAGTCAAGGTGAGTCAGGTGAAGCCAAGGTGAGTCAAGTGTATCAAAAATTTATAAGGGAAAATGAAAATGAGTTGAAGGTGAATTAGTTGAACAAAATATGAGTTGAGTGGTTCATAGATGAGTCTGGCCGGTTTATGACGAGTCGCTTTTATCAGATGTGAGTCGGGTGAAGTAAGGTGAGTCACAGATGAATTAAAAGTGTCCCTGATAAAGCTAAAGTAAGTCATATCAAATCGAATCAACTCTGCCATGACCCACTGCCCATCTGTTCACCAAAGTTCACTGAAATCCGATAGCAAGTTTTTATGATATCTTGTACACTAATAGACAAATAAACAGACTCAGATGAATACAAAACCTCCTCTGACTTTTGCGAGGGGGGTAACTAACATATTATCAACAGCTTAGCACGATTATAATACATCACCATCATCATCATCATCATCATCATCATTTTTATTATCATCAGCATCATCCTAAATCTATCACCCAAGAATAAATAGTGAGGGAGATTCGGAAACAGGAAAAGGATAGCACTGAGGTAGAAATGTAAACAGGATGCAAAATGAAACAGACTACGTTTTCATTCATACATTATTCAGACCTTCCAAATTCTGCCCCACACACCACCACACCAAACCTCCCAAACTCACAAAACGTAACTTACATATCAAGACTTCATCATAACACTGCCGCGCCACAATGCCTCACCACACCCCATCAGTCCATCATTCCACCACACCACATAGCCATCTCAGTTTCATCTTACTTCTATACCACGCCAACACACCACACAACCACCACACCACTATACCACTATCACATCACTCCATCATTCCACCACATAGCCATCTCAAGTCCAACTTACCACACCAACAAACCACCACAGTACCACCACACTACTCTGACATTATCACACCAGAACACCCCTCACCGTCTCATTAAGCACTACCAAACCATCACTCCACCACACCACACAGTTATTTCAATTCCATCCTGCCAACATACCACCACACCACCATCAAAGTTCCCAATCTCACAAAACACAGCTGCCTTACATCAAGCCATCACCACAATCACCACACTATCTCAGCTTGTCGTGTTCTCTACGGCCACACCACTACACGCCCTCACCACCACCGTACCATTACATTATCTCAGTACCAAAGAGTCACCCCATACCAACAACACACCAGCACAACCCATCACCACACAACCATCACCCCTGCTACACCACACCATACCACACCACAGCACATCAAAACCATTCCATTCAGTCACCCTACCAACATATCCAAGGTCACAAACACTCCTCACACACTAAATCTTCATTGCATTGCCCCTTTACATTACAACACCAGACCACTATACCACTATCCCATTTCCACACCATTAAATCATTAATACCGCAACACCACCTGACTATCAGAATTCGCAAGAATCCAAAACACAACTCACACACACCAGCCTTCCACCACCACACCTCATATACTTTACACACATCATACCACAGTCTCACTACATCACAGCAGCACTTACCGTCATATTACCATATCACCACACCGATCGATACCACAACCCCTCCACACCTCTCCACCACATCACCATACCATTCCAATACTACCACACTGTTTTAATACATCACATCAACACTTTAATGTCATACCATCATATCACCATCCCATATCACCATCCCGCCACACCTCTCCACCACATCACCATACCAGACCAACACAATCACAGCATCTCACCATTTCACACCAACATGTTAATGTTACACCATCATATCATTTCCTCACATCACCATACCATCACACTTCCCTGCATCACCACACCACTCCAGCACTACAATACCATCTCAGTGCATCACCACCCCACACTACCACACCACCACACCACTCTACCACAACACCACACCACAACATCACTACACCGCATCAACACAACCACAAAATCCAACACAAGACCCTTCCAAAACCACCCCACAAAACATTCACACCACCACCTACCTTCCCCCAAGCTCACAAAACACAGCTCTGCTACCACCACCAACACCACCATCACCACCACCATCACCACCACCACCCCACAGCATCTCAGTCTAATCACTCTCTCTCCCAGGTAATTAGCAGGTAGCCCTAATTAGCATAACTTTTAATTCAACACACATCATTTTTAGTCCCCTCTCTATAACTTCAGGTAATGCAAATCATTAGGGGTGGTTTTGCTGTGGGTTGTATCTATTATAATTTGTATCTGTGTTTCGCTTCGTGCTTGCTTATGCCATCTTTCTTTATAATGCTTTCTTTACCATGTTTTCTGTACTTACTTGCGTGCTCTGTTTTAATATTCGTCGTCTGTTTGCTTTGTTTGTTGTGTTTTTGTGCTTACCTGCGTGTTCTGTTTTAATATTTGTCATCTGTTCCTTTTGGTATATTGTTTTTGTCTTGCATTACTCAGATTTATTTGCTTGCGTAGTTGGTAATTTGTTCTTGCTTGTGTGTTGCAGAGGGACTCCTTCATGTGGTGGCATTGATATAACCGGGCAACATAGCTACCTGGTTAAACACAAGTCTCTCAGCTCCCTCCCTATCCCACGAAAGGCGGATAGGGAACTGTAGGAAAAGGTCAACTTCATTCTGCAGTCCACCGAGTTCACGTTAAGAAAATTCAAGGGGCCACAAAGACAAGTGTGTGTGTGTGTGTGTGTGTGTGTGTGTGTGTGTGTGTGTGTGTGTGTGTGTGTGTGTGTGTGTGTGTGTGTGTGTGTGTGTACTTACTTGCGTTCTTTGCTTGTTTCCTCTTGCTTTTGCTTTGATTCTACTGATTTCACAACAAGAGACACCACACAGAGAGAAAACATTATAAACAATATCCGTTAATATTAAATTTTTCACTATCCTGATATCTTAGACCTCCTCAGCTTGTTTAAATAGTCTGCACTTCTTGCTACCATCAGACGATTTTATTCAGCTTAAGAGGGATTTTTTTAACTGGAAGGGCAAGATGCAGCCTTGATTAACCTCCCCAAATCCCCAGGTATCATTATAGGGTTGAGTGAAATCGTCTGGAGGCAGCAAGGAGAGGCTAAAACAATACTACATTAGATTGAAGAGGTTAATTTTTTCCTACTACCTCCAGACGATTTTAGTTCTATCAAAAGACCTCGTGGAATAAAAGGGACAAATATTACTATCATATTGCTTCGCTGTCTATTGCTAAATTTACCTGGCATAATTGACTGTTATTTTAATGATATATGATTATAGAGGTAGAGTCAGTAGATCGTGTTTGCTCCTCGAACCAATAGGTAATTAATCAAACACGGTGTACTGCTATAGGGTTAATATTTCTCTACCTGCTGTTATAATGGGCTCTTGTAATGATGTGTGATTAACTGCACAAGAGGAATAATAATTGCTTGAGAGGGATGCCTTCACGTGGTGGCACCTATATAACCAGGCGGCTCCCCTGCCTGGTTATACAAACGTACCTTAGCTTCTTCCCTGTCCCGAAGAAGGAGGATCTTCGACAGCTGGAAAAGGGCAAGGGAACCCTGCAGTCCACTGGGTTCACGTTTCAGATGAGCTTGCGGTTGCTGCAACTAGTATTACCACCACCACCACCACTACTACTACACTACCATTATTACTACTACTACTACTACTACTACTATTGCTACTACTACTACTACTACTACTACTACTACTACTAATACTAATACTAATACTACTACCACTACTACTACTACTACTACTACTACTACTACTACTACTACCACCACCACCACAACCACCACCACCACCACTACTTCCACTACTAATATAAACAATGTACAGTGCATAACCCCCAAACCAAAAAGAAATTTCTCTCTCATATACTTCTCAGTCTGTTCCTTACATTTATATCTATATTCATCATCATCATCATTTATCCATCAGGCAAATAATAATAATAATAATAATAATAATAATAATAATAATAATTATAATAATAATAATAATAACAATAGTAATAATAATAACAATAATACTAATACTAATACTAATACTAATAATAATAATAATAATAATAATAATAATAATACCTGATTAACCGCATTAGAGGTATGGCAAGGTAGCGGATATAATTAGTGTTACTCTTTGGTAATAATTAATTAGTTGAGTAATTAGCGATAAGGATTCCCAGCATCACGGTTCGCTAATTTTACAACAGTTGGCTGTGTGTGTGGAGGGATAGGTTATTATTATTATTATTATTATTATTATTATTATTATTATTATTATTATTTCTTTTTATTTTTTATTATTGTTTATGATCATTACTATTATCATGATTATTATTATTATTGTCGTTCTTGTTGTTGTTGTTATAGTAGTATTAGTAGTAGTACCTATTATTATTATTATTATTATTATTATTATTGTCATTATTATTATTATTATTATTATTATCACTGCCTGTTGCTGTTCCAAACCTTGTTATTGTGCCTTTCTTCTTCTTCTTCTTCTTCTTCTTCTCCTCCTTCTTACCGTCTTCTTCCTATCTTTTTTTTCTTTTTTTGTTATAGTAGTAGTAGCAGTAGTAGTAATAGTAGTACTAGCAGTAGTTGCAGCATCCTTCTCATCATCATCACCATGAATGCAGTAACTCCATTAAAACAAGTGGTGCCAGGCACAACAGAGCTCGCCGGACAGCAGTTATTTTATTGTTTTATACATAATCGTTACTCCTGTACCATTTATTGTCAGTACCCAAAGTCTAAGGTAATGGCGCAAATGCTTTCAAGTTAAACCTTCTGAAAATCAGTTATTTTGCGTTTAACCTTTCAAGGGCACTCAAGGTCAAAGGTCATGGTGCCAAATGAAAGCCCCATTTGAGTCTTTCTCTATCTTGATAAGAGTAAGTACCTATTTTCAACGAGTTACGAGTTATGGCCTCTTGAATATCTGTGACCTTGAGTTTGACCTTTCAAGGTTACTTACGGTCAAAGGTCATGGTACCAATTAAAAACTCATAAGGGAATTCCTATATACTGACAATAGTTAACATCTATCTTCAACGAGTTTCGAGTTATGGCCCCCTGAATATCCGTGATCTTGAGTTTGACCTTTCAAGGTCACTAAGGTCAATGGTCTTGGTGCCAAATGAAACCCCATATTACAAATTCCTGTATGTTCTAATAGTAAATATCTCTATCTTCAAGTGGTTTCAAGTTAGAGCCCTTTGAAAATCCGTGACCTTGATTTTGACCTTTCATGGTCACTCAGTTACCCCCAAAATTTAATTACTCTCTTTTGGAACCAGCGCCCACACATTCTGAAAGTTTCATGTAATTACATTCAGCCGTTTTTCCGTAAAGCTGCTAACAAACATACAAACAAACAAAAAAACAATACCTCGCCGGACTCCGTCCGAGCGAGGTAATTACCTCCATAATCAACTTCTCCTTGCATTACCACCATTATGTTTATTATATATTAGTATGCAGTATTTACCAAACAGATACCAGTCCTAACTTCAGCCCAATCTCTTAGTTATTAAACTGTTCATCTCAAACCCCCAAAAGTTACGTATCTCATTATGCCTCGCACTGTTTATTCATTTCCCAATTACTCCTCCCCATTAGGTCGTTCCCATTTATCTAGGTCTGTTTTAGCTCGTCTGTCCCATCCACTTTAAGTCAACAGAGAGAACAACTGATGAGAGATTGCAAGCACTTTTATTCATGCACCGAATCATAGTACGACAAGTTGACCTACCGCTACTTCAGCTACAAAATGGTAAAAAAACACTAAGAATAGTAACACACACACACACACACACACACACACACACACACACACACACACACACACACACACACACACACACACACACACACACACACACACACACCTGGCCTGATTTTAGTAGTCTGTTGAGTCCAGGTGAAATATCAATCAAAAATACACATCCCCAAACACATCCTCTCCATCAGTTCGCCACCCTGTGTACCTCGTCCCCATTAGTTCCTCCATGTATTCCCCCATTTAAATAGTCTCCCATAAACACCCATTATAAATTTAACCTCTTATTCATCCATCAGTATTTTCTCCTTATTACTTTGTCTCTGTTAAGTGGATCACCAATGTCCCTCGCCCCATTATTTAACCCCATTAAGTCGTTCCCATTGATTATCTACTTTAACTCGTCCACCATTAATTTGCCCTTCTTAACTCGGCTGTATTCTCAGGCCATTAAGTCATCTCCATTAACTCATCCCTATTACCTCATCCCTCTTAAGTCGTCTCTGCTAAATCATCCCTCTCTACCTATTTGTAACTTCCTCTCTTGTAACTTGTCTACCATTAACTCTTCCCCGTTAAATCGTCAGCATTAGATCACCCCCATTAACTGGCTACTAAATACCTCCCATTAACCCATCCACCATTAACTCCTTGTCATTTACCCGTATTTTTAAGTGTCTTCCCTTTAACTCATTCACCATTAACTCGTCTACCATTTTCTAGTATCATTTAATTCACTTCCCTTTAACCCATTCACCACTAACTCGTCTACCATTTACTTGTATCTTTTAACTCGCTTCCCATTAACTCAATTGCCATTAACTGGTTTACCATTTACTCGTATCGTTAACCTCAGTTCCCACTCACCATTAATTCGTTTACCATTTACCTGTACCTTTAACTTACTTTCCATTAACTCATTCACTGTTAACTTGTTTACCATTTACCTGCATTTTTTACCCTCCATCTCACGAACTCAGAGGAGGGTATTGTTATCGCTGGAGTCAGCAACAATAAGTGGCGTGGAGATTATGTTTCCTGGTTAGAACTCAGAAAGTATTCACTATAGCCATGAAATTTCACGTAGTTATTTGTCCTTCAGTGAACTGGTGCCCTTTGATAGTTAGAACGCTGTGTTTGTATTAGTTTTTCTTTTTAATAATAGGTAAAAAGAAATCCCAGCAATTTCAATGCGATCTGCGCAAGGAATCTGAGGGGTCCAATGCATTTTTCAATTAAAACTTTGCAACTATTGCACCTAGGAGGCAGAAATTGTACACGACAAATAATTACATGAATATCGAATTATGAATGAAGGTTTGCATCTATTATGTAATCATAAAAAATGGCTGCTTAAATGAAAAAAGCACGAGTCATAATTTCATCAGATCTGCCCATAACTTCATTGTTACCATGGATAAACTACTGAAATTCTTTAATTTTAATGTTTCGGTATCATACATTGGCGAGGAGGGGGGGGGGGCTGTTATGTGCTTGGGTAGGTGTGCAGGGAGGTGGGGGGTATGTGCTTGGTCAGAGGGAGAGTTGCAACAGCGAAGCGTCTACTATTTACTCGTGTCAGTTAATTCACCCCATTAACCCATTTCCTATTAACTGATCCACCATTGACTCCCATTTTCAACTCGCCTTCTAAAAAAGCTGTATCCTCGCCTCCATTAATCTTGGCCCATTAACTTTCCCCCATTAACAGGTGCGTCAGTTCGTGTTTACCGCTTTACATTTGTTTACCCTGGCGATGTCAATATGCCAAGCCGGGTTACGTGGTGTTTAGATGTGTCAACAGAAAATGGGGGGTGGTAGGAGGTTGGGGAGGAGGAGATGAGAGAGGAGGGATGGGAAAGATGAGGTGAGATAGGAGAGAGAAATCAGAGTGACCGAGGAAGAAGAAGAAGAAGAAAAAGAAGAAGAAGAAGAAGAAGAAGAAAAAGAAGAAGAAGAAGAAGAAGAAAAAGAAGAAGAAGAAGAAGAAAAAAAAAAGGAAAAAAAAGGAAAAGAAAAAGAAGAGGAAGAAGAAGAAGAAGAAGAAGAAGAAGAAGAAGAAGAAGAAGAAAGAGAGAGAGAGAGAGAGAGAGAGAGAGAGAGAGAGAGAGAGAGAGAGAGAGAGAGAGAGAGACGAGGGATGGGGATGAGACCTGAAAGAATATCTGAAGGAAAAGTGAAGAAGGATGGACGAGATAGGAGGGATTTAGAGAGGGATGGGAGAGGAAGTAAGTGAGAGGGGAAGAAGAGAAGGCGATGGGAGAGGGACAGGAAAAAGAGGAGGGGACTGAGAAGGGTATGCGAGAGAGGGGAATGGGATGAGAGAGGGATTGGAAGGGAAGATGGGAGTGGGAGAGGGTCGGGAGAGAGAAGAGAGAGAAAAGGGAGATGACTGCAGAGGGAGAGAGAAGAATGACAGATGGAAGAGATATTTAGAATGGAGAGGTGAAAAAGGAGCTGGTGAATAGGAGAGGGAGTGAGAGAGGTGGAGGGAGAGGAGGTGAGGAGTGAAAGGACGAAAGAGGTAAGGAAGGGAGAGGAAAGGTTGCAGGGTGTGTTCGGGAGAGAAGAGAAGAGAGATGTGGATGGGAAAGGAGATGACTAAGAGAGAGAGAGAGAGAGAGAGTAGGAAGCACGGGAAGGGGAAGGAGAGTTATGGAGACGAAAACAGGAGAGAAGATGCGAAGGACAGAAAGGAATGCAAGACTGATAGGAAAAAAGAAAATTAACAATAGGAGAAAAGAGTGGTGGCTAAAGAAAGGAAGTGATACAGGAATGAGAAGTTTGTATATTATTGTCACTAAAGTCATACGCATTTTCTCAGCTACACTTCATCACCAAAACCATCCTTGCCGCCATCATCATCACCATCATCATCTTAACTAAGTGCATGATTACAAGTATCACTTCTGGTTGCATCATAAGCATTTCCACCATCAACATCACTGTCACCACTACCATTGACTCTCAGTGTTCATTTTTGTCATCATCATTGAAGGCAACAACTAAGAAAACCATTATCATCAACCACTATCACCACCATCACCATCATTTCCAACAAAATCATCAACATGTACACCACCACTACACCCCTAAATATCATCACAGTCTACATCACCACTACAGCCCTCAACACCATAAACCAACACCATCATCAAGAAGACTATTATCACCACCAAAACAACCTTCAGCATAGTAAGAAGCCATTAATATCACCCCCAACCTCAAAAATTCAGTCATTATCACCATCAATGCAAGCAGTCAACCTCAGTCACAATTAATCAACCTTCTCTCTCTCTCTCTCTCTCTCTCTCTCTCTCTCTCTCTCTCTCTCAGTGATCGATCGAGCTAAAAATGTCGTTTCATCTCTCTCTTCAACGCCAAGGGATAGACGCCTAAGCTCCATTCAATCCCTGGGTGAATGAGTGATGGTTCAGGATTAATCACTACCCCTTCGATTGGCTGGGTATTGGACACAGAGGTTGACGGGGCGGAGGAGAGGGGGGTTTTGATCTTGTAGCTTTGGGAGGCGGTGATTAGTTGAGAGAGAGAGAGAGAGAGAGAAAGAAAGTGTTCCTAGTTGGTTCGTTTTTAATATTTACAGATTCCTTCTGTAGTTATTAAAGTTTGAAGAAAGAG
>NC_137011.1:7303035-7305535 GCF_032717465.1 Coenobita brevimanus | reverse complement strand
CATCAGAGGAGAATTGCGCCACTGAATAAATGAGAGAGAGAGAGAGAGAGAGAGGCGTTCGAGTGCTTTCTTTCATGTGCGTGTGACTGCACGTGTGAGCGTTCAAAGGGACAAAGGATGAAAGAAATGATTTTATATTCATAACTAACAATCAAGAGGAGAACGACAGATGTTTGGTAACGGCATGTAGACATCCTCATTTATCACTTACACCTGGAAACTTTTTTTATTTCATTTATCTTATTATATTTACTTTTTTATTTCCTTATTTTTTGCTATTGCCAGACTAGTTTGTTCAGCTTAGGGGAGATTTTTCAAGCCTGAGAGGTTAGATATGGCCTTCCTTAATCCCTTTACTATAAAAGATTGCCCATAAATTGAATAAAATCTTTTGGGGTAACAGGAATAAAAATACTTCAGTTGAATGACGGGGTTAACATCAGAATACAAAGCTGAGTGATTCTTTTTGAGGGAGTGGTTTTCTCTTGAGTTATCTTTTTTAATGAAATGAAAAAGCAACATATATAATCGGAAAACTGGATCGGCTTTGTGATGATGATGATGATGATGATGATGGTGGTGGTGGTGGTGGTGGTGGTGACGAAACTAAAATTTAAATGACTGCATCTGTCAGCCCTTACAAAGCAATGCGTTTGAAAGACAGCCTGGCCATATTGCGATTGTAAGAGGTGAGATACTAGGCAGGAAGAACGGCAAGGAAAACTTATCTCACCTTTAATAATAATGTACTCTCACCTGCAAAAATTGATTCATCTCTTTTGCTTCTCTTTCATGGCTTGTTAAATAGGCTTGTAATGTCGGAGATTAAGGAAGCTCACTAACACCTCTTTCTTACCGATTTATTTTTAGGTACGGCTGGTTAATATCGTTTTGCACGTTATTTATGCAGATATGAAAAAGATAGTAATACAAAAGAAGGCGGAAAGGTGTACTGAGAATAATAAATCGCTTACAAGGAGGTGTTAGAGAGCTTCCTTAACCGACGAGAATACAGAGCTCAGACGCTTGAGTATGAAGTAGTGGACGGAGATGCTTATTATCAGCCATTAGTCAACGATAATATTCATTTTTGCCTACTACATCTCGTCCAACCATCTGTAAATCGAGACACACGGACAGACAGACAGATGGACGACAGACAGACAGACAGGCAGACAGATAAACAGGCAGACCACAGGCAGACAAAACAAACAGACGACAGACAGACACACAGACATATGACAGACAGACAGACATAAACAGACAGACGACAGAAAGACAGATTGACAGAGTGCAGCAACAAAGGTAAAGAATGAAACTCATGATAAACACAAAGCAAGAAATGAGTGTGTAAATCCTACTTCATCTTGCTCAGCTAATGTGCATATCCTCTGGTTTGAAAATGACAGTCTGTCGAAGTTCTGCTTTGACGCGTGAGATATGAGAAGTATTTACTGAGATCATGACTGTGTGTGTGTGTGTGTGTGTGTGTGTGTGTGTGTGTGTGTGTGTGTGTGTGTGTGTGTGTGTGTGTGTGTGTGTGTGTGTGATTAAACTCAAAGTATGTGTATGATTTGGAGAGCATACCTGAGGACATCAATAAATGCGGTATTTTTTTTTTTTCGGAAGCCAGTGACTATGAATAAAGAAATAACACTCATACATTTCCTTGTATTATAGTACTCACAGCTGTCAATGTACACCCTAGTTTCCTATTTCCATTTCCAGGTAAAAACCACACCTGCAAAGTAGCCTCTTGAATCCAATGATGTGTCTCTTCTTTTATTCCTACTATCTTCAATGGCTTTACAGTTTTATTCTCATTACCTAAGTGGAGAGGATAGACTTAACCATCATTAATCTTTATACAATTAAGACAATTTCCTAAGATGTATGAATCCATCTGGTGAATAAGAATGCAGTTGTATTTCTTGTCGTGGCCCTTGGTTCATCTGGACGTAAATCTAATGGACTGTAGGAACGAGTTGCCTTTTCCCACAGCCCACTATCCTCTTTTCGGGGGATAGGAAATAGTTACGGTACGTTTGAATAGCCAGTCAGTGGAGCCGCCCGGTTATATCAGTGCCACCACGTGAAGGACCCCCATCTCCACCTCCATGCAAGGATAAACTGCAACTTGACCTCATCGTGTACAAGTGCTCGGTGCGGACATCACAGCACAAAGCCACAGTATAATCTTCAGAGAGAATTAAGTGCAGTAATGACACCCTTTATTTTCCACTGTCACGGGGCTTTTCATGTGAGCTTACACATTAATTCAAACACATTACACTAATCCAGACACAGACCAGTTGGGATCTTTTTTTTTTTCTGTGTTTTTAGTGTGCTTTTTGAAGGGATTAGTCTCAATGGTCCAGTCAGTGGGTGTGTGTATTTAGGGTAAAAGTTGGGTATTTACGGTGCTTAGCTGGAGAGAGAGAGAGAGAGAGAGAGAGAGAGAGAGAAATATACATGAAACTGGGTGCATGTATGTGCGAGT
>NC_137011.1:7260535-7300535 GCF_032717465.1 Coenobita brevimanus | reverse complement strand
TTCAATAAAGGAATTAACAACACCACAAATCACTGCGGGAAAAAATAGGCGGCTTAAAGTTCGAGAGAGAGAGACACACACACACACACACACACACACACACACACACACACACACACACACACACACACACACACACACACACACACGCACACACACTGACAAGCACAGACAAATGAGTTACTCGACAACACAAGCCAAATGATTTCCTGTACACCAGGAAACCATTTACCACGCTGGGTGGTAACCATATAACCAAATTTTGGCTCCTGGTGGTGTAGTGGGTAATAAAGGTGCTCCAATCGGACTGAGCCAGTGAAGGTTTATATCCAAGGGATGGTTGGGGTTTATTGCCCACTTAATGCCACTCAGGGATGACTGAGGCTGGTCACTCTCATCTAAATGCCAGGACCAACTTTCCTAGCCCCGGGCTCCTACGCTCCTTATGGGGCGACGTAGGATTAGATGATGGATGGATGGATGGAGAAAGGAAAAACGAGGAGATAAAAAAAAATAGAATGAATGATAGACGACAGGAGCAGATGAGACCCGGAAGAAAATTATAAAAATAAAAAAGATAAAAATTCCAAAAAAATCCACTTCTCCACAACCCACTGTCAGAAATAGTAATGATTCCCAAATATATAAGTGGCTTAAAGTCTCACAATTAACCACGATAATGCCTTTTTCATTATATTTTTACCACTATACTCTCTCTACCCTAACTTGGCACAAAATTGCCATCTCTCCATCTTTAATGCTGAGCTGTAACGATAGATCAACCCTAGAAAATGGTACTGATCACGAAGAAGTGCTATGGAAATTCAGTAGAGCTGTAGCATTGTTTCTCTCTGCCACTGAGCTGTGTGAAATAACCTGCAACAGGGCGAAAATCTAATACAATGTAAAGCTTGTATGAGTAAGAGTGACGATTTATTTCAGTTTAAGACAACCAATGGCAGTGATGGTGTTACTGAAGGCTCGGTGTAACAAATTCATTTCGAAAAGATTCCCTTAGGCAGAGTAAAATCATATTGAAGTTGAAATAGTACTAGTATCAGTACCAGGACCACCAGCAGCAGCAACAGCAGCACAAGTAGTAGTAGTAGTAGCAGTAGTAGTAGTAGCAGTAGTAGTAGTAGTGTTAGGACTCCATATTATAATTACAAATTATAATAGATAGATAGATAGATAAATAGATAGATAGAGCACCAGGCAAGCCAGGGAACGGGAAATGATCTTGCAAGTGTAACTGAGGAAATGTTGACAATACACAGGAAGTAGCAAGTCAGGGGATGATATAGGTAGTGTGTCAGCGAGATAGCATACGAACAAAGCCTAGTGACCATACACACACATACACACATACTCACACACAGGTTTCTAGAACACTCCAACAACAGTGTAACACACGTGACACGACCCCTGCTACTCCAGAATTTAGGAAGCAGAGCTCAGAAGGAGGCTAGCCATGGAACCGGCAGGTAGTAGGGAGAACGAGCCTAGCAACATGGACGAGAGGGAAGAGAGAGAGAGAGAGAGAGAGCGAGACTGGGAGGTAGCTCGCGGGACTTTATACTTCACTCTGTATGAGAGACTTTGTTAATATTTCCAAGACAAATAAAGATAGTCCCATACTCATCTTTACGTCTCCTGTCATTGTATGACAAATGGGAACGAAGATTATCTACTTACAAAACTACTCAAGTATAACAACCGCTCGTCCACAAGTCTAATATATATATAACTAATCTACAAAACTCCACTACAAGAATATACAAAGTTATTGTAAGATATGGTGGGATGCTAGGATTATCAAGCTTCCACATTAGCTCCGGACCTCCCTTCTTGTTCACTCTCTCCACTACCTCGTTTACTAAGTCTAGTAAGCACATGCCTGGGGTGTATGCGATCGTCTTGGCGATCTTAAGGGTCCTATCAGGTAATTTACACAAGGCAGCTACATAACCAATGATGTCCACGACGAGGTCTGGGGACATCTTTCCATCATCTGTTATCCAATTTGAGTTTTCCAAAGTAACTAACAATGTTCTTTTGATTGTGGAGACATCAGCATTTATTTCACTGATCACATGGTTTGTAGTGTGCTCCCTTACAAGATCTACAATCTTATGTAATTCTGGAATTATACCTGGCAAGAAGTTCATACCTCCAGAAAATTTCTTCAAAAATTCAGTTTTAAATTCATCATATGTCCTAGCCTTGAGGAGCTTATCTGATCTCAATAAATTGCTTGCTGGACATCTTTCCTGGCTTATGCAAGATGAAAAAATGGCAATTTTCTCTTGTTCATCGAGGATGTGGCTCTTGATGAACATTTGTTCGCACTGACTGACCAATGAAATGACGTCAATACGATCTTTTTCTGTGCCAGAGAATTTTGGGGCAGTTTTATCTTCATGGTAAACATAAACATGAGGTGGGGAAGTTTGATCCGTGGTACAGGGTAATTACCCATCGGTGCTGGTGTGATTGGGTATCCTTTGTGTTTTGCACATGATTCGCATCTGTCTATATGATTGTTTATATCTTTTCGTAATGAAGGCCAGTAATATAACAGCTGGGCCTGTTTGAATGTCTTATCCTTTCCAGGATGTCCTGCATGTGGGCTATCGTGTATCGTTCGTAATACTTGGGATATCATGTCATTAGGTACTACCAACTGGTTAGTATTTCTTTGGCGTTTTGGTTGGTTGTTATTTCATTTAAAGATAATGCTACTGGTGTGCCATACTTCTATATCATGGGTCATTCTTCTTTGTATTTTTTTTATATATATATTTAATACTATATACAAAATATGTACACTTCATTCAGGGGGGTTAACTTGGATGTTAACTCTACCCCCACTAAATACTGACTCCAAATTTGCAATTCTTGCATGCATTCTGTGCATTGCGAACAGAAGTACTGCAAATACAATGCAAAGACAGTAGGTGCTGGGCTATACACATAATATGGAGGAGGAGGAGGAGGAGGCTGAGGTTGCCTTTTTTCTCTAGTCCACCTACCTGCGTGCAATAAGGAAGTAGTTGAGGGACTTTTGTATAACCAGCCAGTTGAGCCGACCAGTCATATAGGGCCACCGCGTGAAGATGTCTCTCTTCAGCTCCTTAGATATAGTACTAACAGAAGCTAATATACGTCCTCGGGTACATGTAGGCGATTTAAGAATTTCGAATTTAATGTTAATTGATATTTTCCATTACTCCATCCAAGAGGTACATTAATTTTACAGCCAAACACTATGAGCTTCTGAAAATATGTGCTATGGTTTGCAACAGAGTTTCTATAAAGATATCACGCAACTTTACATTTGCATCATGCTGGAAGAGAGGGAAGGGATAAATTATATTCATGGCTGCAGTTGGCATTTAAATATTAATCTGCAGCTAAAGCAGCACACCTACTAATGAGGCACAATCACGAAGCGCCTGGGTATATGGACGGGAGAAATTATGAACAGTGGCTGGGGTTGGCACATGACCAATAGTTGAGTAAAAGTTTGCATTCAAACAAGTATGAAAGAACTATTTGTCGAACCCTCCAAAAAGCATAACTAAGGTTCACAGATATATTGATTTCATATAGCTGTATGACGTACGTTTGGAATTTATAACAGAGAAAGGGAGGGCGAGGAGCAATTAATGTAGCTACACTTGCTTCTACGAGTAAAACTGCACTGAGAGAGAGAGAGAGAGAGAGAGAGAGAGAGAGAGAGAGAGGGAGAGAGATGCCAGAGATCTACAAATTGAAGAGTTATTAGCATTTTGTTTGTATTAATTTACTTGTCTTTTAACTGTAATTTTTGTGACATGTGTACAGTACCATTTTTGCATATTTATGCCTCCTCCCACCTGTGGTGGAGGAGACAGGTGATCGGTCCGTCTACCCGTGCGTGCGTGGGTGAGTGCGTGCGTGCATGAGTGGGTCCGTGTGTTCGTCCAACACTCTTGTGGGCGCGGTATTTCCTGAACCCATCGACAGATTTCCACCAGACTTTGTCAGTGATGCAGTATGAAGAGATAATGAAGTGATTAGTTTAGCTATGTCAGGGGGTCAAGGGTAAAAGTCATATGGGATCGATATAGTTTATCCTTGTGGGCGCGATATCTCCTGAACCCCCTGGTGGATTTCGACCAAACGCTTGTCAGTGATAAACTATGAAGGGACAATGAACTCGTTAGGTCAGCAAGGCATGAGGTCAAAGATCAAGGTCATATGGGGTCGATTTAGTTTATCCTTGTGGGTGCAATATCTCCTGAACCTCCCAAAGGATTTCACCCACACTTTTTTCAGTGATACAGTATGAAAGAACGATGAACTGGTTAGGTCAGCAAGGTGAAGGTGTCAAAGTTCAAGGTCATATCAGTGTGGGTGCGATATCTCCTGAACCCCTAAACGGATTTCGACCCAACTTTTGTCGGTGATAAAGTATGAAGAGATGAAGAATTGATTAGGTCTGCAAGGTCAAGCGATCTAAGGTCAAGGTTATGTGGGGTCCATTTAGTTTATCTTTAGCCCCATTTCAGCCAACAATGAACCCTGTCACGATGGTAGTATGGCGAGTCCGTGTGCAAGGCTTGGCAAAGGCATAGCGAGCGACGCTTAGGTCGGCAACTCGGGGCCCAAATTCTCAGCATTTCATTTAGATATCTGGGGGCTCTAAGATGAATATTCACACGACAGCTCTAGTATTAAAGTATGTTAGTGTAGACAGCACTGGTGATGGGGCAAGGGGCTAGTGACTGAAAGTTAAAACAAATGGCACACTTCTATTATAATCTGAGTGACCCTGTGACAGACCCGTTCCCAGGTTGGCCCCTGGGAGGATCCGGCTATTATGAAACATCACGTGAGAGGTTTTCCATTAATTATACAAAACCATCTTATAAAATAAAATGGAATAGCTGTGCACATTGAAAACACAGACCAAAATTTATGTCCCTCGATGAATGTTGCATAAGGAAAATAAGGCAAGAACTACGAAAACACACACACAAAAAACATCTCTGCTAAAAACAGCTTAAAAAATGTCACACAAAAATTAGTTACAGTATCATGCCTGATAGAAGCCTATCCTATAAATAAATTATATCCCATTTGTTTATTCATTAGCAGACGCCCAATCCTTGAGTTCATCTGTGGTGACAGCGTAAACAGACAGCTAAAATAAAACACACTCGGTTCGACGGCGTAAAGCACACGCATGGAAAAGAACTGAGTTACGTAATATTATTCTATGTTTTACGTTACGTCCGTCATATGGAAAGGAGAGAGAGAGAGAGAGAGAGAAGCAAGCGCTTGCGTTCTGTTTCTGGGCTGTGTTTGTTTGTGTGTGTGAATTATGTGCATTTGCGTATGTGTATATCTAGGAGTGTGTATGTATCAGAGAGAGAGAGAAAGAGAGAGAGAAAGGGAGGGAGGGAGGGAGAGAGGAGGGGGGGAGAGGGAGAAAGAATTTAGAAAAACGAAACACGCCCAATCAGAGACAGATAGATGGACAGAGAAGGGGAGAAAAAATTTTGAGACGCTATCAGAAAGGGGCTGAGACAGAGTTTCGTTTTTTTATCCTGTCTGTCTGTCTGTCTGTCTGTCTGTCTCTGTCTCTGTCTCTCTCTCTCTCTCTCTCTCTCTCTCTCTCTCTAAAACGTGGCCCTCTCATCAGGGTGGGGATATATTTAGAGATCTGCACATTGTCTCGTGTCCATTCCATTGCGACACGGAATAAACAGTTGAATTACTCGTATTTAGAGGATGACGAGGAGGATGAGGAAGACGAAGGAGATTACACAGGAAAGCAAACAGCAACAGACCTTATGGTCCTTTCGAGGCTGCTTGTTAGAGAAAACTATGACTGCAAGATGTAACTCTACATGTTGAAGGATAAGGATAGTAAAGCAAGAAGGCTCCCCCCACCACCAAACCCTCCAGGAAAAAGTGAGAAAAACCACCATGCAGCATGGAAAAACTGACATGGAAATTTTATAGGAAACACTGGAAAGGAAAAGTCACATTCTATAATACTTTATCTATAAGCTACGCGATTGAGTAACCTGAAAGAGAAAGTAAACAAATAAAATAATAGTTACGGCATGACATTATAAACCGGTTACATTGAGTTAATGGGAAGTTTGTGGACATAACGTGGAAGCTACACACTGCACAGTGTGGATGTTTAGGGGTGGTGCAGCAGCCTTGCCTGGCGCTTTTAAGGTAGGCAGCAGTCAATCAGGCCCTAGGTCCGTTTGCTCCACTGAGACAAGGAACTCTCCCATGTGGGACAAGTTCACAAGTTTCATCCTGAAGCAGTGACCCCTGGTACATTAAAAAAATCCCGATGGTGGTCACTTGACTAAAAGGGACCCTCAGTGATCCACAGCCCATCACAGGTCGAAAGTAAGAGTAGTGACCGTTAACTCAGGGTTATCTGTGCAGATCCTAATCTGTGCTTATATTGCTTTCTTTGCACTGGGGAGATTGAAAGTATATAGGACGGGTGTCTTAGATAAAAGGGGACTGCACAGTGCACAGTGTGGATGTGCAATGCACAGAGTGGATGTTTAAGGGTGGTGCGGCAACCTTCCCTGGCGCTTTTTAGGTAGGCAGCAGTCAATCAGGCAATAGCTCCGTTCACTCCACTGAGACAGGGAACTCTCCCATGTGGGACAAGTACACAAGTTTCATCCTGAAGCAGTGACCCCTGGTACATTAAAAAAAATCCCGATGGTGGTCACTTGACTAACAGGGACCCTCAGTGATCCACATCCCATCACAGGTCGAAAGTAAAAGTAGTGACCGTTAACTCAGGGTTATCTGTGCAGATCCTAATCTGTGCTTACTGTATATTACCTCATTTGCTTTGGGTAAATCGAAAAACGTATAATGACGTGACGTGACGCTATGTTAAGTTTACGGGGTGTCCTGTAGACACGAGGGGACTGCACAGTGTGGATGTTTAGGGGTGGTGCGGCAGCCTTGCCTGGCGCTTTTAAGGTAGGCAGCAGTCAATCAGGCCCTAGGTCCGTTCACTCCACTGAGACGGGGAACTCTCCCATATGGGACAAGTACACAAGTTTCATCCTGAAGCAGTGACCCCTGGTACATTATAAAAATCCCGATGGTGGTCACTTGACTAACATGGACCCTCAGTGATCCACAGCCCATCACAGGTCGAAAGTAAGAGTAGTGACCGTTAACTCAGGGTTATCTGTGCAGATCCTAATCTGTGCTTATATTGCTTTGTTTGCACCGAATAAATTGAAAATGTATAATATCGTGACGCAACACTATGTACGGGTACATTGTTTACGGGGTGTCTTGTAGACTAAAGGGGCATGAACTTACATGTACCATAGCTATAAAAGCAAGTTATTCGGACAGAAAAAGAGTCAGGTGAGGATTTTCGTGCAAATACTTGTCTAATTTGTTTTTGAATGTCTCAATTGAGATACTGTTCACGGTATCTGAGGGTAATCTGTTCCAGATATTTACAACTCTGTTAAAGAAGAAGTATTTTGCTTCGTGGGATTGGAATCGCTTTCCCATGATTTTGCAGCCATTACTTCTGGTTTGACTCGACCGGTCTATATCAAAATATTTATTCATGTCTAAGTTGTCATATCCCTTCATGATTTTGAAAACTTCAATAAGGTCCCCTCTTAACCTGCGCTTCGTTAGGCTAAATAATTTAAGTTCTTCAAGGCGTTCCTCATATGGTTTGTTTCTAAGTCGTGGTATCATTTTTGTGATTCTTCGCTGAATTTTCTCTAATTTTTCAATGTCCTTTCTGTAGTACGGAGACCAAAATTGCACACAATACTCAAGATGGGGGCGCACTAGCGAGTTGTACAAGGCAAGTATGACTTTTTCCGATTTAAACTCGAAAGTTCTTCCAATAAAACGCACTAGCTTGTTTGCAATTTTAACCGCATCGGTACACTGCTTGCTTGGTTTTAGGTCATTTGATATTATCACACCAATCTCCTTTTCCCTGTCTGTACTTGATAACTGAATATTGTTCATTTTGTAATTTGCATGGACATTGTTACTTCCAATATGAAGTACTTTACATTTTTCTGTGTTGAATTTCATTTGCCATTTTTCTGCCCAGCTTGCTAAAGTATTAAGGTCATTTTGTAACTGCTGCCACTGTAATTTTGAAGTGACTTTACTGGTTATTTTAGTATCATCTGCAAATTTGGATACTTTACAATTTAGACCCTCATCAATGTCATTTATATAGATAATAAAAAGTATCGGTCCAAGTACTGAGCCTTGGGGAACGCCGCTGATCACATTACGCCATTTGGATTCCTTTCCGTTTATCACAACTCGCTGTTTTCGGTCTGACAGCCAGTCTTGTAACCATTTTTGCGTCTTTCCTTTTATTCCATGTGCTTCTATTTTTCTCATGAGACGCTTGTGAGGGACAGTGTCAAATGCTTTCTGAAAGTCGAGGTAAATTATATCTACTGCTCTTGAGTCATCGTATGATTTGTAAACATCATGGAAGAAGTCCAGTAAGATAGTTAAGCATGTCTGAATCCATGTTGCGAGTCTTTAATTATATTATTTTTTTCTAGATAATTAACTATTTTATCTTGATTTTTTCCATTAACTTGCACACTACTGATGTTAAGCTGATTGGTCTGTAATTTCCTGGGTGCGACTCATTTCCTTTTTTGAAAATTGGTGTTACATTTGCTAGTTTCCATTCATGTGGAACTTTCCCAGTACTTAATGATTTATTGAATAGGACAGAGAGTGGCAGCAGTAACTCATGTTTTGCTTCTTTGAGAATTCTCGGTGATATTTTATCGGGGCCAGGGGTTTTGTTTATGTCCGTACTATTTATGGCTGAAAGGATATCGTTACTATGGATAGCATAGTTACTAAGGCCTGTGCTATTTGCTTGGTTTGTGGGTAACAGTAGGTTTCTGGTGGTGTTTTCTACTGTAAAAACAGACGCAAAGTAATCGTTAAGAATGTTTGCCATTTCGACCTCATTTTCAGTGTGTTTGCCATTGTTTGTTTCTAGAGGACCTATTGATGTAGTCAAGAAGGAGGAGGAGGAGAAGGAGGAGGAAGAGGAGGAGAAGTAGAAGAGGAGAAGGAGTAATGAATGACGGTGAAGAGGGGGAAATGAGGAGATGAAAGAAATTTTAGACTTGATTGAAAGATAAGAGAAGAAAACAGGGATAAAACCAGGAGAGAGAGAGAGAGAGAGAGAGAATGATGAATAGAAGGACGAAGAGATAGGTATACGTGTGAGACTGAGGCAGTAGAGATAGGACTTTGAATTATGTGAATGGGAGAGAAATGGAAAATAATGGAAGGGGAAGCAGATGAATGGTAGACCAGGGAGAGATTGTGAATGAATAATGGAGAGAGAGAGAGAGAGAGAGAGAGAGAGAGAGAGAGAGAGAGAGAGAGGGAGGGGGGGTGCAAAGGTTAGCTGGTACTGAAAATGTTTTGTGTGTGTGTGTGTGTGTGTGTGTGTGTGTGTGTGTGTGAGAGAGAGAGAGAGAGAGAGAGAGAGAGAGAGAGAGAGAGAGAGAGAGAGAGAGATGCAATACTATATACGACATGATTTTCCCCTCTTTCCTTTCCCTTCCCCTTCTCTCCCTTCCTTCATTATTCCTTCCACGACCCTTTCTCCCTTCCTCTCTTTCCTTACCCTAGTACTCCTCACCTGTTTAACATTTCCTTTCTTCTTTTTCACCACACTTTTTCTTCACTTTCTCTTCTTATATTCTCTCTCTCTCTCTCTCTCTCTCTCTCTCTCTCTCTCTCTCTCTCTCTCTCTCTCTCTCTCTCTCTCTCTCTCTCTCTCTCTCTCTCTCTCTCTCTCACACACACACAAAATTGTATCCTCATCAGTACAGTACCCATAAAGTAACATTTATCAATACTTACACATTCATTGCCATCCACCTTCAACCTTACGTACATGGAATATCACCTTAACCCTTATTCTCACCCTCAGCTCATCCTTAGTCTCTTACTCATCTTATTCTCAATCCCATCTTAAGGTGCTGGAGAGGGGCTCCTTCACGTGGTGGCACCGATATAACCAAGCCACGGAAATGCCCGGTTATACAAACCTCCCTCAGCTCCTTCCCCATCCCCCGAAAGGAAGACTGTAGGCAGTAGAAGGATAAATTAGCCTGTAGTCCACTGGGTTCACGTTCAGATAAGCTTCGGGCTACGGCAACACCCTCAACTTCAGCCCCACTTACACCCTTACCCCTAAACCTCCTTCTCAACCTCAGTTTTTATTCCAGTCCACACCTCTCGTTCTCAAGCCTGTCATCTTGAACACTCGCATCCTTTCACCTTCAGCCTTCCCCTCCCACACGGTCATGTGATTAAAAATTAAATTGCAGAGGGGAAGGTAAGCCTCTAATTAATGAGATTCGGCTTCAGAACACCTGTGTAAGGATAGGAAATGTCTAGATTGCATTTCACTTTACATTAATCAGGGACATGAGAAATGGGCTGAACTTCTTTCATTTTTTCCATCGTGTGTTTGTCTAATGTCGAAAATTTAAAAGGCTTCGTTCTCGTTTATGATCTCAGTTATAGGCCTGTATTTTCATTGGTTAAAGGAGCTCCCTAACACCATTTCCTTAGCGATTATTTTGCTTACTGCACTTTGCTGTCCTATTCTGTTTCATACAAATCCTTCCAATATCGCCATACAGCGCATAAGTAACGTACAAAAGGATATTAACCACATATATCCAGAAATAAATCGCTAAGGAAAAGGTGCTAGGGAGCCTCCTCAACGAGAATACTGTCATAAGTCTCACCCTAACCCTCCCTCGCTTCCTTACCCTCATACTCGCCCTAACCCTCATCCAGGTCTTTGCATTCAATCTCTCCTTGTTTACCTACACCCTCATCCTGACAACTTCATCTTTGCCTAAACACACAGTCACGCAGAGTTTTACCTTTCCAGCTTCAGTCTTCATCTTGTACTCTCTCTCTCTCTCTCTCTCTCTCTCTCTCTCTCTCTCTCTCTCTCTCTCTCTCTCTCTCTCTCTCTCTCTCTCTATCTATCTATCTATCTATCTATCTATCTATCTATCTATCTATCTATCTCTCTGCTCAAGTCTTACCCCGATATTTGCATCTCAATCAATGCCTAAAAACACTTCCACTTAGTTTCAACCTAATCCGCTTCAGCTAAAAAAGCCGTATTTATTTTATCAATACTTCCATTAGACAAATTTCCTCAGCTTATTAAGACTCTCTTTTGTGGGAATGGAGTTAATGAAAACCTTCCCTAACTCAACCTGATTTTGAACTTCTTCCTAACCTGAAAAAAAAAATTCCTGTACTGTACAGTATATAGCAAAAACAAATTGGGAAATAACTATTGAGAATTAAATGGTTATTCAGGTATATTTCGTGGCGTGACTATATTTTATTCTGGGTACATTTACTGGATTCTTTTCGGATCAAGAGAAACTTAAATCTTAGGGGAGCTTAGATATGGCCAACTATAACCTTTTCACAACGGTATGTCTCCCCTAAAGTGAATTAACTGGGATAAGGCAGCATGAATAAAGAACAGTCACCTTCCCCCCTTCGCTTCCGCCCACGCTCACACCTACATAAAGCCATACACATCTATCACACACACACACACACACACACACACACACACACCTTCACCATCCCTCTCACTTTCAACCCCTTACAATCAATAACCCTCAACCTCATTATTCTTTCCTCCACACACGCACCCTCACCCTCACTTCCTCCCCCAACACACACTCACCCTTACCTTTACGCTTGCCCCCCCCACACACACATCCCTACTCATCCTGCCTCCACTCCACCCACCCTTACCCTCACCCTCACCCTCAACCCTCACTCTTCACTCCTTTATCCTTCACATAGACCTTCACCCTCACGCTCACTCTCCTCTCCCTTCTCACACACCTTTACCCTCACCCTCACTCTGTCATCTCCTTTTCCCCCAGATACACACTTTAACACTCCCCGTCACCTTAACTCATCCACACCCACACCGACAAACACACTTTCACACTCCCTGTCGCCTTAACTCACCCACACACACACCTTTACCTTCACACTGATTCCCCCTACCTGATCATCACACATACACCTATCCATAAATCACTGCTCTTGATCCTAGCTCATTAAACTCCCTACCATACTTCCACAATAAGCTTCCATCTCACACAGTTCCCTGATCGTTTCTGCCATACTTTTGCTACCATAGTTTCCCTTCGTCCATACCATCAATTCTTCCGTGTTTTCGTAGCTATATAAGGCCTTTTTTTTCTCTCGTTTATTCCATCCTTGTCCTGTGGTTGACAAATTAAATTATCATAATTTTCCTCAAGTTGCTGAGATTATTTTTGCTTAGAAGGACGAAAGACATGGAGTGATTCTGTAGTTTCCTTTGTATTTCATGAAACACACACACACACACACACACACACACACACACACACACACACACACACACACACACACATTTTAGGTACCTTAGCGAACTAATCTTAAGTTTTCTATTCAACGTTCAGAGTCATTAATTTCCTATTTTTCGTCATTTTTTCACTATCCACAATAACCCTTCCTTCAAAGATAGCCTTACAATTTTACCATCTACTGTATCGTTTCCTTCTACGGTAGCTCTACTCTTTTACAGTGTACCATATCCATCCTTTTACAATGACTTTATCCTCCTGCCGTCACCTATAATCCTTCCAGTTACGATAGCTTCCCCTCCTACTGCGAACCATATTCCTCACTTGACGATACCCTTGCCTTTCTGCCAGTAACCATGCTCCTCTTTTTACGATACTCTGCTGTTCCTTCAGTCACGATATCCCCTGCTCTACGATAGCAGTAATCTGTCATCCACATTATTCTTCCCTTCTTTGATAACCTGCCCTACAACCATCTACTCCTCTCTTCTACGATATCCCTGCTCCTTTATCATTCACCATATGCTCCCCTGTTCCCATAGCCGTAGCTCTGCGATAGCCGCCTCCTACAACCCACGATAATCCTTCCTTATGTACGATACCCCTGCCATATCCCTTCCACCTACAGTAGTATTACCCTTCCGTGATAAATCTACTCCTCTGTCATTAACCGTATCTCTTTTCTGTCATTTACTGAATCGCTTTATCGTTTTACAATATTTCTACCTTGCACCACGCTCTTTCCCCGTTTGTTGAGCCATCTATTATTCTCTCTCTCTCTCTCTCTCTCTCTCTCTCTCTCTCTCTCTCTCTCTCTCTCTCATTTTTGTCCCCAACCTTCTCTCGTCAACCTTACCTAAAATATTCCAGTGAGCCTCTACCCCACCTGTCACACCCTACTTACCTGATATACCTCTCCCAAGTCCCTCTCTTTTCTCTTAGGTTCAATTCTCGCCGGCTGAACCTATTGAACCTGAAGGCATATATTTTTTATCTTCTTGCTGCATTATGGCGATTTTGGTCACATTGCGATTTTTTTTTTCTTTTTTTTGAAATTTGGGAATGTTTGATCCAGCCTTCATTTACTGTTGAGCCAGATGACATTTTTTCCCCTTTCTAGTTCCTACCGATTTTATGCAGATTCATCATATTTTTTTCTAGTTGGAGGGGTTAGGTGTGGTGTTCATTAACCCCTCCAATACGATACATCTTTCCAAAACTTAATGAAATTGTCTGGTTTGATCCACTCCACCTCGAGACACTTTTTCTAAACTGAAGAATCGTCTGGAGGCTTGATCCCCTTTAATACAAGACATCTTTCCTAAGTTGAATTAAATCGTCTAATCTGATCCCCTCTCTAAGCTGAATAAAATCGTCTGGAGGTTCGATCCCCTCTAGTATGAATGGCTTCTCTTGAGACGAGCAAAAAGGTCTTTAGGCTTGATCCCCTCCAATAAGCGACGCTTTTCCTTCGCTGAATACAATAAATTGTCATGAAGTTTTGATCCCCTTCCAGTATGACACCTTTCCTTAGATAATTAAATTCATTAGGCGGCCACAAAATTATCTAAGTAGATAAATAAATAATAAATACACTGCTTATAAATACTGGGACCGAAGACGCTTAGTGTCTCTCTATAACCTATTCCTTACCGTTTCATTTATGCAGTTGATGCGTTGGCCCCTTCCTCTACCGACGTTCTGTACAACTTTATTCTTACTCCTTTCTCTTTATTCAGCTTAGGAGAGCCATCTTACACTGAAAAAAGTCAGGTAAAATGATACACATCTAACCTCTCCAGTCTTCCCTATTTTTTTTCTTTTTATTTTTTTAGTTATTCGTTTTGACTTACTACATGGAACCCATTAAATTGAAGATGATTTTGACTGTTATTGCCTTCAGGAGATATATATATATAGATAGATAGATAGATATAGATAGACAGATAGATAGATAGATAGATAGATGTTTTGCTACCCACAGATTTTATTTATTTTTTTTTAGTTTAGGAGAAAAAAACTTGTATGGGAAAGGTTTTCTCATTCATCGTCTCTTGTTATTTCCCGATCGCTAAACTTCTGAAATAAATGTACAGTAGTTTATCATCCTCACACAAACACAGCAACTTAAAACAAATATCCACATACACTAATATCCACATACACAAATATCCACATACACATACACTAATATCCACATGCAATAATCCACATGCACTAAAATCCACATGCACTAATATCCACATTCACTAATATCCACATTCAATAATATCCACATACACTAATATATACATACACTTCTCATCCTACCAACTAAAATTCTTCCCTTGGCCATTTCTTAGGCGATACAAGTAATGTTTTTGTGCCTCGAGGAACAAATTCTCTCTCAAGGACTCGGGAAAAAACACGGCATGAGAGAGAATGGTAAATCTGTACGTGCATGTCAGGCGTGTACAGACCTGCCGCTACAATACCTTCATACCTTCATACCTACATATATACATACATACATACCTACATACATACGTACATATCTACCCACATACATACATACATACATACATACCTACATACATACATACTATTCTCAAATTTAGCTACCGTAATTTTCTCCTAAGCATTATTTCCTCTACCTCTGCAACCTATTTACCATCCATTTACTTTACAACTATGCCCATCTTCCTAATTCTTTTTTCATGCCTAATTATCCTACTACTACTACTACTACTACTACTACTATTTATGCACTACTGCTACTACTACTACTACAACTGTACAACTGCACACACACACACACACACACACACACACACACACACACACACACACTAGGCTCACTCTTTGCTTCTATTCTACTTGATCCTCCATATTCTTTTCATCTCTTTCTCCGTTTTTTCCCCCTGTTTCTTGTTGATAGCCTCCTTGCTCTCTCTCTCTCTCTCTCTCTCTCTCTCTCTCTCTCTCTCTCTCTCTCTCTCTCTCTCTCTCTCTCTCTCTCTCTCTCTCTCTCTCAGCAACACAGACAAAAGCCACATAAAACGGTGAGGCAGGAGAGGGCCCACCACATTACATATTTTAGGGGACACGGTTCTCCCCAGAGGCACCCAGGAGAAGTGGCAAATAACTCACTAGCCTCGGGTGTTAGGTCCAAGTTGGGGGAGAGGGGTGGGGAGGGTGCAACAGGAATTGATGGATGGGTATAGTTGGGGAGCCGGGTGTATGGTTGGTTGGTGGGAGAGGTGTGGAAGAGAGTAGGAGAGAGAGGAAAATGAGAGCGAAGAATGATGGGGCGTGGGAATGAAAGCTATAGGAATTGATGGACGCGGTTTCAGGAGATGGGTGTATGGTTGGTGGGTGTAGAGGTGTAAGAGAGAACAAAAGAGAGAGAGGGAGAGAGAGAGAGAGAGAGAGAGAGAGAGAGAGAGAGAGAGACGAAAGAGGTGAAAAAAAAAAAAAAAAAAAAAAAAGGTGATGGAGTGCTGTGGGAGAAAGTAGCAGAGAGGAAAACAAAAATGAGAGAAGAAAGAGGTGAAAAATGTAAACATGAGAGAGAAGAGGGGTAAAGGTGAGGAGACGGCCCTCAAAATTTGATGGAGTGGTTTGAGATGCCTGGGTGAAGGAGAGAGAAGGGGAGAAGGGAAGGAGAAAATGTGGGGAGAAGAGAAGAATGGAATGAATGGAGAGGAGAAAATAGCAGCATTCTCTAACACCAACAGAGGAATGTGCCATATATTTCACTTATTCAGGGTCTCGCGTCTAAGTAGGGGAAATTGGATGTTAGAGGAATTGATGGATGAGTTTTGGGGTGGATAGGTGGATGGTTCATGGTTGGAGAAATGGAAAGGAGGGAAAAAGAGGAGAAAAGAGGAATAGAGAAGCAGAGAAGGGAGGGAGAGGGAAAATATCAAAATGATTGCTGCAGGAATTGATGAAGGGTTTTGGGATGAATGGGTGTATGGTTGATGGTGGAGAGATGGAAAGAGGGAAATAGAGAGAAGAGAAGGGAGGATTGGAAAGGAAATGAGGGAAGGAGAGGAAAAATATAAAAATTAATATTTTTAAAGTGGTGGATGGGTTTTGAGTGGATGGTTGTATGGTCGGTGGGTGGGGGAGAAAGACGAGATAAAGAAGAGGAGAGAAAGGAGGGAAGATGGATTTATAAACAGAATGAGAAAAGAAGTGTCAAGATTGGGACTCACTGATGGTTGGATTTTTGGTGTCTGGGTGTGTGAATCATAAAGAGGCGAAATAGACTGGAAAAGAGAGGAGAAAAGAGCAGATGGGAGAGAGGAAAAAGAGAGGAGATAATATTCTTTCCTAAGCCACCCAAGGAAAGTTCCATATAAATCCCAAGTTAGAGGTGGAGCGTCCAAGTTGGTGGAGAGGGGGGGGGGAGGTGATGGTGGATGGTACTGGAAATGATGGATTTTTTTTTTTGGGGGGGGGATGGGGGGGGATCATGGGTTAGAAAGGAAAGATAGAGCACTTAGGAGAGGAGAGAGAAAAGAGATGAAATAGCATGAAAGAAATGGGAAACTAAGTAAGTAGGGAAGAGACGAGATTTGAGGAGAAATGGATGGTGTAGTACTTGAAGGATGAATTATGGGAAGCTGAGTGTATGGTTGATGAGTGAAGAGAAGAAGAAAAAGGGAGAAAACGGGAAAAAAAAAAAAAAAAGCAAGTGAATGGGGAAGAACATGAAAAAAATTGGAGAGGAAAAAGGAAAAGAAGAGAACACGAAAGAAGAGAAGGACACGAATAATTGAAGTGCAGAGTTTCTGAGACAAATAATATGAAGATGAGGAGAAAAGAAAAAAAGAAGAGAGTAGAAAAAGTGACAGAAGAGCCAATGAAGAAATTTTTTGACAGTAGCTAGGCTTGCATCAAAATTTCATGAAAAAGATTATGATGTTTCCTGTATGCTTCGAGGATAGGAGGGTAGAGGAGGATAAAGATAGGGGAGAAAGATGGGATAAATAAATGAAAAGAGAAGGTATGGTATGTAGAGGGAGAAAACAGACAAAGAAAAGGAAAAAAAAAAAACACCTTAGGGCTTTGATAGATGGAAGGTAGAGAAGCGCAAGTGCAAAAAGAACTGGAAAGAAGAGGAGGAAAACAGAGAGAGAGAGAGAGAGAAAGATGAGTGAGAAAAGAGAGAAGAGAAGAGGCAGAGGAATAAAGAGGGGATGCATGAACAGGTGGATAGATTTTAGACGAGTAAGAGAGAGAGAGAGAGAGAGAGAAACAAAAATATGACCTCCATGACTTGACAGTAAGACTGCGTACGTTAAAGTCAAAGCCAAAAATTCGCTTACTATTCCACAGCAGAATCATCACAAATTAAACATATCTACTCCTTTCCTAAACCATGAATATACAGAGAAACATACCAAGGCCTGCATTCTTATTAGTTATGAAAGCTCCCAAACACCTCTTCCTCAGAGATTTATTCTGCTTATTATACGTTACTATCGTCTTTTGTGCTCCTTGTATCATTCCAGTATCGCCATACTCTTCATAAATAAGGTACAAAGTTATATTAACCAGCCGATTCAAAAAATATATCGCTGAGGAATAGGTGCTAGGGAGCCTCCTTGACCTACGAGAATACGAGTTCAATTCTCAGCTTAGACAGGTTAGACGGCAGTGGAAAGGGGGAAGTAGAAATAGTGGAATATTAGATGCCTATGGAATGAGAACTTATAAAGAGGTGGAAGGGAGAGACAGAGGGGGGAAAGGAGAGAAATGAAGAAGGGAAAAGAGGATGCAGAGTCGAGGAGAAGGGAAATGAGGATTAATAGGAGAGATGTGAGAAGAGAAAAAAAGGAGGTGGAGAAGAGAGGAGAGAAGGGGAAGAGGAAGAGAAGAAAATATGAGAGAAAAGACCGGAGGAGAAGAGCAGACACGACCGTCAGAAAAGGGGAGGGAATATTGATGCAGAGGAGTGAAGAGAAGAGGTAGAGAGAATTAGAGGAAAGGAAAAAATAGAAGAGAAGATAGGGAAATGTGAAAAGAGAGGGAGAGGGTAGGAGATAAAATGGATAAAGAGGACAGAAGGGAGGGAGAGAAGAGGCGATAAGATGGAAGGAAAGGAAAGGAGACAGGAAGAAAGATATCGGATGAAGAGGAGAGGACAGAAAAGCTGGAAAAGACAGGAGAAGGGCTAAGATGTAGGGAGATGAGAGAAGAGAGGGAAAGAAGAAGAGAGAATAGAGGCAGATGAGAGAAGAAAAGATAAGATGGAAGGAGAGGAGAGAAGAGTGGGAGAGGAGAAGAGAAAGGATAAGATGGAAGAAGAGGAGGGAAAGGGTGGAAGAGAGAAATGGATAATATTGAAGGAGAGGAGAGAAGAGAAGGAGAGAAGAGGGAATAAAACAGAAAAAGAGGCGAGAAGAGAGGTAGAGGAGAGGAGAGAAGAAAGGGACAGAAGAGGAGAGAAAAAAACAATATACGGAGATTACAAAGACTGATGGAAAGGTTTGGGAGAATGGGTGTATGGTTACATGGGAGAGAGCTCAGTTGTTAGGAGAGGAGGGGAGAGGAGAGGAGAGAGGGAAAGTAGCGACGAGAGGGAAGTGAAGGAGGGAGGGGGAGGAGAAATGAGCAACAAATGAAAAGAAATAAGTGATGGAAACAAAAAAGGAGGTGAAATAGAAGGAAAGGAGATTGGATGGGAGAGAACGGTGGGAAAGGAAGGGGGAGAGGAGAGAGGAGGAGAGGCAGAGAAGAGAGAGAGAAATGAGAGACAGCTATGCCTAGGATGGGAAAGTAAATGGGAGAGATACAGAAAATGGAAGAGGATAAAATAGAGGGAAAGGAAAGGAAAAGAGAGAGGAAGGAAGCGGAGGATAGGAAAGACGAGAGGAGGGGAAAGGAGAGAAGAAAGGGAAAGGAGAGAGACGAAGGAAAAAAAGAAGGAAGAGAGGAGAGAAAGAGGAGCAGAAAGGAGAGAAGAGGAGAGGAAAAGAAAGCAGAGAGGACAGATGAGAGGTGAAAGGAAAGGAGATAGGACCAGAAGAAGAGATAAAAAGTATTGAAAAAAGTGCTGTCATTAGTTATTAGAAATGTTAGAAGGTTGAGTGGAAGAGGTAGGTAGAGAGGTGTAAAGGAGGGAAAGGGAGAGGAGAGGAAAGAGAGAGACGATGGGGGAAAAGAGGAGAGAAGCGGCAAAAAAAGGGAGAGAGGGCAGGGAGGAAAGAGGAGAGAAAAGGCAAAAAAAAAAAGGAGAGGTCTTCTAAAAAATGATTGAAGGGTTTAGGAGCTAAGGTATATGGTTCAGGGTGGAAGGAGAAAGGTGCTGAGGTGCAAAATCGTGGAGAGAGAGGGAGAGAGAGAGAGAGAGAGAGAGAGAGAGAGAGAGAGAGAGAGAGAGAGAGAGAGAGAGGAGTGGAAAAGAAACAGTGTAGATAAGCAACAACAACAAAAAATGATGGATAGGGTTAGGAAGCTCGAGACAGTTCAGGAGGAAAGGGGGGAGTTAGAGGAGTACAAAATGGGGAATAAGTGGTGAGATGAAGAGGGAAAGCAGAGAGGAAAAAGAGGGAAAGAAGGGTGCCAAGAAAGGGAAACATAAAGAGAAGAAGAGGGAAAGAGTGGTAAGATGGGGAAGACGGAGAGGAAAAAGAAGGAAAGAGTGGTGAGAAGAAGGGGAAAAGCAGAGAGGAAAAAGAGGAAAAGAAGAGTGAGAAGAAAGAGCAAAATATAAAGAAAAAGAGGGAAAGAAGGATGAGAAGAAGTGGAAAAACAGAGAGGAAAAGAGGGAAAGAAGGGTGGGAAGAAGGGGAAAAATTTAGAGAAAAAAGAGGAAAAGAAGGGTGAGACGAAGGAGAGAAACAGAGAGGAAAAAGAGGGAAAGAGTGATGAGAAGAAGGGACACAATAGAGAAAAAAAGTGGGAAAAAAGAGAAAAATTAAAAGAAAAAGAGTCTTGAGACACTGATGGGTAGGTCTTGGGAAGCTGGGGTATCGTTCATGACCAGAGGGATGGAAAAGAGGAATGAACAAGAAAAGAGCAAATATGAGAGAGGAGGAAAAGAAGAAAGAAAAGGAAAAAAATGAGAAGTGATGGAGAGGTGTACGGACCATACCATAGAAAGAGAGCAACCTGAGCTGAGAAGTGTTAAGAAAAGAAAGTAGGAGAGAAGGGGAAAGAGAAAGAAAGGAGGGAAAAGAGGAAAGAGAGGAGGGAAAAGAGGGAAGAGAAGAGACTGAACAGAGAACTGGAAGAGAAGAAGAAGAAGAAGAAGAAGAAGAGAGAGAGAGAGAGAGAGAGAGAGAGAGAGAGAGAGAGAGAGAGAGAGAGAGAAGAGAAAAGAGAAAGTGTCGCCTGAAATGATAGTAAGATTCAGAAGGATGGGTGTATGGTGCAGCCAGGAAGAATAATTTAAGATGGAAGAGGGGGACGGACGCCAAGGATGGAAGGAAAAGGGAGGAAAGAGAAACAGCCTGGAAAGAAGGATAAAGGTGGAAAATGACGGAAGAACAAGGAAGGGGGAAAAGAAAAGGAAAGAAAAGGAGCTGGACTGAAGGAAGGATTTAGGAGGATGAGTGTTACGTGGCGGTGCTGAGGGAGAGATGGCTGTCTGGTTGAGTGGAAAATAAGAATATTCTAAAAATGGAACAAAAAGAGAAAGGAAGGAAGGAACTTTTCTTTTCGGTAAACAGTGCCTCATCACAGCGATGCGGGGGGAAGAGTATGAATGGACATCTTATTTGCGCGTCTCCATCCAATTAGCAGGAGCAACAAAGTAGGTTCCACATCGCCCTGCTATTTGAATATACGGTTACCACCCAGCACTGGAAGTGGTTTCCTGGGTTAAAAGTAACTATTAGACCTGTCACTCAGCACAACATCGAGTGAATGAAGGTCGCCACCACCTACCACTAGAAAGATGTTTGTACTGTATTTGGAAAAGGACTGATTAGTGCAAATAATGGAGACGGAAACGAAAAGTGTGAAAATTACTCTGAATATATACGAAGAGAATGGAAGAAACGCGGGAAAAGGGAAGAGAAAAGAAGGGGGAAGAAAAATAAGTGGAACCCCCAGAATAGGAGAAAATTTTAAGGGGATATATGTGCAGTATGGGGCTGGAGAGAAAGGCTCGTTGGATACAAAAATGCGAACACTTTCATGACCACTGGAGGGAAATGAAAAGAAATGAGAAGAGAGAAAGAGAGGGTGGGGGGAGGAAGAGGAGAGGCACAAAGGAGAGGAAAGTGATGAGGAGGAGAAGAGAGGAGAGAGAGAAATGGAAGAAGAGAAACGAGGTCAAAGAGGAACAGAAAGGAGAGAATAAAGAAAGGAGGCAAAGGATTGGGAAAAAGAAAGGAATCGGAGGAGAAACAGTGTATGTCCCCCAAACGGATGGAAATATTTAGAATGAATGGGTGTTATGCTGTAGGGCAGGCAGGTTGAGTGAAAAAATTATGAAGAAAATCTCACTTTGGAAGCAGAAACAGGAGAAAGGAAAGAACAGAGAAGGAAAAATGGGACGTTAATAAGAAAGTCTCGGAAACTGATGGAAATATTTAGGAACTTGGATGAGTGAAGCAGAGTTAAAAAAGAACACAGACTGAATTAAATTTTGGACGAAAATTAACTATGGAAGGGAAAAGAGACACCAAGAAAAGGAGATTATGATGAAAAGGAAAGAACATGACTCACAGGCTTATTGATGCATTTGGAACTGACACAAAATACTGGGAGGATAGATATACGCTGCTATATTGGAGAAAAGCAGACTAGAAGTTATTGTGAAGACTGACCATTGGAGAGGAAAAAGGGAGGTGAGAGGAGAAAACAGGTGATGAGAGAAGAGAGACAAAGAGGAGAGGAAAGAATAGGAGATGAGAGACAGACAGACAGACAGACAGACAGACAGACAGAGACAGAGACAGACAGACAGACAGAAGACAGCTGAAAAGGGAAATGAAAAAAGGCAGACAGGGGAGAGGAAAAGAAAGAAAAGAAAGGAAATGGGAAGAGAAACAACTCGAGTCCCCCGCACTGATGGAAAGATTTAGGAGGATGGGTGTTGTGTGGCAATGTTGAAGGGGAGGACTGGTGGCTGAATAATCGTGAAGAATCTCTGAAAATGGGAAGAAAACATAGATGAAGAAAGAAGGAAGATGAGAGAGAACAGAAGTATCAGAAATGCATTGGTTTTATTTACCGTGATCGAGGAGAAAGATGTTTGGGTTAAGATTGAAAAATAACCCGTATATAGAAGAAAAAACAAGAGACGATTGAGAAAGGGGAAACAATATAAACCTTTCAGCATTATGGAAAATTCTGAAGCACAGATGCATGATACAGTATAGTGCTGGAGAAGAGACGTGAAGAAATGTACGCAGATGACCAAGGAAGAAATGAAAATAGAGGAAAGGCCCTAGAAGAAAATGGAATAGTGGGAAATTTACTGAAGGATGCAGGAGTAAAAATTCAAAGTCTACTTGGATGAATAAGTGTAAAGAATTTCTAAATGTGGAATGGAAAAAAACAAGAAGATTTGGAAGAGGAAAGGAAATGGAAGAGGGAAGATAGAATATAAAGATGCATGGGTGTTATTTTCAGTGATCGGGGGGAAGACGTGGAGGTCAAGCAAAACAATCTTGAATATGGAAGGGAAGAGTAAGGAAAAGACTGTGCAGAAGGAAGGAAAGGAGACAGAAGAAGTGATGGGGAAAAAATTCAGACCTGAGATTATGAAATACCGTTCGAGATGGCGCGTGTTAGGATGAAAAATCGTGAAGAATCTCTGACTGTCGAAGGAAAATAACAAGAGGATATGGAAAACGGAAGAAATGAGAAGCAAGAAAATGGCTGTCTTTTAATCTGATGGAAAGATTTCGGACCAGGGATGGTTGTGGCAATATTGGAGAGAAGACTAATCGAGAACAAAATACTGAAGAATATCTTGACTGTGAAATGGAAAACAAGAGGAAGGAAGAGCATAGAAAAAGAAAGAAAAGAGAAACGGGAAAATTTTTGTTCTAAGAAGTAGTGAACTAGGTGAAGATTGTGAAAAATTCTGTGACGATGGAAAGGAAAAGAAAGAAGAGGAAAAAAAGGGGATAGAAGGAGAGAGGACAGAAGAGGGAAGGAATGAGTGTCGCCGAAATTAATGAAAGTATTTAGAAAGATGTGTGTATGCTGCTATGCTGGAGTGATTGAGAACCTATACTTTGTTGACCCCAACTTGGCTTAGCTTTTCGTCCCTTTTCAGCTTATTGAACATAGCTCAGTGGTATATATATTAAACAAAAAAAAAAGACTACAGCTCTACAGTCTTTGCATAGCACTTCCTCGTGACTGGCAACTTATTCTAGAGTTAATCTTCTGTTACAACTCAGTATTCAAGAGGGAGAGATATCAGTTTTAGTGCAAGTTAATGTAAAGAGAGTATGGGTGAAAACTTAAAAATTCTCCGACTAGGGAAGGGAAAAGATGGGAAGCAGGTGAAAAAGGATAAAGGAAACGAAAGCAATGGAAAGAGAGGAAATGGTTGCCTCTCAGGCTGACAGAATGAAAAATAACCTACGTTTGAAAGGCATAAATTTTGAAGTGAAATGGAAAAGGAAGGAAGAAAGAATGGAAGGGTGGGAGGAATGAAAGAAATAAAAAAAGAGGGTAAAACAGAAGTCGATGAGAATAAGGGAACCACATTATTGATGGAAATATTTAGGAGGATGGGTATTTGGTGAAATGTTAATGAAGAACACGAAGTATAAATTGTGAAGAGTACTGTACTTTCATTATGCATAAGAGAGGAGAGTAAAAAAAAAGGTAGAAGGATAAAGAAGAATAAAAAAAGGGAAGAGATAAACAAACTGTACTTTCATTAGGGATGGAAGAAAAGAGGAAGGACAAGAAAAAGGATAAAGGAGAATTAAGAAAAGAAAAGAGATAAACAAATGAAACCTCTAAAGCTTATTGAAATATTTATAATACTGTATGTGTAGTGCAATGTATGATGGGATAAGAAAATGGATAAATACTGGGAAAAATAACTTGACTATCGATGGTTAAGGGGAAGGAGGAAAGGAAAAAGAGAAGAAAGGAAAGAGAAGAGAGAAAAAATAAGAACCTTGAAATATGAATGAAATATATAGAAGGATGGGTGTCAGAGGCAAAGTTGGATGGGAAGGCAGACGATTTTAACTGGGAAAAACAAACACTGGAAGGCAGAACAGAGGAGGGAAAGGAGGAAGAACAGAGACAGAGACGGGGAAAGGACAGAAAAACATGAATTATACGAGCACTCAAGTTAATGGGAGGATTTAGAAAGCTGGGTGTTTGGTGTTTGAAAATGGGAAACAGACTGGAAGAAAACTGGGAAGACCTAACCTGACTATGGAAGATAGAAGTAAAGAAGGAAAGGGAGAATGACGAAGAAGAGGAAAGGAAAGAGAAGACAGGGACTATAAGAAACAGGATTGATAGAAATATTTTAGAGGGATGGGTGTTATGGTGGAGAGGTTGAGTGAAAAATCATGAAAAATTGCCTAGCTTGATGAAAAGGAAGGAGAAAGGGGGAAAAAGAAAGGAGATGAAGAAAGAAGGGAAATAACAGCGGAGGGGAAGAAAATTGACTACCAGAGAGGAGAAGGAGAAGAGAGAAAGGAAATAACAGAAATGAGAAGGGAAAAAAACATGATAATTATGAGGGACCAAAAAACTGATAAATATTAATTAGAATTTTGGATGCATGATGCGGTGTTGGAGAGGGAAACAGAATGAATGAAAATGATGAAGAATACTCAGACGATGAAAGGGATGAGAGAGAGGAAGAAAGAAAGAGACACAGAAGAAAGGGAAAAAAGGAGAGAAACGGGAGTCCCTCAAACTGATGGAAAGATTCAGGCGGGTGGGTGTATGGTGCAGTGTTGGAGGGGAAAACAGAGTGGAGGAAAATCATAAGGGGAAGGGGAGGAAGGACGAGGAAAAGGATAAAAATAGGGGAAAAGAAAGAGCGGAGAGAAATCGTGAGTCGCACTGATGGAAAAATTTAGGATGATAGGTGTATGTGGCAGTGTTGGAGGGGAGAATGGTGGGGAACTTAATACTGAGGAATATTTTAGCTACCGACAGGGAATACAAGGGGAGAACGAAGGAAAGGAGAGAAGTGGAGAGAAATGACGGAAGAAAAAAAGAAAAGTTGGCTGAGGAGGATGACAGGTAGGTGTGGAGGGGGAAGGATGGAGAGGGAACGACAGAGTAGAGGCAAGGAGGAAGGATAATGTGGGGAGGGGGGAAAAACAAAGGAGGAAAGAGAGAAGAAAAGCTGAGGGATGGTGAGGGGTGTGGGGAGTAGAACAGTGGCAGGATGGAGGGGTGTGGGTAGAAGAACAGAGGAGGCTGGTGAGAGGGGAGAAAGAGCAGAGGGGGAAGGAGTAAGGAAAAGAGTAAGGATGATGAGGTGGGAGGGGAGAAGAATAGAGGGAAGATAGTGAGGAATGGGGAGATAGGAGTAGAGAGAGGATGGTCAGGAGGAGGGGAAAGGGACGGAGAAAAGCTGGAAGGGATGATGGAGGAATCTGGGAGCGAAAGAGAACGAGGGACCTTAAATTTGATGGAAATGTGGGGAGGTTTAAGTGGATGTTTATGGTAGAAGGGAAGGCTGGCTGGGTGCATAATAGTGAATAATAGCCTGATTCTGAACGGGGAAGGAGAACAGGGAAAACGTAGAGGGACAGAGGGGAGAGATGAAGGGGGAAAGGGTATTCGTGGAGTCAAAGACCTTCGCGATTTTTAGCCGGGATGTCGACAGTCCTTCTGTCCGTCCGTTCGTCCCTCTGTTCGAGCTCAAGAGGCCACAAATTTGGACCGATTTGACGACTGAGGTGTCAGATAGTCAAATGAATCCTCTCCACCTGACCACGTCCCCTCGTCGGAATGGTCAACAGCTTCGGAACAATCCTAAGGTTACAATGACCAAAAATGCTCTTATTTACAAGACTATAGGCTTAACACTGATATCAAAAGAGAGTGTGTTCAAACTGCAGTAATCATTGGCCTCATCACAATTTTGAGACAGCCCGCTAGAAACTGGCAGGGAGGGAGGAAGGTAGGGAGGCAGGCAGAGAGGTTAATCAGGGTGGTCGGTAGGGAGGTAATAATGTAGATAGGAAGAAAGGCAGGTAAGGAGTCAGGTGGATAGTTAAATATGTAGGTAGGAAAGTAGGCAGGGAGTCAAGTACGGAAATATACAGCAAAAGAACTCGGTAGGTAGGTAAGTAGGTAGGGAGGCAGGTATGGAGGTGCAGTTGATAGGGAGGTAAGTAGATAGAAAGGTAGGCTAGTAGGAAAAAATTGACAAGAATTGCAAGCTAGTACTCCATATACTAAAAAAAAATAAGTTTTAACTGAATACCTCCCAGTTTTAGCATCACATTCTTTAATAAAGTGACTTTAAAACGTGAGATCGTTGCATTAAAAAATATATATATATCCGATGTGCACGGCAAGGATTATACTATACTTCTTTGGGCCTCTGGCAATACGGAGCTAGTGTAGGAAGTTGAGTGCGTGTTTCACTGTAGCATGCAAGGGAAAAGGCAAGAAAGAGAAGCATAACAAATGAGAAGAGAGGGAAACAGGAGCGGAAAAACAGTATGTGTGAACCGCAGAAGTTGAAAAATTGTAGGAAGTTTAGTTTCATGGTAAGATGCTGTAGGTAAGGACGGTTAGCTGAATAATAGTGAGGATCCTGCCTACAACGAGAGAGGAGAGGAAAGGGGCAAAGAATAGGAGGGGTAAAGACTAAATGACTGATTGATCGAAATATCATTGGCGGCGCATCTGCCAGGGACGAATTTCACCGTGGTGAGGGAGAGAGAAGGCATTTCAGTAGTTAAGAAAAAGATGGAAGGTTTCAGGTTCATGCTTTACGGTAGTAGGGGAAGAATGGTAGGGTGCAAAAAAGCTAAGAATTCCCTAGCTATGTGAAAGAAGAAAGAAAATATGAGGAATAGAAATAAGAGAGGAAGACTAAGAAAATATAATCCTCAAATATAATGGAAGGATGGATAATGAAAGTTTTGTAACTGTAGGAGAGGACGAAGTGAATGAGCGTTGGAATAGTGGATGTGTCAGAAAGCCTTAGGAGAAGTGGCCTGAGGTGATTTGGTCACGTGGAGAGAAAGAAGAATGATAGTGACTAGGAGTGCACGTGAGGCAAGGGGGGGATGGCAGAGACCGAGGATGAGATGGAGGGATGGGACGGTGAGGAATATGAGGAAGGGGAATGTGAGTTAGAGATTGGGCAGCCTGATGAAGGAGAAGATGACACTGAAGTGATTTGTTGATGACCACCTCTTTCAGGATTTAGAGGTCTAGGTATATATAGGACAGGAGAGTGTTTGAGTATTAATGAAAAATATAATCAAGCAAGAGAAGTGAAACGAGAGGAGAGGATGGAAGCAGAGAAAATGAAAGACAAATCTATGGCACCCTAAAAGTTAATGGAATTATCTAAGGTGTTGGGTATATGGTTTATGGTAGGAGAGGAGACTGTATAGATTAAAGTTAGAAGAAAACCATCAGTGTAGAAGGGAAGAGGAGAGCAGAAGGGAGAGGCAGAGGAATGGAGAGGTAGAACTATGGAACCCCGGATGTTAGGGGAATTGTTTAAGGTATTGGGTGCATAGTTCATTTTAGGAGAGAAGACTGGATAGATTAATGTTAGAAGATAACCATAACTGTAGAAGGTAAGGGAAACAAGAGGACCCGCCGAGAGGGAGAAAACGAGGGTAAAGCTCCGGAACCATAAGATGTAATGGAAAGATGTTAGGTATTGGGCGTATGGTTCATTGTAAGAGAGGGAGGCTGGCAAGATGAACAATAGCTAATAACACTCCAGCTATGAGAAGCAAGGGTATGGAAAAGGGAAGCAGAGCGAGAGAAGAGGAAGGGTAAAAGTATGGAACCACAAGAAGGTAAAGGAAAGGTGTAAAATGTTGGGTATATCGTGGATGATGCAAGTGGGAGGCTGATTGGATGAAAAGTTGTAAATAAATGAGAAGCAGAAACCAGAGACGAGGAAAGTAAAGGCACAATAAGGTATCTGTTTGATGATGGAGATATTTGGAAAGCTTCAGGAGTGGAGATGGAGAGGTGGGGAGGGAGAGAGAAGGAAAGGAGGGGAGTGTGGAAGGGGGATGGAGGGGTGGAGAAGGAGTGGAAATGAGAGGGAAGGAATGGAGAGGAGTATGGAAGAGGGTTGGAGCAGAGAGAGAGTAGCAAGAGGGGAAGGGCGAGGGAAAGGGGAAAGAGGGTAATAGTGTTTATGGTAAGAGAGGAGGCTGCTGGGTGGAAAAATTGCCAAGTAAATGATAGATAAGAAAAAAAGAGGAGGAGAGAAGAGGGAGAGGGACGGAGAGGAAAAAAAAAATAGGAAAAAGAAAAAACGCATCCCAAGAACTGATGGATAGATTTAAGAGTATGGGTGTATGTGGCAATGTTGGAGGGGGAGGGGAATTCGGGACTATGGAGGGGAAAGGGAGAGGAGGGAAGAGGAGTGGAAGAAAAGAGGGGAGATAATGGAGAGGGGAAAAAATAAACATGTAGAACCCAGAAACAGAAAAGATTTAGGAAAGATGGATAGATATGACAGTTTTCGAGAGGTGAGTTAGCTAGAAAGGAAAAAGAAAAGAGAGAAAGAGAAAGAAATGAAAGGAAAAACAGGAAGAAAGAGGATTCCCAGAAACAGATGGAAAGATTTAAGAGGCTGGGAGTATGTAGCAATGTTGGAGGGGGAGGCGAAATCATGGCGAATTCTTTTACTATGGAAGGGAGGAAAAAGAGAGGAGGAAAAGTGAAAAGAAGGAAAAGGAGGAAAAGAGAGAAGGACACGAAAGAAGAGAAAAGAAAGATAAGGAAGAAGAGGAAAAGAGAGAAAGACAAGAAAGAAGAAGAAAAAGAAGGACAAGGAAGAAGAGAAAAAGAGAGAAGAAAAGAGGGAAAGAAAGGAGGACAAGGAAGAGGAAGAAAAGAGAGAGAGAGAGGCAAGGAAGAAAAGGAAAAGAGAGAAGGACAAAGAAGAAGAGAAATTGAGAAAAAGACAGGGAAGAAGAGGAAAGGAGAGGACAAGGCAGAAGAGAAAAAGAGAAAAGGACAAGGAAGAGGAGGAAAAGAGAGAAAGGCAAGGAAGAAAAGGAAAAGAGAGAAGGACAAGGACGGAAAGGAAAAGACAGAAGGACAAGAAAGAAAAGGAAAAGAGAGGACAAGGCACAAGAGGAAAAGAGAGAAGGCCAAGGAAGAGGAGGAAAAGAGAGAAAGGCAAGGCAGAAGAGGAAAAGAGAGAAGGACAAGGAAGAAAAGGAAAAGAGAGAAGGACAAGGAAGAAGAGGAAAAGAGAGAAGGACAAGGAAGAAGAGGAAAAGAGAAGGACAAGGAAGAGGAGGTAAAAAAGAAGGACAAGAAAGAAGAGGAAAAGAGAGAAGGGCAAGAAACAAGAGGAAAAGAGGGAATGGCACGGAAGAAGAGGAAAAGAGAGAAGGTGAAGGAGAGGAGGAAAAGAGATAAGGTAAAGGGAAAGGAGGAAAAATGCATATAGAGGAGACTTTAGATATAAATGAAAAGATTTAGTACGGATGGATATATGATGCAGTTTTTTTTTTTTTTTGGAGATTTGTAGTTTGAAAGAAAGGAAGAAAAGAGAAAAGAGCAAGAAACAAGAAAGAAAATGAAAGATGAAAAATGAATTCCTTAATCTGATAGAAAGATATTTTAATGGCATGGGTGTCTGGTGCAGGGTTGGAAGAGAGAGGAGGCTAAATGGGGACTATGGAATGGAAAAGGGAGAGAGAGAGAGAGAAAATTATGACACCCAGGAATAAATAAATGACTGATGTATGAGGTTAATTGTTTGTTGTAATACTGGAATGGGAGGTTGGGTAAAAAAAAAAAAGAAAAAAGAAAAAAAAAGAAGGAATATCGTGAATACCCTTGACTGTGTAAAGGAAAAGAGAGGAGGAACACTGAAACGTACGTAGAAGGGGAAAGGAACGAGGCGAGAGAGAAATGGATCCCATAACACTGATGGATAAATTTAGAAGGGTGGTTGTACTGTATGTACCGAGTGAGACTAGCTGCAGGAAGGAAAAGGAGAGGAAGATAACAGAGACGACATAGAAGAGGAAAGAGAAGTGAGGAGAAAGAAAGGGAGCACCCAGTAAATAGAGAAAGGAGTAGTAGTAGTAGCAGCAATAAAGTAACCCCAATCTGTCTTGTTGAGCAGATCAATCGACCGAAGGCAGGCAATCATCCCTGCAGGGCTCGTCCCATGTAGTGAACTGATTTTCCTTTGTGGTGGACAATGCCTCACCACAACGAGGCGCGGGAAAGAGGGTGGAAGTTTGATTCCTGGATGGACGTTGTATTTGCATCCCTCCACCCAGTTAACCGTGACACTAAAGTAGGCTCCACATCACCCCGTTATTTGTCTTTATGGTTACCACCCAACACTGTTAATGGCTTCCTGAGGTACAGGAAGCCATTAGGCTTGTCACTCAGTGTTGAGCAACCGTAGGAAAAAGCAAGCAGCACATCAAGTGAGTGGATGATGTTCACCATTGCCTACCACTAAAAAAAAAAAAAAAAAAAAAAAAATGCTTAAATAAGTTTAAGAATATTAAAACTGAATAGGGTTAATATATATATTAAACGAAATTACCTCTGGGGGAAGTAAATAATAACTTGACCACTAAAGCCAATAGAGGAAATCATTTTATTCTCCACAACAAAATGCCAAACTCCTCCTCTTATTACCATGATAGAGGGGATGCGATGGAAAGCCTACATAAATCCATCTGATTTTCTTATATGACAGTGTGATGGAGAATGGATGAGTAGGGTGATGGATGTGGGGATGATGGATGGAGAGGGAGAAGGGAGAGGAAGAGTGTGAAGTAGGGGGAGAGGTGGTGAGGCAGAGAAGGGGGATAGGTGGGGAAGGTGAGAAGGAGGAAAGATGGGGAAGGAGAAGGAGATATGGGAGAGGAAAGGAGGGAGGGAGAAGGAGGATGGGAGATACAAAAGTTTAAGGGGAAGGGAAAAGGTAAGAGGAAAGAAAGGAAGAGAAGGAAAAAGAGGAATTATTAAAGGGAAAATTAATGTAGGGAGGGAAAAGAAAGGAGGGGAGATACAGTGGTTTAAGGGGAAGGGAAAGAGGAAGAGAAGAGAAGGGATAGAAAAAAAAAAGAGGAAGTATTAAAGGGGAAAGGAAAGGGAGACGAGAAGGAACCACATAATAGGAAAGGAGGGAAGCAGAGGAGGATGGAATGAGGGGGTAAGAGTGGAGGGGAGGAGGGGGACAGGGACAAGGAGGGGGGGATGAAAAACCAAAATAAATCACATGTGACCATCTTGTTTGACAGTGTGGTGGAGAATGGATGAGCAGGGTGATGGATGTGTGGTGAGAAGGATATTGAGAGGGATGATAAGAGGAAGGGAGAGAAATAGAGGGAGAGGGGGAGGGAAGGACTGAGACGAAGGGAGGGGGAGAGAGCTTAGGGAGAGGAATTTGAGGAATGAGGGAGAGAGGAGGAAGAAATGAGGGTGGGAGAGGGGGAAGGAGATCAGAAGGGATGAGGGAGATGAGGGGGAAGGAACGACTGAGACGAAGGGAGGGGGAGAAAGCTTAGGAAGAGGGATTTAAGGAATAAGGGAGAGGAGAGGAAGAAATCAGGGAGGGAGAGGGGGAAGGAGATCTGAAGGGTGAGGGAGATGAGGGGGAAGGAGTGGGGTGAAGATAGAGAGAGGGAGTTGGAGTGGTGGGATGCCAACGCCTGTCCAAATGTTTCTGGCCTTGTATGAGAGTGAGATGAAGAATGGATGAGCAGGGTGATGAATGTGAGGGATGATGGATGGCGAGAGGGGGAGGGAGAAGAGGGAGAGAGAGAGGGGAGGCAGAAGAGGAAGAGAGAGAGGAGAGGGACAGGGATGCAGAGGAAAGTAGGCTAGAGAGTGAGAGTTATCCGACAGTGTAAGGACATTGAGACGGAAGAAGAAGAAGAAAAGTAATGAAGAAGAAAGAGAGAGAGAGAGAGAGAGAGAGAGAGAGAGAGAGAGAGAGAGAGAGAGAGAGAGAGAGAGAGAAATGAATAAGGAGAGAAGGAGAGACAGATTGAAAAAGAGGGATCTGAGAGGAGAGGAGAGGAGAGTGGGGATTGAGAGTGAGGGAAATCGAAATGAAAAGGGAACGAGAAGAAGCAAAGGATGAAAGGAGGAAGAAGAGAGGGAAGAAGTAACGACGAAGAGGGAAAGATAGACTTGAAAGAGAAGGGAGAGAAGAGAAGGGAGAGGAGAAATGGAGGTAATGGTGGCAGAGGTGGGGAGAGAAAGGGGATGGGGTGAGAGGAAAGTGTGTGTGTGTGTGTGTGTGTGTGTGTGTGTGTGTGTGTGTGTGTGTGTGTGTGTGTGTGTGTGTGTGTGCGTTTAGTTTTTAGACCGGCGTAATAATAGATCTTTTTATTTACAGGAGGAATAAAAAAAAATGCTTGGGACTCAAACACCAATTTATCGCTCACGTTGAATTTTTTACGGCGTTGCAATGTCGAATTTAAGTCAAATGGTGTAATTACTGAGCTGGATTGCTGGGAGTGTCTGAAAATGAGAGAGAGAGAGAGAGAGAGAGAGAGAGAGAGAGAGAGGGAGGGAGGGGGGGAGTAAAGTAACAGATCTGTCACCAAACTTAAGAAATAAAGGAAGAAAATCTGTTTGTAATAATATTCCCAGTAAAAACGTCTCTCCTTCCCTTCCCTTCCCTTCCCTTCTCTATTTTATCTTACGTCGCTTCTTTCCTGTTTACCATAATTCATCCATCCTTAATGTGAGGAAAGGGTCGGGGAGACGTGGGTATGTGGTTGTATGGGGTGGGGTTGAGGAAGATGGAAGGGTAGGTGTTCGATGGTGTGGGATGGGAGTTGGGGGAGGGGGGAATGAGAGATGAGAGAGATGTATGAGGTGGTGTAGGGTGTGGGTTAGGAAAATGAAGGGGCTGTAGGTGTGTGATTGTGTGGGGTGTTGGCAGGGGAACATAAGGGGGACTGCAGGTATGTAGTAATGTACAGTGTGGGTTAGGGAAGACGAGGGAGGTGTACGTATGTGGTGGTATGGGTTGAGGGAGCTTGAGAAATTAAGATGTAGGTATGAGGTGCTATGGGGGGAAGGAATTGGGCAAGATGAGGGAGGTGTAGGTAAATGGGAGGTTGGGGCGTGGGTTAAGGGAGTTGGAGTGATGTGGGGGGGGGGTGCTTGGGGGACTTGGAAAGATGAGGGGGTGAGGTATATGGGTTGGGAGGGAATGGGGTTCTCCTGCCACAGCGGCGCCGGCAAGAATGCAATAACACGTCGGAGGCTGGAACCAGGAACACACACACTGCTTCCCTAGGACTGCATCAACTTGAGGCTACAGTATATATATATATATATATATATATATATATATATATATATATATATATATATATATATATATATATATATATATATATATATATATATATATAATATATATATATATTTATTTATTTATTTATATAATGTAATGTGTGTATGTGTGTGTGTGTGTGTGTGTGTGTGTGTGTGTGTGTGTGTGTGTGTGTGTAAAATAAGAGAGAGAGAGAGAGAGAGAGAGAGAGAGAGCAAAACTACGACTGGAAATCGATTGGAAGGGGAAGGTTAAAAAGAAAAGCCACCTCGGGAGGGAGGAAAAATTTAGAAAAACGTCTGGAAAGAAAAAAAAAACGTGTGAGAAGAAAGAATAGGGGGAGAGGAGAGATGAGGAAGAAGCTCGAGAATAAAAGGAGAATGAAGGTAAGAGGTAGAAGAGGAAGAGGGAGGGAAGAGGAAGACAGAGGCGGCATGAGAGGTCCCATCACCCGGGTATCTGATCACACGGAATTGGGTTAATCTGACACAGGGAGGAAGATAATTCCCCCTCTCTACTGCCATCCCTGTCTCTCTGTCTGTCTTTCCCTCTGGCCCACTCCATCAGTCTGTCTCGCTCTCTTATGCTCTCAGTAACTATCTATTTATAAGTAATTTCTCTATCTATCTTTATATCTACAGGTATCTATCTATCTATCCAACAATCAGTACCAGTATATCATGCCATTTAACCTTCCATCCATCTGTCTGTCTGTCTGTCTGTCTGTCTGTCTCTCTCTCTCTCTCTCTCTCTGGTATGAGGTGACACAGCCCCCTTAGCTTGTGTCTCAGAGAAGGGGCCACTGAAGCAGATAGGGTTACACAGAGGATGCTCGGAAGATACACCCGGCCACCACCACTCTGCCTACCCACGGTTCCATCCCCTTGCCTCTGTAACGCTAGACTCCAGGGCAGGCTGAGAGTGCGGTGAGGAAGGCAGGCACAGGCACAAGCACAAGGATAGGTACAAATTAGGAAAAGAGACAGGCACTGGTACAAACTAGAAACAGAGACAGGCATACGTATAAAATAGGCACAGGCACAAGGATAGGTACAAACTAGGAAAAGAGACAGGCATAGGTACAAACTAGAAAGAGACAGGCATAAGTACAAACTAGGCACAGGCACAAGGATAGGTACAAACTAGGAACACAGAGAGGCATATGTACAAACTAGGCACAGGCACAGCCATTAGTACAAACTCAGGTACTGATACAGGCACAGGTAAATGCATAGGCGAAACCCCAGGCCCGGGCATAGGCACAGAAACAGGCAAAGATATAGGCTCAGGGACAGGTACAAGCACAGGCAGTCCTAGACACAGGCATAGACACACATAGACACAGACATAGACACAAACACAGGGACAGATACAAAGACATGGTCATATGAACAAACTCAGGCACATGCAAAGGGATGGGTAAAGACTCAGGCACAGGCAAAGGCGTAGGTACAGATCCAGGCACAGGCATGGATACAAGTACGTGAACAGGCAGGCATAGACAGTCACAGGTACAAACACAGACACAAGCACAACTACAGACACAGGCAGGCATAAGTACTGGCAGAGGCACAGGCACAGGCAGGAACAAGAAGAGAAGCTTAGACATATATATGCACAGGGGCAAGCACAAGCATAAGCACAGCAGAGGAAAAGGCAGTCAATTAGAGGCACAGGCTTAGGTCACAGGCATAGGAAGGCAGAAGCACAGGCACAGGCACAAGCACAGGATATGGTACAGGCTAGCACAAGCGCAGCATCAGATACAGGCTAGCACAAGCACAGGCTAAGGCAGGTACAAACACAGGCACAGGCAGACACAGGCACAGGAGCAAGCACAAGCACAAGAAGAGGCATAGGGACAGGCAGATGAACAGGCATAGACACAGGCACATAGAACAGTCATAGGCACAGGCACCAGTACAGGCATAGGCACTGGTACAAGAAGAGACAAAGGCACAGGCTCAAGAAGAGACATAGGTACAGACACAAGAACAGACACAGGCACAGGCACAAAAACAGACACAGACACAGGCACAGGCACAAAAACAGACACAGACACAGGCACAAGAACAGACACAGGCACAGGCACAAGGACAGACACAGGCACAGGCACAAGGACAGACACAGGCACAGGCACAAGAACAAGCACATGCACAGGAACGGACATAGGCAGAATCTCGGGAACAGGCAGAGGAACAGGCACATGCACAGAGACAGGCACAGGTCGAAATGTACCGATCTTGAATTTGACTCCCTGTTATCTTGTTCTTGTTTTTTCTTGGAGGGAACAATTTGTGGTCCCTGGCCTTTGGTTCCTTCCACCTTGCATAAAAAAAAAAAAAAGGTCGGGAATAGACTCACGAAGAGGAAAGGGCAGGCACAGGTACATAAACAAGGAACAGGCACAGGCACAAGCACTACTCTACTGAATACACAAAGCAGGACGGCCTCTGCACAATACACTCTCACCTGCTAATTAATTTTCAATGTATATAAGCCGTGTCAGTTTCAGAAGATGAGCTACGTTTACAAATTTCATTTTGGTTAACCTCACATTATATTACTTAACTGAGGTCAATTTACCTATTACGGTTAACTCTTTTTTTTTTTTTTTTTTTTTTGAGAGAGAGAGAGAGAGAGAGGGGGGGGGGAGGTCGAGGAACATCTAGGAATTTCTCACTAGTTAAAGCACGAAGATTTTATGCAGCTTACGGAAATCTGTCGTAGAAAGAATTTGAGACAGACTGCGTTTTCGGAATTTATGAATCTCTCTCTCTCTCTCTCTCTCTCTCTCTCTCTCTCTCTCTCTCTCTCTCTCTCTCTCTCTCTCTCTCTCTCTCTCTCTCTCTCTCTCTCTCTCTCTCGTCTCCAATCCCCTCGTAACCTCTTCCTACAGTCAATTTGTCCTTCTGCTCATCTCTTTACTCTGTGTCTACGTTTATTCATCTTTCTCTTTCCTCTACACATTTCCTCTTGCCATCATCTATTTATTTGTACTCCAAACCCATTTCCTTCTTCCGTCAACTTTCCAATTTCTTTTGCCATTCAGTCCAAAGCCAGTAATATTCTCTAACCTACCATTCTCTATTTTTTCCCTTCGTCTCAATTATAAGGCGTTTGTTCTAACTTGAGAGATCCATAACCCTTTTCAGTTCAGTCTGATCGCCAAGTGTAGTCAGATTGGACGATCGATTTGATTAGTAACTAAGGAGACGCATCCTTGCCTCATGAATAAAGTTCAGCGAATTATATATATCCACCACTTAATATTCAGGTTGTAAAAGTGATCCTGTTCTGCTGGATGAAAACAGATTTTCTATAGTTCCCCGCGTTCTACCTTCAGATCCCATTTTCTCTTCCTCCTATTTATTTTGCTTGCCTTCGATACAACTCCCTCTCTCTCCCAACTCCACTCTGCTTCCTCCACATCGACTCCCTCCCTCCTCCACAACCCCAGTCCCCCACCCCCCTGTTCGGTCACTGTTATCCCCAGCATTTCATTCCTTCCTTCATTTTTCTTGATCCACCCCCTCCCTTCTCTCTCTCTCTCTCTCTCTCTCTCTCTCTCTCTCTCTCTCTCTCTCTCTCTCTCTCTCTCTCTCTCTCTCTCTCTCTCTCTCTGCTAACTCCACTTTCCTTCCTCCACATCCATTCCCTCCCTCCTCCATGCCTTCAATTTCCTTGCACTCGGCCACTCTTTTCTTCCAACACTTCAATCGTTTCTTCGCTTTGCTATTGTCCCTTTCTTACAAGTTAGTTTAATCTCTCTCTCTCTCTCTCTCTCTCTCTCTCTCTCTCTCTCTCTCTCTCTCTCTCTCTCTCTCTCTCTCTCTCTCTTCCCCAGTCCCATTCTTTGCCTCCTGCAAACCTCCAATCTGCTCTCAGTCAGCCAATCAGTTCTTTCCAATATTTCATTCCCTCCTCTCTTCCAGCTTCTCCATCTCTTCCGATTCTGTTTTCTCCTTCCTCTATGTAATTGTCTTTCCTCCAAGCTCGATTTCCTTATCCCAAACCTAGTTCCCCACCTCTTCAAACCTCCAGTCTACTCACAATTCGGCAGTCTGTTCTTCCTTACGTTTTACTCCATCCTTCCCTCTCCTTCTAATCCAGTATTCTCCTCCATCTATGCAATTGTCTCTTTTTAGCCCATGTACCCTCCTCTAGAACCATTTCTTACCTCTGCCAAACCTCCAGTCCGCTCACAGGTCGCCAAACTGTTCTTCCCAGCATTTCAATCCACCATTCCTTTTTACACTCTCTCCGAAACCACTTCCCTCTTTTCTTCATTCATCTCTCTCTCTCTCTCTCTCTCTCTCTCTCTCTCTCTCTCTCTCTCTCTCTCTCTCTCTCTCTCTCTCTCTCTCTCTCTTCCAAGCCTATTTTCCTTGATTTGGGCTGGTTCCCTACCCCCTCCAAGCCTCGAGTTTGCTCACAATTCGCCAAACTGCCCCTCCTAGCATTCATTTCACTGTTCCTTCTAAAGTTCTCTTCTAAACCACTTTACTCTTCCCTGCACTCGACTTTCATCCTTCGAAGTCAAATTTCCTTCCCCATCGCTCATTTCCTACCTCCTCCAAGCTTACAGTTTCATCACAATCCTCCAATCTTTTCCTCCCAACACTTCAGTCCATCCATCTCTCCCTCTCTCTTTTAAACCACTTTCCTCTTCCTTCCATGCAGCTCTCTCTGACTCCCTCTCTTTCATGCCTGTTTTCTTCCCTCCCCCTCCAAGCTTCCCCTCTCCTCACAATCCGCCAATCTGTTCCTCCCACACTCATGAACACACTCCGCGGCGCAGTCAGGCAAACAGGAGTGAGTCTAGCATCGTCTCCAGTGGTTCCCCTGGGCGACGCTTCCGCATTTATTGATACAGTTAATTGAGCCGCCTCCCATCCTTAATTGCTCCGACCAGCAGTTATCGAAAGTGGATACCGCCGCCGAGAGCCTTATCGTCCCCCTCTCCCTCCCGCTTACTCTGCCAGCCAGTCCCTCTCCTATCCCTGCCCTCTCCTCCCTTCCTCCTCTAACCCCTCCTCCTCCGCTCCCCATCGCTGCAAGAGGTTACATTAAAGCTAATACCTGCATCGGTTTTGCCCGCAATCTAATGGAGTAATTTAGTGGCGATGGATGGGGGCGGTCTGCTTGCCTTCCCTCCCTGCCTGCCTTGCGTCCTTGTTTGTCTATCTGCCTTCCTACCAGCCTACCTGCTTACCTGACTGCCAACCTACCTGCCTGCTTGCCTCTCTTCCTGCCTTTCCATCTGTCTGCCTGTCTCCTTTTTTACACTGCCTGTCTGACTGCCTTCTTTGTTGTTCTGCCTGTCTGTCTGCCTTCTTTGTTGCTCTGCCTGTCTGTCTATCTTCTTTGTTGCTTTACCTGTTTGCCTGCCTCCTTCTCCATTGTTCTCTCTGTCTGCCTGCCTACTTTGTTGTTCTGCCTGTCTGCCTGCCTCCTTTGTTGTTCTGCCTGTCTGCTTCCCTAAAATACTTAACTGCCTGCATGGCAGCTTACATCATTGTTTATCTTTTTGTCTTGCTCTCTGCCTGCCTTTATTTTTCCTGCATGCCTGTCTCTTCCCCTGCTAGCATATCTGCCTACTTTCTGCCTGCCTACCTGCCAACATCCCTGCATACCTTTTCACCTGCGTATCGGTCTGTCTTACTTCCTTCGTACCTACCTACGTGTCTGCCTGTCTGCCTGCCTTCTTGTCTGTCTGTCTGCCAATTTGCCTAGCTCGTTGTGCTCAGCTTCTCCTCACTTACACGGGATATTAAGTACACACACTTGCACACGCATATCGAGGAGGAAATACACACACCCAGCCGTGCAGAAATACAAATGCACACACTGTTAGGCGTAAGGTCACAGAATCGATGCCGGGTGGAGTAGGAAACAGTCTGAGTATCTTTTTTTCATTTATATAATCTTAAATGATCTTCCACAGAGCCCACCGACATGTCAAGAAAAAAAAAAAATCCATCTCATATTGCTACTCTAGTTCTGAATGATACAGGCCTGGCATGTACAGACGGTGGGTGTTAGAGTCAAAATGGTGATAATGTGAATGTGTGATGTC
>NC_137011.1:7095535-7258035 GCF_032717465.1 Coenobita brevimanus | reverse complement strand
TCCCGACAGCGAGAATGTTAAAACATAATTTCAGCCATCATTTCCTTGCTCTTTAACCAGTGTGTGTGTGTGTGTGTGTGTGTGTGTGTGTGTGTGTGTGTGTGTGTGTGTGTGTGTGTGTGTGTGTGTGTGTGTGTGTGTGTGTTTTCCCTGCCTGAACTTACCCATTAATTATTTTGTTGTGTTGATTCATTTGCTATTCTGTTTGTGTGTTTCTTCGTCTCTGTGTTTGTTCGCCTATGTACCTACATGACTCGCTGTGTGTGTGTGTGTGTGTGTGTGTGTGTGTGTGTGTGTGTGTGTGTGTGTGTGTGTGTGTGTGTGTGTGTGTGTGTGTGTGTGTGTGACCTGCAACAGGAGGGCAACTAAAGCCTGCAGTCTACCGGATTCACGACCAATGAAGCCTGGGGTCAACAACAGTAACACTAATGCAATGAAAATAAAGGGCCACCTGATGCCTGTGTTTACATATGCTTAGCGTCCACAACAAAGAACCTCCCTACTCACTCCATATCCAATCACCGCAGCCTTCGTACTATACAGCTAAATGGCACGTGATAAAACTGCCATAGTCATCAGCGGAATTCCCTTGTTGTGGTCCAGCTTGTTTGTTTTGGATGTCAGTTTTGGAGAACCGAGGATTTGTGAAAGCACTCCTGTCAAAACTACTCAAATGGCTTTACCAAAATACAGCTTTTCAAGGGAACGTTCCATAATCTGAGCTTGTAACACTTTCTCTATGCTCCTTTAGTTGCTGGTAGTATATATAGTAAACCCGTCATCAGCTGCACTGGCTAAGGACCGAACCCCCACCCAACTTATTTTCCATCCAGTATCTGTTCCCATATTAACCAATTTTTTTCCTCTTAAACCTGCTTTCCCCCATGGACTTATTTCCCCTATGCACCAATTTTTCTCATGGACCAGTATTTCCCCCATGAACTTATATATCTTAACCATGATCCTGATGTCCACCATGAGCCAAGTTTCCTAATGGATGTATTTTCCCTCTATGGACCTGTTTCATTTATCACTGAGACCTCCCCATGGACCTTTTTCCCCTCATGGACCCATTTTCTCCCCATGAAGAATAACCAAATCCTCACATGGCCCTATTTTCCCCAATGGACCTAATTCCCCCATGGACCTATTGTTACCTATTTTTACCTGTTGGATCTATGTTTCCATTTGGATTCATTTCCCCGATGGTCTAATTCCCCCATAAACCTGTCTTCCCACAAGGATCAGTTCCAGCCGTGAACCTTTTTATTCCATTGTTCTATCTCCCAGTGGACCTGTTTACCCCCATACACAAACCCACCAATGCACATACCTACCCACGCCCCTAGTGTTTTATGTCTCAGTATTAGCACGATGACTTTGCAAGTACACACACACACACACACACACACACACACACACACACACACACACACACACACACACACACACACACACACACACACACACACACACACACGGGGGAGGGGGGGGGTTGAGGGACACAGAAGATTTCACAGCATAGATAAAAAACAGCCAATCTAATACCCTCTTGGGGACAGAGAGGTTACGAGATGAAACTGCCACAATAGAGAAAAAATAAGTCGGAGGAGGTCGAGCTAAACCTCTGGCAGTATTAACTATGAAAATTCCCGGGCACGTATTCTCGTCGGTTGAAGAAGCTCCCTAACACCCTTTACTGAGAGATTTATTTTGTTTATTACATCTCACTGCCCTCTTCAGTGTTACATAAATCCCTCCAGTGTCGTTGTACTCGTCATAAATAACGTACAAAAGAATATTAAACACCCATACCCAAAATTAAGTAGGTAAGGAATAGGTGTTAGGGAGCCTCCTTATCTGGTGAGAATGCGAGTCCCTGTCACCTTTTGAACCGTTGCTCGTAAACAAAGCCCGTGTCTGACCCAGTTCTCTACCACTACATAAACAAGGCATTTTCATTTGCTGATTTAACAAAGAACAAAAAATTGCCTAGTGTGTTTTGGAATGTATTTATGGTAGAAATTTCTGCCCTCTTTTCATAAACCATGTGCAGTTTGACAATAGCATTATGAAAAAATATTTTGCGAAATGTGGCTGACTCTGTAACCTTTAAGTTTAACATTTTTAACGTGAAGGCAGGCGTGATGCAAAGATGAACACATTTCCTGCTTTTATATGTTCATATCCTTTGTGTTCTTTAAATATTTGATCAGTTTTTCTCTCTGGTGATGCATTGTCCTGGAAAATTGTCTTAGTTTCTTTACAGGCAAAGTTGTGAGTGAAATATCTGCTCTGTGCTATACTAATGAAATTCTTTATGTAAATGGAGGGCATGTGTTATGTAATTTTTGTCAGTAAGGTATATAATTATAGCATGTATCATCTAACCTGGCGAAGATCCCCAGCCCCATTCAACTCAGAATGTGTCAAATGCAGTCAGACTGGAGAGCCAATTTGAATGTACGCTCTTTACCAAGACTTGGACTAAAATTGCCATCTCTTCATATTCAGTGCTGAGTTGTAAAAACAGACAAACTAGAATATGGTGCTAGCGGTGAAAAGTATTATGGAAATGACAAGTGTTCGTGGGCCCTTCGGGCCCCTCGCACTTGCTCTTGCGGAGGGCTCTCACGCTGCTATAATATATTTTAGTTGTAGCTGTGGGCATAAAAATTAACGGAGGCCCTATGCCGGGTGCCGGGAGTGACGTTTTTTGGTCAAAATGTGATCGCTCATTAAATATAGTAAAAGTTTTTCAATCGAGATGGGACCAAGTTTTTTCACATCGGAGAATTTCTTACGATTTTTGTACCAAGTTTGGTGCGATTTGAATGTGTAGTTTCGGCTGCCCAAAACACACACACACACACACACACACACACACACACACACACACACACACACACACACACACACACACACACGGCTAGTGCTATAGTATATTTGATGTACAGCTGATTAACTGTCTTTTTCTGCCACTGAGCTGTGTGAAAAAAAGCTGCTAAGACGAAACTCTGGGCCAAGTTAAAGTACGAAAAATTATTGTAATGAAGGAGTCTCATTCCTACCTTATACCTGAAGATCATCGAACTTCTTGCAACCACGACCTAATATTCAATTTATGAGTGTAGACCAGTTCCATCAGGGGAAAATCCGACTATCACTCACTAGTTGTTTTCTCTTATGTGGGGAGTCCAAAACTGTACAGTGTAATCCAAATGTGACTGCACAGTATTACTCAGTGTGAAATGTGATGATTTTGACTTCTAAATATGAATTTTTTGACGATGAATCCCAGCATTTCATTAGCTTTCCTGCAAGCTTTGTTGTAATGGAGAGAGAGAGAGAGAGAGAGAGAGAGAGAGAGAGAGAGAGAGAGAGAGTGAAATTGATTGACTTTAGGAAGGGACTGCAGGTGGATTGGAGGGTTGAACGAGCTGGGGAATGGGTTTGGAAGGGAGAGAATAGGATGGGGGGAAGAGGAAGCTAGCCTGGAAACGGGTAATGAGAGAGAGAGAGAGAGAGAGAGAGAGAGAGAGAGAGAACCAACCCATAATGAAGTGGCACAATTAACGTCCTCCACGATCAGCAATTTCACGATTTATACGTTAAATTCGTCGACATTACAAAATCAGCAAAACGACACTTGAGAATTGAAAAAGAAATGTGAGTGTTCAGTGGATCAGGTTAAGTGTGGAGACAGACTGTTGTTTTAGAAATGATTTTAGCTAAGAGCGGTAATCATCATCATCACTATTATCATCATCTGCACTGCCACCATCATCATCACCATCTGCATCATCATCGTCATCATCATTATCAGCAGCAGCATTGCCATCATCATCATCATTATCATTATCATCTGACTTCCATCATCTTCTTCATCTAAACTCCTTTCATCATCATTATCATCATTTTCACTGCCATCATCATCTGCACTGTCATCATCCACGTTTGACTATTCTCACTATCATCATCAACATCCGTGTCCACACAGCATCAACATCAACATCATTAACATTACCTTCCACATCAACATCGCCAGGATCAACATCAACATCAACAAGCTTATGAATGTTAAGCGGTGCAAGGTAAGTGCTGGGATAAACTGTTTTATGAGGTGTGATTGCAGTTCAGGGTGGTAAGCATTATAAACAACCTCAGGATCAGCATTATGGTCAACATCACCGCGTCACCGTCACAACGTCACACCACAGAGTTTCCGCCAAAATCACCGTCACACCACACTATCAACGTCACAATATCACCGTCGCAACGCCTGTATCGCAATGTCTACGTCGCAGTCAAAATCGCACCTCCAACGTCGCAAAGCCAGCATCGAAAGCTAATGTTACTAAAAAATTTGGGAGAACTATGAAGTGCAAACCAAGAAAAATGAACCAGACATTCATACAACATCCCAGCTCCAGGAATCCTAGCTTTCTCTTGTATATTTATTTACTTATTTATTTATTCATTTATTTAGTTACATTTTCCAGTTGTACAGAAACTAACTTAGTGTTTCAATTTAGAAATGTGTAATGCCCTACAACATAAACATTTTCCTGTATCCTTCTTGCAGAGTGATATTAGTTATAATTCCTATTGTCTCAAACAGAAAAATATTTTACCCTAATGACTTCTCAGACTGTCAGCGTCATACAAGAAAACTATATTTAATTGTAAGAAATGATGGAGATGACTTGGCTGTGGAAACAGTTGTGGAGATAAGTTGGAAATAACGCAGCCTTGTACAGAACACTGGAAATAACTAAAATATAAAAATACAGTAGCAGTAAAGAGAACTAGAATTCGACTGAACTACAATATATAACATCAAAATTAACCATAAATATCTGTAAAACTAACCGCAGAAAAACTGAGAAATACTATAAAACGAACCATCAAAATAACTCTTAAAATAGCTCACGAAAAATACTTCAAAATCAGCAACAAATATCTATAGAAATAACAACAAAAATAACTCAAGAAATGCTATAATAATGGCCATCAACATAACTCATCAAAAAAATAACTCTAGCAATCACTCCTGCCACAAAACATCGACAGGATCTCTTGCCTCATTGCTTATGACCGCTCTAGTGGTTTTCCCCCGACATGCCTCTCTCTCTCCCTCCAGCCCTCTGAATGCTGACATATATATTTTACCTGAGCTTGAGGCAGACGTTTTCGGGGCTTTATTCCGCAAGGTTTATCATTTCCCCGATACACGATGCTAGTCATTTGGCGCGAGAGAGGCTTCCGACCCCGATACGTGTTATTTGCCGCCTTGTGCCGGAAGTTTTTATTCCTATTTCTCGAGGTATGATTTGTATTTGGCCTTTTGTGCTGGAGTCTTGATTCGTATTTCGCGGCCTGTGTAGGAAGTTTGAATCGTATTTCGCGGCTTATGTATTTTTTATTCAAATTATTGCTTCGTGTGTATTAGGTTTGATACTAATTTCGCTGCTTGTGTAGGAGGTTTGATTCGTATTAGGTGGCTCGTGTAAGATTCTTTATTCGTATTTCGCGGCTTGTGTAGGAGTATTTATTCTTATTTCTCGGATTGTGCAGAAATTCTGGTCTGTGTTTTGTGGTGTTTATGCATATTTGACTGCGTATTTGGTGCGCCATAAGGAATTGGTATATGTATTTGGTGCTTTGTGCTGAAATTCTTCAATCATATTTCCCGACTTTTACATGTATGTTGATTTGTATTTCCTAGCTTGTGCGAAAAAGCAGCCTCGTATTTCCTAGCTTGTGCAAAAAATAGACTCGTATTTCCTTGCACGTTCAAAAAAAAAAAAAGAAAATCAGACGTATCTCCTAGCTAGCGCAAAATGACATACTCGTATTTCCTAGTTTGTGCCAAAAAACAGACTCGTATTTCCTAGTTTGCACAAAAAACATAAAAAGACAGGCTTGTAAAACAGATTCGTAATTCCTAGCTTGTGCAAAAAAACAGACTCGCTTTTCCTAGTTTGTGTCAAAAACTGACTCGTATTTTCTAGTTTGCACCCCCAAACAATAAGACAGGCTCCTTTTTCCTAGTTTGTGCAAAAAAAAAAAAAAAAAAAAAAAAAAAAGACCCGTATCTCCTAGCTTGTGCAAAAAACAGATTCGTATTTCCTAGCTTGTGCAAAAAACAAAGATTCATATTTCTTAGGCTGTATAAAAAAAGACTCATACTGATAATGCAGCCAGAAAGATAGAGTACAAATTAAGCCTTACAAAGCTATACCATGGCCGAGTCATTGCGGGGAACTGAGTGCGAATAGGATTGTAAGTCAGCGTTCATGGGTAGTCAGCAATGGAGTCAGCAGTTTGTCGAGGCTGACGGCCGTATTTAAAACCCCTTCACTACGATGGATGGGGAATTAGTTTAAAATGAAATGTTATTAGCGTAGTGGAAGAGTTAATGGAGAGACTTTAACCATTTCAGTCACAGAGAGAGAGAGAGAGAGAGAGAGAGAGAGAGAGAGAGAGAGAACATTACAAAAAAAGACGTATAAAAAAGACCTAAGCGTTTTGCAGTGTCAGTGATATCTAATATTCCCTCGCAGTAATATTAGGCTAAATCTATTCTGGGTTCCCACTGAAGGACAGCCATGCGAGGGAGAGGCGTGATAATTTCAACACCCATTATTTTTGCTTATGACGTCCCCAGTGGATGTGAGCCGTGCAGCCAGTGGGGAATGTAACACGGGAAGAAAAAATATATTACTAAAAATTATCGTTTCGCCTGTTCGCACACCCTTGCATCCAGTGGGGTCCCTCCCTTACTGTCGTCTGTTTTAGGCTCGTATTTCCAACTGGGTTTTAAGATTTCGTAACTTCTCTTTCTCTGCGATTTATTTCACAGTAAAATAATTCCCTTGTATGTTAGAAAGCTTATGACAGAACAGATAGGCAAGTTATGTGGAAGGTATTAAGAATATATGGAGTGGAGGGGAAATTGTTGAGTGCTGTGAAGAGTATGTACGAAGGAGCTAGGGCTACGGTGCGAATGGATGGTGAGCTGAGTGAGTTCTTTGATCTCAATGTGGGACTGAAACAGGGTTGTGTGATGTCTCCATGGCTGTTTGATATATACCTGGATGGGGTTGTAAAGGAGGTGCAAGGTAAGGCAGTGGATGTGGGGGTGGCTCTAATGAATGAGGGTGAGATTTGGAAGATTCCGGTGTTGTTGTTTGCTGATGATACAGTATTGTTGAGTGAAGATGAATGGGAGTTGCAAGGTTTGGTGAATGAATTTGGGATAGTGTTTAGGAAGAGGAATCTGAAAGTTAATGTAAACAAGAGTAAAGTTATGGTGTTTGAGAGGAATGAAGTCACAGAATGTACAGTGAGGTTGGATGGTGAGGATATGGAGAATGTGAGTGCATTCAAGTATTTGGGTAGTGTGATGAGTAAGGATGGAACTTTGGGGTATGAAGTGCGTGAAAGGGTACAGCAGGGAAGGAAGGTTTTTGGTTCACTGAAAGCAATGATGAAAAATAGGGAGGTGAGTATGGAAGTTAAGAAGTCACTGCATGATAGTACTGTGATCCCTACCCTGACGTATGGAAGCGAGACGTGGACCTTGCAAGAGGGGAACAAGTCAAGAGTGAGAGCAGTGGAAATGAGTTACTTGAGAGGAGCATGTGGAGTGACATGGAGGGACAGGTTGACGAATGAAGAAGTGACGGAACGTTGTGGGGTGGATGTGGATGTGGTTGAGAAGATTAGGAGAAATACACTGAGGTGGTTTGGACATGCGGAGGGAATGGAGAATGAAAGACTGACTAAGAGGGTGTATGTAGGTGAGGTGGAGGGAGGGAGAGGGAGGGGTAGACCGAGGATGAGGTGGAGGGGTGGAGTTGAGAGGAATATGAGGGAGGGGGAAGTGAGTTGGGGGGAGGGTAATCAAATGATGGGTGACAGAGCGACGCGGAGGCGTTTTGTCTGTGGCCACCCTTTGCGGGATTAGGGTGTCGGGCTATAGATAGATAGATAGATGTTAGTTACACAGACAGTATCGATGTTCAGCAGAGAATGTAAAATGAAAGATGAAAAATATGACAGTGAGGGAAAAGTGTATTGAAGTTTCCCATGTCACCTACAATACGTTCTTATTCATTGCACCGATTCCCTATTCTCGTTGGCACAGGAGACTCCGTAACATAATTTCACCCCAGCGATTTATAGTAAACGTTCCTCATTGATATAATTTTCTGTGTTGCTGATAATAAGTATCTCGACGTTGATTATTATTATTATTATTATTATTATTATTATTATTATTATTATTGTTATTATTATTATTATCATTATTATCATCATTATCATTATCATCATCATCATTGCTACTATTGTTGTTTTTGTAGTGTCTACAGGCTCATCTGGATTTGTCCTTCCTCCGCAGTTCGCAATCTTACTTTCGAGAGAGAGGGAGGAAGACGAGGAAAGTTCCAATAATCGGACAGAGGAGACACCCAGTTGTATCGGTGCCACCACGTGAAGGCATCCCTCTACAGCACCAAACTTTGCTGATGTTAAGTAGATAGAAGCAGCCTAGAAGAGATTATTGAGGTAAGTCATGGACAATGTAATCCTGCGTGAAGGCAGCGGTGTTCAGCTTTAAGTTCAGCTTCTCTGGCCACATTTATCACTGAATCAGGTCAAATCTTGTTGCATGCTTGGAGATACTTTTGTCAGATAAAAATTAACGGTAGGTTTATTTATGCGTGTATGCAGGTATGTATGTGTTATATCATGGACGGATCCAGGGATGTTGTTCTTTCTACCCAGGCAACACCCCCATTTTTATTATGCTGAAGAGTAGTGAGTACTTTATATACACAGACTGCATCTTTTACTGGCTATCATGTTTTTTTTTTTCTAACACACTCATGTAATACAAGTGAACCTCTGTTGACAAACGTTACTTTGTTTCCTGATAGAGAGGGGATGCCAAACCGTCATTATTCTAAAAAAAAAAAAAAAAAAAAGTAAAAGCCAAAGCAATCTCCCACGAATTTGTATCGCTAGCCATCACTAAAAAACTAGATCAGTAATCCTCTGGCAATCGAAGGCATACCATCGCAACTTCGCCAAAATTGAAAAAAAGATATAGATTTCCCTGTTTACTCCGAAGTTAAATATCACGCGAGCATTTAGATGCCTGAAGTCAGGGGTAATATGATGGTTAAAGTCATTGAGAATAAACAGGCCTTTGAAGAATTTCTGGTATTTAAATAGTCGTCTTCTTCATTTAGGGTACAAAAGGAAATGGTAAACAATGGCATGCTAAAAGAAAAAAAGATAGAGGACTTTTTTTTTTTTTTTGTAAAACCCTTTGCCAATTGAAGACATATAATTAAAAAACAAGCGATATATCCGAAGAAACAGGTCACAAAGTTTGGGTACAATTTACCCACTTGATTTTGATATATTTGGGGAACAGACGGACTCACAAACAGACAGACAGACAAACAGACACACACACACACACACACACACACACACACACACACACACACACACACACACACACACACACAGATGCAGGAGTCTACATTATCGCCTCACTGTAGGGGCGATCATGATACTGACAACACCTCAGAAATCTTCCTGGTTTAATCCCCTGATATCTTTATTTATTTATTTACTTTATTTATAACCAGTAAGTAAACCCTTTGTATATGACAATCTCGCTCCACAGTATAAAGGCTGCACTTGTCTATTAGCTTGACGGTCAGCAGAATATCTCTCACAAGCTTTAGTCCAGTGAAGCATGTTGGTGTGGATGATTTTGCCTGTGGGATGTAGCTATGACTTTACAGGGCCATGAGTGACTAGAAGAGCAGTCCACATTCTCTGGGCACTTAAATTATGTTTCTATATATGCTTTTCTCTTTTTCTCCTCTCCGGATCCTACTCAATTTATTTATAACTGAGAGATGACGATAATGATGATCCTTTTCCTTCTTTGTTAGAGACTATATATGCTTCAAAATGCAACTATAAGACTACTAAATATTGCTGAGGGATATCTTAACTTTTTTTTTTTTTGGGGGGGGGATGGCTATAAAATCTTCACCATCACACTCATTTTGGTCTCTCTCTCTCTCTCTCTCTACTGTCTTGGAAGGACCAATTTCTTCCGCTTTTCAGCCTCTGATGGTTCCGGCTTTTGTGTCATTTTCATTCACCATCTCAGTACCTCACTACATCACACATTACACTACGTTATCCATTACACACACACACACACACACACACACACACACACACACACACACACACACAGTTTATATTGTGCAGTGACATCTTAATTTTCCTACTCTTTTGTACTGAGAGTTATTTTTAATTCGGGTTATGACAAATCCCCTTGTGCGAAATAGTTAAATTTGCCTTTATTTTGTATGATCTTATTCTTTCTTTATACCTCCTTATACTTCCCAATACTTCTTTTTGCTTAGGGAAAAATTCTTGGGTCATGATGCTGGGTCAGACGCTGTAACCAAACAGTGGAAAATTCTACAGCACACTACTCTCTCTAACTTGCTCTTGAACTGCCGTCTCTCCGATTCTTTTACATCCTATTTATTCTAACTTGGCCTAGAACTGCCGTCTCTCCAATTCTGTAGCATCCTATTTACTCTAACTTGGCCTAGAATTGCCGTCTCTCCAATTATGTTACACCCTATTTACTCTAACTTGGCCAAGAACTGCCGTCCCTCCAGTTCTGTTACATCCTATTTACTCTCACTTGGCCCAGAACTGCCGTCTGTCCATCCTGAATACTGAGTTGTAGAATATGATGCAAGTCATGAAGAAGTGCTGTGGACAGAATATAAGAGTCACAATATTGTCTTACTCTGCCATTGAGCTACGTGATAGAAGCTGAGAAAGGACGGAAATCTGGGCCAAGTTAAGGTAAAACGTCTATAGCGAAGAGGCTTTAACTGACAGTACTTATGCTTGGTCTCTCATCTCTGTAGGCCTGCGGTAATCGAGTGGTTAGAGATGCTTGGTGTGGGGATGCCAGTCGTAGGGTTCGAGTCCTGGTGATTGATTTTCGTTCTGTGTACCAGTTTTGCATTTTTTCTTACGTAAGAATGTCCAGTTTAGGTTAGATTTTTTTTTATTTTTTAGTCTCGTTTTGTTAGTTTGGTAGTCAGTCAGGTTAAATATTTTAGGTTAGGATTGTTGACACCGCTTCCCGTCCGATCAGCGAAGTTAAGCAACGTTGGGTCTGGTTAGTACTTGGATGGGTGACCGCCTGAGAACACCAGATGCTGTTGGCATCCCTACGTGTCAAGTGGGGTTGGTGGAGGATTAGTGCCTCTCCCTATAAAACAATTAACTCTAAGCCGTTGGCCACCCCATTTGGGATACATGGCGTCTGGCAATGAATGAATGAATTGTTGATGATCCATTGCAACAAGTTGAAATGTTTTATGAAAGAGAAAGAGAGAGAGAGAGAGAGAGAGAGAGAGAGAGAGAGAGAGAGAGAGAGAGAGAGAGGATAGAGCTTGAAATTCTTTATTTTATCTAACGCTGGGCCACACAGAGCCCATCTCCAGAGAGAGAAATCAAGCTTAAACCTGTGTCCTTTCCCACCCAACATTTCCACTTGGTTTTGGATTGTTTAAGGTAGATTAGAGTTTCAAAAAGTGGAAAGGTACCCATCCCGGGAGAAAAAATGCACGTAGAGGAAAAGAAAAATGATATATGGAACGGAAGTCTGAGTCCTGGTTACTATACCTCAATCTACTCAATGACTGTGCCTTGACAGAAAAAATATGAGTGACTATACCGTTCTCCTTTTACCCTAACTTGGCTCAGATTTTCCTTCTCTTGCAGCGTATTTTGCGTTGCTCAGTAGAATAAAAACAATATTACAACTCTTTATCCTTGCAGTATTATTCACGTAGCTCAGTGAAAAAAAAAAAAAAAAAAACAATACTACAGCTCTATATCCTTTCCACGGCACTGCTCCGTGACTAGCATCATATTCTAGCACTAATCCATCGCTACAGCTGGGCATTCAAACTTGAGAGACGTCAGTTTTAGGCCAAGTTCGAGTAGAAAGAGTATAGTGGAGCTAACTGTGGTAACCTGGATTAGGTATTGGCCTTGTATTCCAGTACTGTGTATGATACCCACCACAGGATCAAAGACTTAAGTTACGGAGGTGAGCACAGCGGCTTAGGCGTTCCATGGATCCTACACCAACGTTTATATCTACCAGTATGGAATGAGAGGCACTTCAGCCTTGTAAATGAAGATGGATGTATTTTTAATATTTTCTAGTGCCAGAGTGCAAGCAACATGAGACCCGGCCTGATATTGCGAGGTGGAGTGTTTCATCTCTGCCATAAGTGATTTATTTAAAAGCGTGAGTGTCTCTGTTCCGCGAAATCTATCAAAATGAAAGCTGTTGAGTACTTTATGATGAGTACTTTTGACAGGAATATTACAGGTTGATATAAATATATATACATCATTATCATCATCAATTTCATCATCCTGACAGCGTTTCTCACTACATCATCGTCATCAACATCACTAGCAACATCATCATTATCATCTTCATCATCCTAACCGTGTTTCACAGTACTTCATCATTTTCATCATCATCATCATCATCATCATCATCATTTTCGTCATCATCATCATCCTAACCGTGTTTCTCACTACTTCATCACATCATCTTCACTATCATCATCATCGTCATCCTAACTGTGTTTCTCACTACTTTATCATCATCACCATCATCATCATTATCCTAGCCGTGTTTCTCACTACTTCATCATCATCATCATTATCACCATCATCATCAGCAGCAGCAGCATAATCAACATCATCATTAATATCCTTACATCATTATCATCATCATTATCCTAGCCGTGTTTCTCACTACTTCATCATCATCATCATCATCATCATCATCATAACCATGTTTCTCACTACTTGATCATTATCATCATCATCATCATCATCATAACCTTGTCCTTAGTACATGGGAAGTGGGGAAGATCCAGAAATATTAACTGAAAAGCACAGTAGGAATATCGTGAGAAATTGCATCCTTGACAATTGCAAAAATGTTGAGTCCTGCAATGCCTTATTTGATGAAACAAGGCCGAAACTATCTGACAGTGTCCCCTTCTGTTGTGGGTCTATTAGAATGTGTGTGTGAAAAAAGGTGGTAGAGATAACAGTTTGACTTAGGCAGGAGGAAGGGGGGGGGGGAAGATGGTGGTGGTGGTGGTGGTAGTGGTGGTGGTGATGGTGGTAATGGTGATAGTGATGTTGATGGTGGTGGCTATGGTAGTGGTCGTGTGGTGGTGGCAGTGGTGGTGAAAGTGATAGTGATGGTGGTGTTTGCGTGGGTGATGATAAAGATGGTTGCCGTTAACAGTGAGTTGGATGGGCTGGGAAGATGATGACGACACTGGTGGTGGTGGTGAACGGGTTAAAATGATGATGATGATGATGAGAATATGGTAGACAGATGGCAAAAGTGAAGTTAAGAACTGGTAATATAAACATCCTGGAGTGATAATGCCAAAGAAATCATGGAATGCCAAAAATTTTAGGGGAGTTGAGGTGGTGTAGTAGAAATGAATTCCAACTAATATACTTAAAGGCAGTAGATGCATACTGAACTGGAAGATTATATGCAAGTCTATAAGATGTCTGTAAGAAGTTTTGTAATATAGATAAAAAGAGCTTGTGCAGTGGAAGGAAAGTAAAAGCGTATATGAGAAAGGCGGTGGATAGACTGAAAAATAGACGACATTATTCGCGTCCTGGAATGCAGATGTGAAAGTTAGATTATTCGGAAGAAACTAAAATAGAAAACTGATAGGCTGTAGGTAAGGTGGGAGAGGTCAGTCAACTATACAGATTGAGAGATAGATAGATAGACTTCCAGATTCAGCATTACAATTGAGATTTGGAAGAGGCCAAGTGATGTAAATAAAAGCAGTCGAGATCTTGGAACGGGAGAGAAGTAAGAGGAAAAACAGACAGGCAAGTAATAGACGGTAGAGATGAGAAGCAAAGTTAGTCACTTTAAAAACTGACACATTTAGCTTACACAAAAAATTTAGAACTCATACAATGTAAAATAGAAAGAAGAAAGTTAGGATCTAGAACGGAGAACTCGAATGAAATGTGGATAGAAGAGAGTGTAGACAGAGAAGCAGAAGTTAAACACATATATAAGCTCCCATTTTCAACACTTATTAGGGTGATAGTGTGGAATAAAGACAAAGCAGAACTGAGGTACCGGAAAGGAGCTAGAACGAATATATGAATAGAAAATGAGTAAAAGTACAGAGGAAGAGGGTTATTAATCCCATATGTAAACTCCCGCCTTCAGTATTTACTAGAATGACGTGAAAGAAATTATGAGATGTAGCTGAAGGAGAACAGAAATAGTGTGGTGGAGAGGGACTGAAATATACATGTCGGTGAATGAAAGGCAAAGTGAACCGGAAAAACGCTTAATTACTTATGTCAACTCTAACTCCACCACTTGAAGAACAAACTCTCTGCTCCAACACTGTCCTGGAAAGTGAAAGAAGCCATGCAATGTAAATACTGTGTAAAGGAAAAAGCTGAGGTCCTATAACGGAGAAGAACTAAGATGAATATGTGGTTAGGCCATGGATAGAAGGTAAAGAGGAGGAGGAAGAGGGTAATTAATCACAATTAGGTAAAGTGATTAAGTTTGGTTAATGAGGCCCGGGATCGAACCTGAATGGGGCAAAGGTTTCTTGGCCCTGATGAGGAGCCTGCACGTGGTGGAGCTGTGTACGCTGGGTGAAGCCAAGTAACTGCGGCGTCCACCCAGGAGCCAGTCCCTTTTATTTTTCTGCACCACGGAGAAGGACTCTGGTCTGAACCTAGCGGGGCGTTGTCTAGCAGTAGGGGGCACAGGTTCCCTGCACTGTGTACGTACTGTTCAGCGTATATAGGACGGTCGGACACACACACACACACACACACACAATAATCCGAACCTGTGGTCGAAGGATATGTTTGACCAGGGAGACAGGAATTAAGCAACAACGAATATTAAATGAAATAATGCAATGTTGATAAATCTGAGAAAGCTGAGTATGGTGCAGTTGAGGGTAGCAAAAAAAAAAAAAATCGGATAGAAGGTAAATTATGGAAGCAGAAAAAATTCAATAACGTAATACTCCCAGCATCAAAAATTAAAAAAAAAATAAGGAAGAAGTAATGAGAAATAGCTTTAAGAAAAACTATGGTAGTCTCAAGGAACTATGACGAAAAAGAGGATAGGCATTAGACAGAAGGTATACTAGAAGAATAAGACAGTTATTCACATATCTAAACTCGCACCTTCAACATTGACTCAACATTTCCTTGATCACACATCTGTACTTGCACCTTCGCCATTTACTCAACATTTCTTTCTGACACACAAATGTTGGAGAAGCGAAGGAGTTCAAGGAAATCATCTTCGTACCTGTTCTTGTAAGACGTTCTTTTACTTATGTTTTTTTGTCTTCAAGTGTCTACATGCATATTTACCTGTCTTAATTAGTACTCTCTCTCTCTCTCTCTCTCTCTCTCTCTCTCTCTCTCTCTCTCTCTCTCTCTCTCAACTTTTTCAGCCTCTTGTTCGTCATTCTGCCTTCCTCTCCTCTTTTTCCTACTTTTAGCCCTTTATTTCGTCCATTTATTTCGTGGTCTGTGCTCCTCTCATCCTATATATCTTTTTTCCTCTTTTTGCCATCTCTCTTCTTTTTCCCTTTTCTCTTTGACAGATGTACTGAATACCGTCGGATGTACTGCGGCCTTTTTCCTTCCCTTTTAGATTGTGTGTGTGTGTGTGTGTGTGTGTGTGTGTGTGTGTGTGTGTGTGTGTGTGTGTGTGTGTGTCTGTGTGTGTGTGTGTGTGTGTGTGTGTGCCCTTATATTATTCGGAAGGCTTTACTGATGCTCCCATGGGTCGCTTTTTTCTTTACTCCAAATTTTGCTCGACTTCTTTCACCCCTTGAGATTAATTACTATGAAGAGATCGAGGATTAATTGGTTCAGGAATGTAGGATGCCATGTTCCTACACATATTTTATACTAACCAACTGCAATCTAATCTGTTTGGTAAGGTTAGGTTAGCTTAGAACTTAAACTAACATAACTTGCCCAATCCTAACCCTAATCTAACATGTAGAAACTGGTATGGAGTTATATTTCACACACACACACACACACACACACACACACACACACACACGGTAGGGAATGAGAATAATGGAGGGTGGGGGGTATGTAGAGCATCAGAAAATACACACAAAAATTATGAATGTCAGCGTGGTCTCCCAAGCACACACACACACACACACACACACACACACACACACACTGAAATGCAGGAAGCGTTCTGCAAATCAGCTTTATTTTTCCTGCCTCTTTCCTTATATTTTCTTCCCTCCTTCCTTTTCCTTCAGTTTCATGTTCTTCTTACGCCCTTCCCTCCTTCATCTCTCTCTCTCTCTCTCTCTCTCTCTCTCTCTCTCTCTCTCTCTCTCTCTCTCGTTTTTCTTACTATAGTCGCGGCGCACGACTCTGAGGTTGTCATTATCGTACTCTGGCAACCTACCATTAAAAAATGCGTCCGATTTAGTACCATATTATACACGAATCATATTATTATGCACGAATATATTACACACGAATATTTTTATACACGAACATATTATACACGAATCACATGCGTCTCATATTATACACGAAATCAGACTCACTTTTGAATAGTAGGTTGCCAGGGCACGACAATAACAACCTTAGAGTCGCGCGCCGCGACTATAGTTGCCCAGCTATCACTATTTATTTTTACATTCTCTCTCTCTCTCTCTCTCTCTCTCTCTCTCTCTCTCTCTCTCTCTCTCTCTCTCTCAAAACCCGCAGCAGTTGAAGCCAGGTAGACCGACCATTTTCCCTCAACGACTGCCAACTGGTCACTCAGCTTTTTTTTTTTTTTTTTTTTTTTGCGGCTAGTTGTTGGAATGTTTTAGCTTTTTTTTTTTCCTTTTTGGGGACACTTGTGTTTTTTAGCCTTGAACAGTGTTTGGGGGGCTTTTCTGTTTTGCTGCTGTTTGTGTTTGCTTTTTCTGTCCTGTTGTTTTATCGTTTCTTTGTGTCTTCTTTTCTTATTTGCTTCGGTTGTTTTTCCTTTGGTTTTTATTCTATAGTTCTTTTTCGTTTCTTCTAACCTAAAATGATTTTTATTTCTTATTCTCAGTGTTTTTTTCTGGTATTTATCTTTCCAGTGGTTTTCAGTAATTTTATTTTTTCATGTTTTCTCCTTTTATTGTTGCTTTAAGTTTCCGGTCTATCTGTGCTTCCAGTAGACAGTCAGCTCATTTAATTGTAAAGAGACGATTTTACTCATTTCCATACACTCGGGATTAACACTATAGAAAAGCTTCTTTTTCGGAGGACATTTTTTTTTTATCTTTTGTTACTATATGTTTAGGATTTTTTGCTTCCCATTTTCTTGCCTGTGCTGGGAAATATTATGTCACGCAAACAAGCATTAAAAATGATCTTAGAAAGACTGGCAGCTGTTTAATCCTTAAAACAATTACTGTATCAGTTTGCAATATAACTGCCTGACTTTCCCAGACCTAGATACGCTTCGTCACTGATTTACTGAGTTACTGAGGCACTGATTATATTAGTTATATCAGCCCAACCCCCGGCAGAACTAACCACCCTATGCCGTCGTAGCTGCTGTGAGGCTACGCAAGTCTTGAAATTTTTAAGTTTTAATTCTTAACCTCTTGGAATTTCTGGAAGAGGTTGAATTCTGATGGGTTGGTTTTGGCAGGAGCTGAGTACCCCTTGGTTTGCTGTAGGATTCGCTGTTTGATTTTTTTTTTTCTTTTCTTGAGCTTCATTTTGGTAATTTTTGGCTAGTTTGAGTGACTTTGGAAAGATCTGAATTAGAGTTTTAGTGGGATGGATCTGTCATGAGTTTGTAGTTAAATTTTGCAGGAAAAAATTGTCAGAACAATAATTGTCAACGTTAGAGAGGTAAATAGACAAACAAATAGACACATTGGATGGATGAATGAACGAAATAAAAGAATGTTAGCTTAATGGATGCAAGGATATATACTGTAGATATGTGGACTTGTGGGCAGTAACAAAAATAGATGACTGGATGGATGGATGGATAGATAGAAAGAAAAACAGATGAAAAGATGGGTGGATAGATGAATGAACGAAGCATATAACGTTAGATGAATGGCTGAAAGGATACACAGACATATGTATATTTGGATAGTATTAAGAGTCAATAGGTGAGTGGATAGATGGATAGAAAGATAGAAAAACATTAAACAGACGGGTGGATGGATGGCTGGATGGGTAGATACATGAATATATGGGCAATGGCAGCATCTGGCAACTCTGTGGCACAAGGTATGGAGGTGCCAAACATCTGTAGATTTTCCATTCTCTCTCTGCTGCGTATGAAGTTAAACTAAAACACCCTCTGCAAAACCCTTATATGTTTAAATTAGCCTTTTCTTTGAGAGTCCGGCAGAAAATAGCGTGGTTGTTCCAGTTCTTGTAGGTATTTATTATTTTTGGGCAAACACCTAACTCCAGGGCTAATCAGAGGTGACTACAAAACTAAAAAAAACATTCGAATCCTCTCCAGGACCACTCCACTCCCACCATTCCAAATCGCCCTCCCTCATGGCGACGGGCACGGCTCATTCATGACACGAGTGACGTCAGGGAGAGCAAGTAAATATTATTGGTGAGCCGAGGAACCGTATTTTTCATGGCCCCCCTCCCGGATCAGCTCAGTCTACCTAATTAACCTTCTTTATTAAACCCGGATGAGGGATTTTTTTTTTTTTCAGCCTCCCTCCCGCTTTCCCTTTCTCTCTTTTCCCCTTCTCTCTTTTCTCTTTCTCTCGTTTCCGTTTCTCTCATTTTCCCTTTCTCTTGTTTCCTTTTCTCTCTTTTCCCTCTCCATTCGGTGATTTTTACTCTATTTTTATTCCTAGCACTCCCGGACGATTTTATTCAGCTGGAGGGATTCATCATAGTTATCACCATCGAATCCATAATTATCATCATCACCATCAGTCATCATTATCATTATCACCATCATCCAGTACATCTTTGCCTCATATAAGCGTAGGGACCAGAGACCAGGCTACTCAATCCCGACGTTAAGGCAAGGGTGACCAGCCTCACTCGCCCATGAGAGGTTTTATGTAGCCTTAATTAACCTAACAAATAACGGAGGTGGTTCTGGGGAGGGACATTTATGCAGTGGTACCGATATAAACAGACGGCTGTGTTATCCAGTTGTATAAATTTCCCGAGCTTCCTCCCTATCTGCTGAAGGTGGGATTGTGGACTGTAAGAGAAGGGAAAATTCAGCCTCCACTCCACTGAGCTCACATTCAGATGAACGTGAAGCTGCAACAACAACAATAATCATACCATGGCAATAAAAATAACGACAGCAACAATGACAACTACCAGCACCACCACCACTACTACTACCACTACTACCATTTCAACTTTACTACCACCACCACCACTACTACTACTGCTACTACTAACGGAAGTCCTTGATAAGTAAAAAATAAATGTGTGATTGATTAGCTAGGCTCTAATTAATCATCTGTAAAATTTCCGAATACGGGATTATTATTTTTAGCTTCGTTCTCCCTCACCTAAAAAAGAATCCTGCCTCTTAGATACGCTTTAACTCAAAATTCTCCTCGTTTTGAATATATTAACACGACATTAGAGGATTATTATTTTTAGGCATAAATTCTTTAACTTGGAGTATGCGGATGTGTTTATTTATTTACTTATTTATTTATTTATTTATTTTGCTTTTTCCCTTCTCTTTGGGATACTGACGTTATCACCTTTTCTATTAGGTGGCTTTATCTTATTTTTTCCTAACATTTTCAGACATTTATATTAACATAGTATTTTTTTTTTTTTTTATGTAGTGGTTAGATACAGTGCTGTCTACACTCCTTTTACTCTATGTATTCCTGGAATTGCCATCTCTCTATCTTGAATTCTGAGTTGTAACGATACATTAACACTAGAATATAATGCTAATCACAAAGAAGTGCCGTGGAAAGGATTTAGAGCCATAGTACTTTTTTTTCCTTTATCTTTAAAAAATAAATAAATAAAAGCTGCAAGAGGAAACAAATCTGGGCCAAGTTCAGCTGAAGAAAGTATGGGTCCTTTCACTAACAGAGTTCCTTTATAAGTTGAGTTTAAATGGTTTTGTGGTAAGGTTAGTATAATGAAAAAGACGTTACCGTAGTGAAGGTATTGTCTTGAAATTTGAGGATTTTTTTTAGCCCCCCCTCTCTCTCTCTCTCTCTCTCTCTCACACACACACACACACACACACACACACACACACACACACAAATTTCATCAACAAACCTTCATTAATAATTTCAAATATCTTAATTTTTCTATATAAACTAACAGATATATATTATAGCATCGGATTATTGTGGTGGCCAGAATTAGGACAAAAGTAAGATGGAGGAATAGAAGAAGGGAAAGACGAGAGGAAGGAGTAGTTGCAAGGAGAGTGGAAAGGTTACAAGAGGATGAGAAAAAGTCAGAGTATAAGAGAGAAGTGGAGGAACGATTGGGCAAATATGAATTGGAGCAGATAGGGGACGTGGAAGGTGTGTGCAAGATATTTACAGAAGTATGTGCAGCATGATGTGGTGTGTGGGAGGAAGAGAAGACGGAGGGGGGTGCAAGGAACAGCGTGGTGGACTGAAGAGGTGAGACAGGCTGTGGCACAAAAGAAGAAAGCATACAATGAATGGATGACAAATAGGGGCGTGGAAGAAGTTGAGAGGCGGAAGAGAGAGTTATATGTAGAAAGAAAGAGAGAGGTGAAAAGATTAGTAAGAGAGAGTAAGAAGAGAGTGGATGAGGAATTTGGAAGGAATTTGAGTGTAAAGTGGAGGGACTGTAAGAAAATGTTCTGGAAAAAGGTGAAGAGAGTAAGACAGGGTGGAAGTGAGGTTAGCAGGGGAGTGAAAGATAAAAATGGTAGATTACTAGTGGAGAAGGGAGAAAAAGTGAGCAGGTGGAGAGAACACTTTAAGGAATTGTTGAACATACAGGATGGAAGTAATGCGAGTATAAGTGGCTGGGGAATGGCTGGGAGAAGGAGGGAGGTGAGAAGACAGGAAGAAATCAGTAGGATAGAAGTTGTGGAAGCAATGAAGAAAGTGAAATTGGAGAAAGCCCCAGGAATTGATGGAGTGTGTGGTGAAATGCTGAAGCATGGGGGAGAGATAGTAGTAGAATGGATGTGGAAGATGTGCAGATTGGCCTGGGAGGAAGGTAGAGTCCCGGAGGATTGGAAGTCAGGTATAATTATTCCATTGTACAAAGGAAAAGGGGAAAAAGAAGTGTGTGGTAATCATAGGGGCATTTGTCTTCTTAATATAATAGGAAAAGTGTATGGTAGGATACTTATTGACAGAGTTAGAGAAAGAACAGAGGAATTAGTTGGAGAAGAACAGGGAGGCTTTAGGAAGGGAAGAGGTTGTGTAGATCAGATATTCATTCTTAGATCTTTAGTGGAAAAGTTTCTAGAGAAGGGAAAGAAGTTGTATGCGGCTTTCATGGATTTGGAGAAAGCATATGACTGGGTGGATAGACAAGGATTGTGGAAAGTATTAAGAATATATGGAGTAGATGGAAAGTTGTTGAATGCTGTGAAGAGTATGTATGCAGTGCGTGTGGTTGGTGAACTAAGTGAATTTTTCTCTTTGGAGGTTGGGTTGAAACAGGGATGTGTCATGTCTCCATGACTGTTCAATCTGTTCATGGATGGGGTAATAAAAGAGGTACAAGGTAGAGTAGTGGATGTTGGAGTGGCCCTGGTGAGAGAGGATAGTGTTTGGAAACTCCCTGTACTGTAGTTTGCAGATGATACTGTGTTGTTGAGTGAAGACGAAGGGGAGCTGCAAGGCTTGGTGGATGAGTTTGGGAGAGTGTGTAAGAAACGGAATCTAAAGGTGAATGTAGGGAAGAGTAAAGTGATGGTCTTTGAGAGAGGTGAAGTCAGTGAATGTACAGCGAGGTTGGATGGTGAGAAATTGGAAAATGTGAGTACGTTTAAGTACTTGGGTAGTGTGATGAGTAAGGATGGAGGTTTGGAGGGTGAAGTGCTTGAAAGGGTACAGCAGGGAAGAAAGGTTGCTGGTTCTTTGAAAGCAGTGATAAGAAACAGGGAAGTGAACATGGAAGTGAAAAAGTTACTACATGACAGTATTGTGATACCAACTCTAACGTATGGAAGTGAAGCTTGGACGTTGTTGGAAGGACACAAGTCAAGAGTGAGAGCAGTGGAAATGAGTTATTTGAGAGGAGCCTGTGGAGTCACATGGAGAGACAGGCTGACGAATGAGGATATAAAGGAGCGTTGTGATGTGGATGTGATAGGAAGTGTTATGAGGAACACGCTGAGGTGGTTTGGCCATGTGGAGAGGATGGAGGGTGAGAGACTGACGAAGAGAGTGTAGGTGAGTGAGGTGGAGGGGGGAAGAGGGAGGGGGAGACCGAGGATGAGATTGAGGGATGGGGTGGAGAGGTATATGAGAGAGGGGGGGGGTGAGTTGGGAGCAGGGCAGTGAAATGGCGGGGGACAGAACGACGTGGAGGCGATTTGTTTGTGGCCACCCCAAACGGGATTGAGGCGTCTGGCAATAGATAGATAGATAGATTATTGTTACAGATATAAGCCTGTATTTTCGCTGGCCTGAGGAACTTCTGAGCACTTTTTCCTTAGAGATTTATTTTGTATATTACACCTTAGTATCCTCCGGTATGCTGCTTGCATCTTCCTAATAACGACGTCGTTTGCATCAGTAGCACACGTGAGAATATTATGCTGCATTCAGCAAAATAAATCACTTAAGTCGGGAGGTTAAGAAAGCTCCAAAACGAAAGAGTGTAAGACCATTATGCTTCTATTCGCCTCGATTAACGAAACTCCCAAGCACCTCTTCCCTGGTGATTTAGGTTTTTGATACGGCTAGTTAAGAAAAATTTGTATGTTATTTAAGCCGAGTATGGTGATATTAGAATGACTTAAGTAGCGCAGAGGAGGACGGCAAGGTGTAATGAGCAAAATAAATCGATTAGGATGAGATGTTAGGGAGCTTCCTTAACCGACGAGGCATTAGGTGACAAGAGGGCATTTCATTATTATTATTATTATTATTATTATTATTATTATTATTATTATTAAGGTTTCTTGTTTGACTGATAATTTTGGTTTTGATGTGATTTTTTTTTTTTTGCATGTAATTAGTAGGTTTTAATGTTTTTTTTTTCTAATGGAAGTTTTTTCATCATATCATTAGGTTAATTATCTCCGTCTTTAATTAATGACCCGACTCAGGTATAAGGTATGAATGGTCTGCGATTAGGTGTGTGATTAATGATTTAGCTTTTTCGGCAGATATGGTTATTATAGTGGCAGTGTCAGGTTAGTATGGCAGATGTAGATTGATAGGGGACTGATGAGATTGCTGTTATGTAATGTGTGTGTGTGTGTGTGTGTGTGTGTGTGTTTGTGAGAGAGAGAGAGAGAGAGAGAGAGGGGGGGGGGGAGAGTGGGAATGTTTTGTGGTTCCGTATGTGATCAGTTTGTTTTTATCTACATTTATTCACATTCACTTATAAAGCCAGGTCATTGTGATAGACTGAGAGGAGAAAAAGATTGCTGGTACATGATATCTTTTTAATGTATGTAATGGCTTTCTTTTTAACACGTGATTGAAGCTGATTGCTATTTGATTACACATGTGATTAGCTGGGTCTTCCATGCAGCTACACACACACACACACACACACACACACACACACACACACACACACACACACACACAGATAAATGGATGGACAGGTAGACAGATTGAAAAATAGATAGATACGCAGGTAGACAGAGACACAGATTGGTAGGTAAGTAAACAGATAGGTAGACAAAGACATACATATTGAAATACATATTTCAAGACGTATGTTTCTCACAATTTCAGAGTATTATGATTTATCGTGTGATTGATTATGTCAGCTCTAACGTGGAGCATCAGTCCCATAGGATTTTGTGTAGGATTAGTTGTTATAAATCTGACTAATTAACCTTCTTTATTAATTCCGGATTAAGGGATTCAGTCAGGTAAGTACAATTTATTTTCAGTTTTGGCTTATAGTCAAGGAGCAGATTATTGTTATTTTGTGATTCGTTGTGTAATTGACGTCCTTGGTTCTGGATCTGGGTGTCCTTTCTTGCAGGTAAATCAATTATAGTATCATGTTATTCTGATGGGTGTAGCTTTGTGTATGTGTGTTTGTGTTTGTGTTTGTGTGTGTGTGTGTGTGTGTGTGTGTGTGTGTGTGTGTGTGTGTGTGTGTGTGTGTGTGTGTGTGTGTGTGTGTGTGTGTGTGTGTGTGTGTGAGAGAGAGAGAGAGAGAGCATAACTGTTGTTCTGTGACCGTATAAGTGGGTCCTGAATCGCTGACTTTTTTATTACAGCATCAGATTTGCGTTTGTGTTTTGTACTTCCCACTCTATAACTCTCTCCTTTCTCATCTTCCCCCCCTGCCTCTCCCCTTTCGTCTGCCTCATGCCTCCCTCCCTGCATCTGCCCTCTGTCCCCTCCCTTTTATCTCCCACTGCCTCCTCCTTTTTATCTCCCTCTGCCTCAACCCCTTCATTTCTCTCTTGCCTCCCTCCCCTTCATCTCCCCTCTGCTTCATCCCCTTCATCTTCCCCCTGCCCCATCTCCTTTCTTATCCCCCCCAACTCCTCCCCTTTAATCTCTCTCTTGGCTCCCTCCCCCTCATCTCCTTTCCTCAGTTCCCATCTCACCAGTAAGAACATTTTAATTATATTTGGCAACGGTGGACAAAGAATGATTGGAAATTAGGAAGACGAAAAAATATATATTCATATGGGATTGGGTGGTAACGATTTTCTGCGATTTAATATGTGAATGATTAGTTCAATGCTCATTATATTTAACTTTTATTATTAACTCTGGATTAGGATATTTTTTCTACTTCTCACTGTGAATCCTTCCCTTCCCAATTTCCTTTTCTAACGCCAACCCTTCCTTCGCCCCTCCCCCCCCTCCTTCATCCTTCTTCACCCTCTCTCCGCCCTCTTCTGTCCATACCTCCCAATTCCTACCTCCTCACAAACGCATTTAAATGACAGTATCAGGTTATTATGGCAGGTGTAGAGTGATAGAGTGAAAGGAACAGAAAGGGAGATTCCATATGTGATTTGGTATGATTATTGTTTCGTTATTTGGGGTGTGAGTGAATAATCTCTCATTGATACCTAACCGTTCTCTGTTAACTAGAGAATAAATTATGCTTTTTTTTTATGTAAAGTTAGGGTTATAAGCACTGGTCCTCTTCATAATGATATATAATGAAATAGTGAACTATGGCTTCCGATACCCATTGACACAATATGCGTGTGGGTTTCTTCTATAAAGTAGAGCGATATCATTGTCAGCATCTGTCCCTTCTCTTCTGATGCCCTTTCTTCTCAACATCCTGTTCTATCCCCTTCCTCCATCCCTCTTCCTCCCGAACAGTTCCGTCTCCATCCATCCACCCCTCCATTCCTCTTAATTCCTCTTCCTCCCTCCCCGATCCATCCCCATCCGTCCCCGCCCCTCTCCATTTCTCTCCATCCCTCTTCCTTCCTCCCAGTTCCATCTCTTTATATGTCCCTCCATCCCTCTCCCTCCCTTCCAGTCCCATCCCCATTCGTCCCCCCTTCATCCCATCCCTCTTCAGCCCTCTTTCATCCTCCCACGTCCATCCCCATCCCTCTGTCCATCACCCCTCTTCCCCCTCCACTCTGGTTATATCCCACTCCATCCCCTAAACCTCACCTATACTCACGTTTCAATCATAATGCCAGGTTATTATGACGGTCCTGGAATGATGGGGAATTTTAGAGGACGAGAGGGAGATTCCAAATGTGCCTCTGTGTGTGTGTGTGTGTGTGTGTGTGTGTGTGTGTGTGTGTGTGTGTGTGAGAGAGAGAGAGAGAGAGTGAGAGGGGGTGGGAGAGACTGGTTACTGTGGCTGCGATATGTTAACCTTTTTTTATTAATTCTGCTAAAGGGTATATTTCTGTATCTCCTACTCTGAATTTTTCCCGTCTTCATTTTTACCCTTCTCTTTCTCCCGTTACATCTTCCTCCTCCCCTCCTCTCCATTCCTCGCCCCTCAATCTTCCTCCTCCCTCTCCCTTACTCCTTCATCCCCTTCCCTCACCCTGCCATCCCATTCCCTCACCCTTCCATCCCCTTCCTTCCTTGCCCTCTCCCCCTGCCTCCCTCCCTCCTTCCTCATCAATAATCACACTTTAATTGTTACGATATCAGGTTACTTTGACAGACACAGAGGTAGAGGGGAAATTGATGAACAGAGGGAGACGCCATATGTGATTAGGTATAAGCGACTTTTTTTCCCTTTAATCTGTGTGTGTGATTGATTAGCCGCGTCCTGATTAATTACCTTCATTGTTAACTCGGGCTTAGACTATTTTTTATATACTCAGTTAAGGACGTTGATATTACTCCAGTTTTTGAGCCTAGCAAATATGGAAAAGTTACTGCACATAACACTGTCAAAATACTGTTAGGCTAAGGATTTCACAACATGATTTTGAAGTCGATTCCTCTTGTTTCTTTTCTTTTCTTTCTATTTTTTTTTATCTTAAGACGTGGATCAATATTTATGTCCACAGCTCTAACTCCCACCCTGAACCGCTCCCTACGCAGCTTCTTCCCCTTTACCTCCATTTCTACTGAGAAGCTAATTTCTTTGTTTAGTGGCTGATTACTTTAACTGTGACTGAGGTTAGAAAAGTTATATATTGAGGATTACGATATAGACAGACAGACAGACAGATAAGATAAACTGCTAAAGGTTAAACAAAGATGAGCTTATATACTAATGCACATACCTATGTCTGTACTGTATATATATATATATATATATATATATATATATATATATATATATATATATATATATATATATATATATATATGAAGACTTACATACATACATACGTACATACATGGATAGACAGACAGATAGACAGGTAGATAATTAAAGAGATAGATAATTTATATAAAGGTCAATGGTTAGTGGCCACCTGCTGTCATTTGATCCTCATCCACAAGGTTTCACTGACCTTATACCAACATTAATTAAATGTGATGCCAGGTAGAGTAACAGAAGCCATGTCAATATCTTTTTTACCTCATGTGTTAAAGGTGAAGGCCACATGGTTGGGTTAATTCCTTCAGCCAGGTGGAGTATTTTTATTTTTTTGTTCATTTTCTCCGGACGATTTTATTCAGCTCAGAGAAATCGTCTGGTAATGAAGGCTGTGTTTAACCCCCCTAGTTCGAAATATCACTGAGCAATATTGGTGTGGGGTTATAAGAATAAAAAAATACGTCAGTGTGTTGAAGTGGTTGAGAGAGAGAGAGAGAGAGATTCAGACAAGTTATCCGTTTTCTTGATTTATTCTTGCTACATCCAGACGATTTTACTCAGCTTAGGGAAGACTTCTCGAACTGGGAAGGTTAATGATCGACTTAACAAATCTCTTCACAGCCACGTCCCTATTTCCATTCCTTCTCACTTGCCCCTTCCATTCCCCCTTCTCCTCTCCCTCCTCGTATTCTCCCATCCATCCCCATTACTTTCCCTCTTACCATTTTCTTCCCATCCTTATTTCATTTACTATACTCCCTAGCTTTCCTGTCACCCCCTTTCTCCCATTCGTCACCATTACTCCTTCCCTTCCCATTTCTCCCCTGTTCTTCTTCTAAATCCCCTACCTTACTTCTTTCCTCTCTTCTCCTTCATCATTCTTCCCTCCCTCCTTATTTTCCCCTCTTCTCATCTTCACTACATCCTTCCTTTCCCCACTTCTTCATTCTTCCCTACCCCTTTCCATTTCCCTTCCCCTCCTTTTTTGTCCATACATCTCCCTGCCCTTTCCTTTTTCCCCTTTTCCCATCCATTTCCCGAACCCCTTCTCTTCCCTTCCTCCTTTACCTAGTCCTGTCCACTTTCCTCTTATCCACTTCCTCTACTCCCATCCATTCCTCTTTCCCTGTTCATTTCCTCCAGCCCTCTCTTCCTATGAGGAGTCGGTAGTGTATTGGTTAGATGGTGTAGCTGGCAACAGAAAGAACCTGAGTTTGATTCTTGGGCCGGTCAGACTCTTGGATAAAACTTGTTTAACCTTTGACCCCGAATTACCCAACAGTACAATAGAGGAACCTGGAGAGAACATGGGACTGTGCGGGTTGGATTATTAGGAAAGACGGGGACTGCACTCTGTTCACTTTACCTTGGCTTAAAATTGCCATGCCTCCATTCTGGATGCAGAATTATACCAACAGATTAACACTATAATATAATACTAGTCACGGAGAAGTGCTACTAAAAGAATATGGAGTCTCTGTATTGTCTTATTCTGCCGCTGAACTACAAGAAATAAGCCACAGAAGGACGAATCTCTGAGTCAAGTTAAAGTGAATGAATTATAGTAAACAAGTAACTGTCTTCCGTAAAGGCCCTTTTGTAGTTGGTAGGCATTACTCTAAACCTTCCTCCTCCTCCTCCTCCTCCTTTCTTACCCCGTCTTCCCTTCCCTTCCCTTACCCTTCATCCTATACCCTCTTCCCCCAAGAGAGTGTAGTAATGGTATCATCCATCGTGTTATGAGATCAGGTCACTGTTTTCATCATCATATCTAGCAGAATGAGGCAAGAAAAAATGGGTCATAAGAAAACTTACGCCGGCACAGAGTCTAAGGGAGTATGACCTGTGAAGCCCTATAGCCTTGAACAGAGTCGAATTATCAGTCTTTCCGAATCTTGAGGCTAATGCGAAGTCAGGTTCAGGCTGTAAATACTTGTGTTAAAGCTGAAATGGGAGACAAATGCATCTAAACCTTAAAGGAAAGCATAAATAGATATCTTCAGGCCGAATATGAAGGCACATTAATCCGAATCTTAGACTGAAACAAGTCAGTCATCCGAACCGAATCAAATGACATTCGTTCGAACCGCAGAATGCATGGTCTGGATACAGAAGGAAAACAGTATCTAGCAATAGACGTAATACATACCCATCCAAATCGAGGGACTGGAACCAGAGAACACATCCATCCATACCACACAGCCTAGTCTCAAAACAGAAAGTCAGACAATCATTTTCCCTAAACTAATTCAAAAGACATGTTCATCTGATCTCAAAAAGGGCAACCATCTAAACTTCAAACGGAATCGCATGATACACCCATCCAAGCTGAAAACACACCCATGCTACCTTAAACAGAGCCAATTACCTATCCGGACTCTAAGCTGAACCAACTGACGCATTTATTCAATCCTTAAACCGAACCAAATGACACATCCATTCGAACCATAAGTCAGTCCAATTGGCACATCCATCCAAACCTTAAGCAGAGCCAGTTAACCCATTCATTCAAACTAAGCAGGATAATTATCACAACAAGACAAAGAAAAGTAGCCAATGTCCCAAAGCTGAATCAAAAGACATACCCATCTTAATAGAGGAGCTTATACGACCTGGCTCAGGGAAGGGTCCCATGTTTCAAAACGAACGAAGCATCACATCCTACCCAACCACGCGGGTCATGACCTTAAGGGAAAAAAAAAAAAAAAAAGCCTCAGAAAATTAACATCACAAAAATTAACCAAAAGGCATATCCATCTGAATCAACGACCTTAAACGGTCATACTCACAGAAGGGGCCCATATTTCAAACCACTTAAAATATCACATCACTTCGAATCACCATAGTTATAAAAAAAAAATGAAAAACATGTCCCCAAACCGAACCAAAAGTCATATCCATCTGAATCGAGGAGCTTACACAGGCCGACTCAGGGGAAGGGCCCGCGTTGCCTACCCCTCGTAATGTAAGCACCAGCCGTCCCACTCAGGCCCCAACTTCCCGTATGACGCCGAACATTCCCACCCGCATGAACGGAGCCGAGACGGAATGCATTATTTACCTGCTCAGCGCTGGGAGTTAGAAGAGGAGGTGGTGGAGAGTTCTTTTGTGTTCGTGTGTACAGTTGCGGACATTATATACTAAGCCACACCAAAATGATAAATAACGAGACAGTGATGAAGGACTTTTGAAATCTAGTAATATGATTTTCAGATCCTAACACACTTATCAGAATATCGTTTAAGAGATTCACAACTGTTAAATGTTTGAGTAAAAAAAAGGGAGTGCAATTATTTTCCACTACTGCAGAATGAGAGAGAGAGAGAGAGAGAGAGAGAGAGAGAGAGAGAGAGAGAGACTCCTGCTGTCCTTTACATTTTGAAAAAATAGATCTAAGAGCTTTCCTTTAATGTACTCGTACCGAATGTCCATTAAAGAAATGGTATAATCATTTTCTGCAGCAATACCTTTTTTCGACTCAGTAAAGTAATTAACGTGATATCAACCTTAATCATTGGTTACTTAGAATTACTAGACACACAGATTCATGAAACAATAAAATTAATCTTTGGAATAATTTCAATGAATGTTGGGATCTTCATATATTCTCTTGTGAAATATAGTCACAAGCATTTTTTTTTTTTTTTATGTATAAGGTTCTGAATACCAATTAGGCCTATGTCAGAATTAGCACTTTCATTACGATATCGTATTTTTGTAGATTATTCTTCCTGCTGCCGTATTAAAACATTTTCAGTACAAGAGAGCCTCTGGTAGTGACTGGATTAATGAAGGGTGTATTCATCCCCTCCAGTTCAAAAGGTCTATTGGAACCTGAATAAAAGCATCAGGAGACAGTATGGTAAGAAATAAAATAAAAGCGTCTAGAGCTAAAGCGTGATCTGTATTTATTTTATTTCTCATACTCATAGCATATTCCATTAACTTTTTTATTACTGTATATTTTTGCTGACATTTTCCATTTGTTATAACCTTATCTCTAGTGTATGTTTTTTAAAAATGCGGTCTTTGAAAGAAAACTAGATCCTGCCACAGTACCATTTCTCACACCACACGTCCTCTCCGCAGTAGCTAAAAACTCTAACCCATCAAGAGCCAATCCTCCCCAATCTGTTTACTAATCCCCACATCCCATCCCCAAGTAGCAGCCGCCTCCCTCACCTAATCACCGACGACAAGGACCTCTGATTGGGGCGTGATCAGCGTTGGATGGACCGAATCAGGGGAGGAATTGTGAGAGAGGAGAGAATCACGTCCTCCCCATTCCACTAACCTGCTCTTCCACATTCCATTTATCGTTCTTTAAGTTAATCTTCCTCCTTCTTCCTTCCTTCTCTCCCTCTCCACTCACCATCTCCTCATTTGACTATTTCCCCTTTTCCCCCTCCCTCTTCTCCATCCCACATTCTGTTTGTCGTCCATCCTACTCCTCATCTCTTGCTAAATTTACCTTTCTATCTCCTCCTTCCTATTCTATACAACCACATCCCTACGTCTTCTACTTTGCTTTTTATATCTATCCCTCTCACCTTCCCCAACCTCTATCACACCCAGCCACCTACATTTCTCTCCACTTCACGTTTTTTCTCCCCATCTGCCCAATATTCCATCCAGCCTGCTCCTTGATTGCCTCTTTCTCCTCCTACTCTACCTAACCCAACCTACTATCTCTTCCCGCTTATTCATCCCCTCTTTTTAACGATTCTACTTCTTTTCACTATCCCACCATCTACTGTACTCCTCCCCATTCCACTCCTCACTTCTTTCTAACCTTACTCCACCTCCTATCCCTCTCATCCTTCTACCCTTGCCCATTCCAGACTCCCACTCACTTATTTTATTTTTTTTTTTCCTATCCTTACTCCCCCTGTCCAACCCCAACACTTCTGTCTCCCCACTCCACTCCTCTTCTCATTCTAACCTTGTTCCTCTTTTCGTTTCCAACCTACTCCTCCCCACTTCACCTGAAACCACGCCTGCACAGTCCCCGGTCCACAACACTATCCACTCCACAGAGACAGAGAGACAGAGAGAGAGAGAGAGAGAGAGTGTGTTAAAATAAATCTCAAACTGGTGACCTTGCTGTGGGTAATAAATAAATATTCCTCCCCCACTCGAACCCCAGTTATTTTGAAATCAGGGGAATGCAAATCAGAAATCTTTTTTTTTTTTTTTTTTTTTTTGCGACTGCGTAATATTCTGCTTTTTTCTCCTGCACCCAGACGATTTTATTAATTTTGAGGGAGATATCTTTCACTTCCATGACATTTTCTTTTTTTTGTTTATTCTGCTAATGTCGCACGATTTTATTTAATAGGGGGTGAGGTACGTACTGTGCGAAGATTTTTTTTTTTCTTTTTGTTATCTCCAGACGATTTCATTTAGTTGGGGATCTCTCTCTCTCTCTCTCTCTCTCTCTCTCTCTCTCTCTCTCTCTCTCTCTCTCTCTCTCTCTCTCAACACCATAAACAGAGACAGGACCTATGATATTTCTTCTTCAAGTTCTTGTTACAGACCACATTATTTCCTCTAGAAATTAATCTTGCTCGTGAAAGGCCCTCTGTTATGGTAGGGTTACAAATACACTCCATAATTTCTTTCACGACAATGGCTTTTTTTTTTATTCACCTTACCTCTGTTTATTTATTTATCTATCTATCTATCTATAGCCCGACGCCCTAATCCCGCAAAGGGTGGCCGGAGACAAAACGCCTCCAAGTCGCTCTGTCACCCACCATTTGCCTACCCTCCCCCCAACTCACTCCTCCCTCCCTCATATACCTCTCAACTCCATCCCTCCACCTCATCCTCGGTCTTCCCCTTCCTCTCCCTCCCTCCACCTCACCTACATACACCCTCTTAGTCAGTCTTTCATTCTCCATTATTGATTTATTATTCATTTATTTATTGGTGGGGGACTCTCTCTCTTGTAGTCACGGGGCTTGAAACGATTTTCTTTCATCCTTTCAGTGCAATAACGCCATTATTATTGAAATCTTTATTGACTGAAACGACTTATTTGTCTAAGGAGAGAACCCTCGTACTGAAGAGATCGATTACCAACCCCTTTTTATAACTTGAAAGCTTTTGGAAAATTCACAACGATAAATTCTTTTCCTTTGTATTCTTATTTCCTCCAGATTATTCTACATAGTTTACAAAAGGTTTTACGAACTACTGAGTTGAATGTAGCTTTCCTTAACCCTTCAGTCTGAGAGATTTTTAGTTGTGATACCTTTCTGAGTGGCTCTGTCCGTCTTTCTGTCACGATGATTTTTGGACACTGGTCTTCACTCCCGCAGAGTTTAACGATTTTAGTATACTCACACCACACCATACCACCCTCCCACACCACACACACAACACTCCATACCATCCCCCACACCACACCACACACACCATACCACCCTCCCACACCACACTACACAACACACCTCCCCATGCCCCACACCACACCACACACCCACACCACACAACACGCCACACCATACCATGCTCCCACACCACACCACGCAACACACCATACCACCCTCTCACACCACACCTACAATACACCACACCACAAAAATAATATTAATGGCAAGGCTCAGAAGTTTCCACACTCTTTTGTTGAATAAATATTTCTGGAGATGACATGAATAAACAGCAACAACAACAAAATTGGATGCACTGGGTGATTTTATTTTCATTACTACTACTGCGAAAGGGATTATCATATTACAAAAATCATTATTTCATTTAGAAGCATTTCAATCTTTATAAACCATGCATATCTTCCTTTTTTTATTTTCTTTGTTATTTTCTATTCGCTTTCGTGTTCCTGCGTTTACATCCTTGCCACTCTGTACATCAAGTGGCAGAGGGTTGGGCTGATGATGATGATGATGATGATGATGGTGATGATGATCTTAGGAGTTATCTGCTACGAAAAGGAAACTTACAGCCATGTTTTTTTAATCTTGGCGTGAAAACAGAGTCTACTTATATAATTTTTTTGTTTTTATATTCATCGATAGTAATTTCAATATCCCATCAAATATGCAACACCAATTGAATGATTTCTGTTCCTGTATATTTTTTTCGATTTTTTTTTAATTATAATAAAAATACTGAACCATTTGTTGACAGTTTCTATTTATTAGTAATATTTTCAAGATCAAAACAAAGACTATTTACCCATTTATAACTATGCTATTACATAAGCTTTCATAGCTGGAGTATTAATAGGTGAAACTGGGTAAAGAGAATGCTTATAATCAGTGTTAAGTCCTCCCACAGCCCGCGTCACTCTCATCTTCCTTTCTCCTCTTCCTGTCCTCCTTTCTGTCTCGTCCTCCCTCCTTTCTCTTTCTACCCTTTCCTCTCTTGCTCTTCCTTCTCTCCTTCCACTCCTCCCTCTACCTCTTCACTCACATCTTTCCCTTCGTCCTCTTTATCCTTCCCCGTCTACCCTTCCCTCTTCCTCTCTGCTCACCTCTTTCCCTGCTCCTTTCTCAATTTCTCCCTCCCCTTACACTTTTCCCTCTCCCTCTCCGCTCACCTCTTTCAATACTCTCCTTCGCCTTCCCAAAGGACTTTCCACTTTGCCTCTCATTCTTTCTCTCCCCTTCCCCTTCTCCATCCCTCTGCTTATACCATAACCCTTTCCTCTTTCCCTTTCTCTTCCCTCTTTCTCTTCACTATCCATATCTTTCACTCTCTACACTTCATAATATTATACTTCTCTCCATTTTCCTTTCCCTCTGTCCATCCCTTCTCCCCGTTCCCTCACCCTTTCCTTCTCCTCACCCCTCATTTCTCCCCCTCTCTCTCTCTTTCCCATCTTCCTTCCCCCTTTTCTTGTCATAAAGACTTTATAGTTACTTGTAGAGAAGTATATTTTAGACTTGTGGTCGAGCGGCTTTTATATCTTGTAGTAGCTTCCCCACCAAATGTCATGTAGTGACAGGAGAGGTAAAGAATAGTATGGGACTATTTTTATTTGTCTTGGAAATATTAAACACGGAACGAGTAAAAGTCCCGGGTAGCTACCTCCCTGTCTCGCTATCTCTCTCTCTCTCTGTTCTAAGGCTAATCTCCGTCTCGACCTCTCTCTAGGGTCGCTTGTCTCCTTCTGTCTAGCCTGTTCGGTGGCTAATCTCCGTCTGAGCTCTCTTTCCTAAATTCTGGTGTAGCAGGGGTGTGTCACGTGTGTTCCTCGTGGGTGGACTAGATCTTTGTTCACGAGAGGACTGCTGACAGCTAACTGCATCATCTTACTGGCCGCTGTCGTCAGCTTTCCTCAGTGTTAAGAGTGTGTAAGCATGTTTAGCACTGCTCGATTCTCGCAGACACAACACCTTCTCATCATCTGACTCCCTGCTTCTATCTATCTATTTATCTATCTATATAATATGTAGTCTTTACCACATTCTCGCCCGCTCTGCTTACTCCTTCATCTCTAGTTTCTCATTTTCTCTCTGCTGTAGCTTTTTCTCTCTTCATTCTTATCCCCTTCTCCTTTCTTCACCGCTCTTCCTTATCCATCTCACTCCCTTTCTCCTATTTCTATCTATCTCTCTTTCTCCTCTCTCCAATACTCTCCCTTTTTCCGCTATCCATTTCTCTCCCATTCTCCTTTCTTCATTTTTCTCCCTTCTCCTCTCTCCAACTCTCTCCTGTTCTCCTCTATGTGTCCCTCTTCTCTCCTCCTCTCTCCATTCCTCTTCCCCTCCCCCTTTTCTCTCCAATTCTTTCCCTTTTCCCTCCTCCTCTCTCCTGTCCTTTCCCCTTCTCCCCTCTCCAATCCCTTCCCCTCCCCCTCTCTCCGATCCTTTCCCCTCCCTCTCTCTCTCACTTCCTTTCCCTCTTCCTCTCCCCTCTCCCTCACTCTCTACACTCCATTACCTCCAACCCCTCACCCTTTTTCTGCTCCACTACCTTCACCCTATTTCCGTGCATACTCTCTCTCTCTCTCTCTCTCTCTCTCTCTCTCTCTCTCTCTCTCTCTCTCTCTTACGAATTAAAACTGATGACTAGACACTAACTTTTTACCGAGATACAGCCATCCACCAACTCCCTAACAGACGACACACTCTCACCTTCCACCACTTGGGCATTAAGTATCACGGTCCACATTCCTCTCAGGTAATCCATTCCTCTCCAAATCTATATATTGTTTAAATCCGGGGTTCAAATCGAAATCCGGCGAGCATTTAACTCCTTCAACCTGTGACGCGTTTTTAATTTTGTTTTATATTTCTAGGTGATTTTATTCAGGTTAGAGAGAGAAAAGTTAAGGTGTAAATGGATTAACGGGGATTTTTCGGAATCTTGTCACTGCAAATGGTCTTTCCAAAATTTGAAACAATTCCATGGAGTTAACAAGAATAAACCAAGAAATTATGTCACTCGATTCCAGGGGAGAGAGTTAGAGACTAACTACGTGAATGTATGTGAGTGCGGTGAATGGGGGGAGAGAAGGGGAGACCGAGGATGAGAAAGAATGGAGAGGTATACGAGGGAGAGGGATGTAAGTGGGGGGTAGGGAAGCAAAATGGCAGGGGACAGGGTGACATGGAGTCGATTTGTTTGTGGCCACCCCTTACGGGATTCAGGAGTCTGGCTATAAACAGACAGATAGACAGATTCCACTGGTTAAATGGATGTTGGTAGTATATCCTCCTTTATATTTGCAGTTTATGTCAGTTTATAGCAGTGACGATATACTGACACACACACACACACACACACACACACACACACACACACACACATTAAAAAACAGATGACACACTTCCACATCCCTCACGATTCGTACTTGGACAGCATGGGTAAGGGTTCAGGCTGGCTGTCACACTCTCTCCTGTGAAAAGGTCCGGTGATGCTGTGGGCTACATATGTATTGATACAGATATAGAAGGCAAGGAAAAACAGTGAGGTATTATTTTGGAGTCGTATTGTCGGAATGTCGTTAAAGATATCGTTAAAAGTTGCGTTAGTGAATATTTATAAGGGTCGTCTTCTATATGCTCTTTGGAAATATCGCAACACTTCTTCTTTACTGATTTATTCTACAATTTAGCATACTCTAGCGTTTTGTTTATGTAAGATCTGTCAATATGAAAACAGTACACATCATATATACAAGAGAGTAGCGTACTGTGAGTCAGTGTGCAAAATAAATAGCTTAGGCATAGGTGCTACGGAGCCTCCTACGCCCCCTATAACACAAGCCTAAGCAGCATACAGTCGTCAAGCCGTAGCAAGAACAAAATGCCTAATAGATCAATGTTCCTCCATAGTTCTGGACAAGGAAAGACAGACTATCCTATGTTTTATGGACAAACACAATCACCAACTTATTGTCCGCAGAAGCCGGAGTATAATTTCGGAATCATGCAGAGGATGGCTCACTCTCCCATCCACTCGGCTGCCACTCCTACTGCCACACATACTGTATAAGACTCCTACCCGAAGTACCCCTCAACACTTCATTCACCTCTGCACAGTCCTCCAGCCCTCCCTTCCCCTTCCAAATCTCACTTTATCCATCCAATTCCCCACCCCTCTCCAACTCCTCTCTCACAACTCCAACCCCCTATTTCCCTCTCCAGTCCAGATCTTACCCCTGTAGTTATTCTCTCATCACTCCAGATCTTGTTTCTCTCCCCCAACCCTTCCCTTCTCCCTCCAGTCATTCCCTCACTCATTTAACCCTTGTTTCACCCCTATTACCCCTACTTTCTCCTCCCCTCCTGTTCTCCCCTCCCTTCCACACTATCCTTTCCTCCCTCCATCAATCCTTGTTTCATCCCTAATCACGCCTCCAACCTTCCCTCCTACAAACTTTGCCTTTTCCCCTACGCGTCTTCCAACTCTTTCCTCACCCCCTCCATCACTTATATTACCCCTAAAATCCTCTCCTCCCCCTCAATACCTTATTTTACCCCTGCAAAGATCTTCGTACCCCTCCAACAGTCACCTCACCACTACACATCCCCCAACTCTTTCCTCACCCTTCCAACCCTTACATCATGCCTAGAATTATTCTCTCACCCCTCCATTCTTTTCCTCACTCCTCCTACTATCTACTGACCCCTACAGATCTCTTCTCATCCTCCCATACCCTCCCTCACCTCTCCATCCCTTCCCTCACCTCTCCTACTCTCCCCTCTCCCTCCATCCCTTCCCTAACCCTCGTGCCTCACTCCCTCCTCAACCCATGTTCTCCTCTCTCATGCTACCAATTTCGCTCCCCTCGTCCTGTTGCAGATTTGATTTGCTTTTGATTTCTCCCCCTCCTTCCCTCAATCCCTCCCTCCCTCTCTCCTTACCTCCCTCCCTCCATTGCTACTTCCCATATCCCTCCTTCTCTCTTTACCTCCCTCGTTCCTTTCCTCTCTTTCATACTCCCTCCCTCTCTCCTCACCTCCCTTGCTTCTTTCCTCTCTCTCTCTCTCTCTCCCTTTTCTTTTCTCCTAATTTCCTTCCTTTCTTCCTTATTTTCATCCCTGTTCCTTGCCCACTCAAGCACTCTAGCCTCTCTCTCTACTTCTCTCTTTTCGTCCCTCCTTCTCTCCCTTTCCTCACATTTCTCTCTCATTTACCACATCTGTCCCTCGCCCACTCAAGCCCTGTGCCCCCTCTCCTTTCTCCTTTCCCTCAACTCTCGTATTGTGTTTTTCTCTTTCTGGATGTCTATTGAAAATATTAAACTAGAAATGAAAGTCCGTAGGGGATTTGTAGTGGTGTTAGAATTTAAAAGAGATCGTGTACGCAGCTGAGCATTTAATAGTTTAGTTACAGCTTTCCTATTTCTCAATTTTGTTCCGTCCATAATTATTTGTACCTTCCCCTTTTACTCCCTTTAATTTTCATACGATTTTATTTTATTTTTCGGATTGCTCAAGCCTCATAACCGATTGATACCAGGTTCGATTCTCATGCTTGCCACAAAATCTCTTGCTAGGGCAATCTGTCTATAGCTAGACGCCTCATTCCCTTAAGGAGTGGCCACAAACAAATCGCCTTCATGTGTGCTGTGAAAAATTGATTATAGGGATCTGAGTATAAATAAGAGTGACGTATGTTACTCTGGGTGAAAGTCTGGGTGCTCCTCTTGTCAGTGGCGCCTACAGCAAGTCAGGATCCCTAGTCAGCCAGACCTTTGGGGGATGTCTTTCTCCTTGCACCTGTGTTGAGTCTCTTCCCCTCCTCACTCGACGCTTACAAACAGGCTTCAGATTTCGAGCAGTATGACAGCATTTCTTTCTTTTTTTTTCTTTTTTCGTTTTTTTTTTCGTTCGATTTGGTGGAAATTATAATAAGAGACATATTACTAAATCTATAGTCCATTCACTTTAACTTGGCGGAGATTTTCGTCCTATCGTTGCCCACCATATATCCAGTAGTTCAGTGGCAGAGCAAGACAATAACACGGCTCCACACCCTTTCCGTTATACTTCTTCGTGACCTAACGCCATATTCTTGTGTTAATTTCCTGGTACAGCTCAACACAGGAAATACTGAGATGGCAGGTTTTCGTTCAGCTTAGATGAACATAGTATAGGTAACTGCCGAATTTCCAACTAAAGTTTCTGGATTTAAAAACATTACTCGAAAGTTAAATCCCACCTGTAAACCCTGAACTGGGACTGGGAGGGTTGGGGGGGATTACCTCAGCAGTGACCCAATACCTCAACCGATATCTGGATGTAACACGACTGTTGTGGGACGTATTCCAGGGAAAAGTCTGGGGGCTTTGCTTGTCACTGTGAATAGTGTGGTCTGTGGCGCAGGGGGTTGGGGGGGGTGGGGGTTGGGAGTGCGGATGTAGCGGAGAATGCCACGTTCAGCTTGCATATCAGAGAACAGAGGCTTGATTCCCTTATTTGGAGACCTTCTTTCATTTCTACCTTTATTTCAGCTGGTAGACTTAGATATCATAAACATTGTCTTCCTTGTAACAAACAGCTTCGTAAAGACTAATAGGATCCCTGCTGTTTTCTTTCCTTGGTACTGCTTTTTTCTCATTTAACTAAATTCTAGGCAAAGTTTCTCTCCCAGTTCTTTAGTTAAATTGGGTGCTTTCGTTGTTAGTGCCGATTTTTTTACTATAGTCTGTGAAAAAGAGGACAAAATTGAAATTAAAAGAAACACGTTATAAATTATGTAAAATCCGTGGTTGATATTAACACTACCATTGCTATAAAATTACGACAAAGACTTTATGAAATGAACTGGCTCACACACACACACACACACACACACACACACACACACACACACACACACACACACACACAGAAGAGAGTGCAACATCATGGTAAATAATAAGCATACTAATACGACCAAACTGCAGTTGCAACAAGAAATTCATCATAATACATTTATTTTTCCTCTTCATTAGCCTGGAAAATAAAAGAGGAGCAAATTGTTGAATTACTTGGTCTCGATGACATTTTTCTTCTTAGTCTGCCCTCAATCTAATCCGGTCTATATTTCTCTCTTTATCTCCTTTACTTTCTTTGTTAACCACAACCCATCTCTCTCTCTCTCTCTCTCTCTCTCTCTCTCTCTCTCTCTCTCTCTCTCTCTCTCTCTCTCTCTCTCTCTCTCTCTCTCTCTTTCTCTCTCTCTGCTATCCTTTTCTCCTATTTCTATGATCAGAGTACTGTATTAATATTAAGGTCGGACTACCTCGTAGGGACCGTGAAGTCTGTGCATCTCTCTCTCTCTCTCTCTCTCTCTCTCTCTCTCTCTCTCTCTCTCTCTCTCTCTCTCTCTCTCTCTCTCTCTCAACACTTCACCATTTTTTCTACCCTTATATTCAAACCACATATCTCTTCCCCAACCCTTGTGCACCCCATACTTTCATGGGGTCCTAAATCCAACCTGTAATACTCCTACACACACACACACACACACACACACACACACACACACACACACACACACACAGATAGATAACAGATACACATACTCATATATCTACATAAACAGACTCGTACACACATGCACATATACACACGTACACACATGCACATACCCAGACATGCACACATACATACATTCATTCACACATACATATATACGCATACAGGCATACACATACTTACATGCACACATATGCACATACAAGCAAACACAAGTACAAGCATTCGAGCATATAAACAAACATTTCTCTCTCTCTCTCTCTCTCTCTCTCTCTCTCTCTCTCTCTCTCTCTCTCTCTCTCTCTCTCTCTCTCTCTCTCTCTCTCTCTCTCTCTCTCGCTCTCTCTCTCTCTCTCATATAAAGATTAAACACCGCCATATCCGTGATGAATGAATATTTCTCCACATCTCATTTAACCCTCCTCCTCCTTCCTTCCCTCTTCCCTGCTTCCTCTACCTTACTCCTCATCCACCCCACTCACCTCTTCCTCCCTCACCCCTTCCCTCCTATCAGCTTACCCTTCTAACCTCACTCTCCATTTATCACCCTCAATGCTTCACCCTTGCTTTAATATCTCCCTTATTTCACCCTTTCTGTCACACTCCCTCTATCTCACCTTTCCTACATCACCCGTCCTGTTCACCACTTATACCTTTCCTTTTCTACCTGACCTGCCTTGTCTCACCATCCCTACCTCAGCATTCATGATTTTTACCTCGTGCCTCATCCTTCTGCCTCACACCACTGGCTTCATCTTCTCTTTTCTGCTGCTTTCAGTCCAATGGCATCCTCACTCTTCTAGACTTGACTCCTCACTAACCCTCTTTTCACATCCCTCTCATCTCTCTTTCTTGTCACTGCCTCACTCCTCTTGCCTAACTTGTTCCCACATTCTCTCTGTCTCACCCCTCTCTATATATCTTGTCACTGTTTCATCCCTTCTGCCACACCAAGCTCTCACCCTCTTTACTTCACCCCTCCTTGTGTCTTGCCTCTTTTTGTCTTTCTCTCTTCCCAAGTCACCCTCTCTGCCTCACTCCTTTGCCTCACTCTCTTCCTGCCTTATCCCTCACTACCTTCTGACTTGACTCAGATACTCTCGTGAGTCATATTTCTGCACTCCCTCTAAGTATGATAGTGGACAGGGACGCCTTCAAGTGATGGCCTCGATAGGATCGGATGCTGGAGCTACCCTGTTACAAATGTGCCTCAGTCTCCTCCTTATCCTCGGAGTAGAAGAGTAGTTTTGTCCCTCAGTCCACAGAGTTCACTTTCAGATAAACCTGGGATCGCAGCTACTACGGCCTCTACCCTACTTATTGCTGAAAGGAAGTGGTAGTCGGAATTTCACAGCTTACTATTATAACAACAGTTGACGGTGATTCGCAGCTTTTCTAAACTGCACGAGTAACTTTCGTTGCCAACTTTCCCTCGTGTAATCTAGCAAAACTTCCACTTTTACTCATTTTATTCTAAATTACTCTTTTTAATCTAGCTTAGCCTTCAACTGCAAACTGTCCGTCTTGAATGCTGAGCTGTAGCAATAGATTAAAACTAGAATATGATGCTAGTCACGAAGAGTGCAATGGAATGAATACAGAGCCAGAGTACTGACTTCTCCGACACAGATTTACAAGTAATGAACTACAAATGGACGATAATCTGAGCCAGCCTGAGGAGAGAGAGAACTATAGAACATATAACACTGGATAACAGGTCTTTTTTCTTTTTTTTCTTTTTTGTGATATCCAACGCTGGCTCTGAATTTCCTCCAGCAAGGGGTAGCTATGAAAAGAAGTATTGCTGACAAGTGTATCTTACCTATAGCTCAATCACTTTAACCTGGCGGGGATATCCGTCATTTCGTGGCCTATTCCACAGACCTCAGTGTCAAAAAAAGACAATACTATGACCTTGCATCCCTTCCACAGCACTTCTTCGTGACTGGCCCCACATTCTACCCGTTATCTCTTGATTTAGGCCAGCGTTCAAGATGGAGAGATTGTGACTTTTTCAGGATTGCATTAGTGCGACACTGCATCCTTTCCACAGCACTTCTTCGTGAATAATCCCATATTCTGTTTTAATCTCTTGTTGTACCTCGGCATGCAAGGCGGAGAGATGGCAATTTTACGCCAAGTTAGAATGAGCAGAGTATACGTAGCAATTTTTTCCTCATCCACCTTACCTGAGCGTGCCTAACCCTACCCAACACCACCGCCACCATCGTCCCGTCCGTCCAACTCACTGTATTCCGGCAACACTGTCATAACTTCATACTTTCTCTTTCTCGTGTTCATAGTTTCTCAGTTTCACTCCCTCACTCACTCTCACACTTTAAATCACTCTCTCACACTTTCACAGCCTCACTCTCCCTTAAACTCGAAGTCACTCTCTCGCACTTACGTTCCCTCACCTACTCTCACACTTTAAATTCCTGTCTCACGTTTTATTTACACACATTCAAACACTTTATTTCCTCACATACTCTGACACTCTAAATCACTCTCTCACACTTTCTCTCACACTTTCGCTCACTCACACTCACACTCTGTATCATTCTCTCACACTTTCACTCCATCAGTCACTCTCTCTCTCTCTCTCTCTCTCTCTCACACACACACACACACACACACACACACACACACACACACACACACACACACACACACTTTAACTCAATAGCACATTCTCAGTCACTCATATTTATTACACCAATTTTCTTACATAATTCAGTCCATTTGTCATCATCTCCAATACCACATTCAATATTCATCACAACTACCATCACCAAAATTCTTCACCTTAACAGGACTTACTGTATAATTGCCCTCTCTCCATCTTGAATGTTGAGGTGTAACAACTGCTTAAGGCTAGAATGCGATGCTAGTCACGAGGAAGTGCTACGTAAAGGATATAAAGCCATACTGAGTTCTTACTCTGACACTGAACTAAGGAATATAGGCTGCCAAAAGAAGAACTCCACCAAGTTAGAGTGAATGGGCTATACCAACCATCGTCTACCATCACCAACCATGGCAACCATACCACTATCACCCATCATGATTACCATTACCATAGCTATCAATCATCACCACCACCAACACAACCAACATCACCACCGCCACAACCCATCTCCACCACATAGTCCCATTCACCTCCCAGAGTAGCATACATAACCAAATTAATTCATAGCCTAACCATCATTATAATTTCCTCAGAGTTTTTCCAATGTCATTTTCCCCTCCATCACGAACTCCGATTTTTTTCCCCCGGTAATGACTTTGCGTGGGAGAGTGTGGGGGAGGGAGTAGTAATTTTGGTGACGATTACATACTGCTGGAAAATAAATGTATGGCGAGCGAGTAGGTGACAGAATTGATTATTGGATCTGCGTATGTACTGTATGAAAGCATATATATACAGTATATATATATGTATATAATATATATATATATATATATATATATATTTATTTATTTATTTATTTATATATATATATATATATATATATATATATATATATATATATATATCAAAGAAAGCGAGAGAGAGGGGGGAGGGGGGTACAAATGTACAGACTGATAAATAGAGATACACAAATACAGACAGACAAACAGACAGCCAGATAGGTAGATATTCAGAGAGAGAGAGAGAGAGAGAGAGAGAGAGAGAGAAAGAGCACGTCCTTGATGAGATATCCAAAGGGTAAAAACATCAGTAGCGCCAGGAAGCAATGGGAAAATAATGACAGGTGGAGCAAGAACAAGGTGAGGGAACGGAATAAGGGAACTGGGGGGGCAAGGAGAACTAGAATTGCAAGATGTAGTAGAAGTAATAGTACTTGTAGTAGTAATGAGGATGGTAGTGGTGATGTTGGTGGTAATAGCAGCAATAGTAGTAGTAGTAATAATAGTGGTAGTAGTAGTAGTAGTAGTAGTAGTAGTAACAGTAATAATAGTAGTAGTGGTAGCAGTCGTAGTACCAGTAATAGTCGTGATTGTGGCGGAGGTGGTAGTAGCAGTAATAGTAGCAGTAGCCCCAAATTTCCAGTGGACTGCAGAATGAACCTGCCCTCCTTCTTCAGCCCACCTTCCTCCTTTGGGGAAATAAGACTGAGGGACGTTTGTAAGACCAGGCAACTGAACCGCCTGTCATATTAGTACCACCGCGTGAAGGCGTCCCCCACCAGCGACAGGTAAAAACAATAGACAGGAACCAAGAGACAATTAGATTTTTTTTTTTTTCCGAGGGGAGAGGGATTGGTAGATCTAAAAAAAAAAATAATAATATCAGGTAGAAGTGTTAGTCTGTCTAAAGTAAAAAAAAATTGGGGGTTGAAATTAAAAGGTGTATTTTGAGTCAATTAACAATAAAAACACTCGATAATTCTGTCCGGTTTGCAACCATGCCGGGAGGAAGGAGGGGACAGGGGAAGGATTAGATGAAGAGGAAGTGGTTTTCCTGAGAGAGCAGCATTCTCATCGGGTAAAGAAGCTCCGTAGTGCCTCTTCCTTGACGATTTATTTTCCTAACTACCTATTAATATCATTTTTACTTTCTATTTCTTTTTAATATCGATATACTTAGCGTGCATAACATACAAGAATATTTCAAAGGAGCAGATGCAGGAATAAACCGGTAAGGAGAAGGTGTTGCTTCCTAACCACACGACAACACTCCTTCGTTCAGACATGTTCAGACAGAGATTTGAGGGAAAAACATAATCACAAACATTTATAGAACTTTAATGGGCAAGGAATGCACCAGACATCCGTCCCTTCCCAAACAACACACAACCATCACTTTACACATTCAAGTTCCAATTTCAGTCTTTAGCACAGACACACAGAGGTAAAAAAAAGAAAAGAAAGAAAAAAAAAGAAAGAAAGAAAGAAAGAAAAGGAAAAAAAAGAAAAAAAGCTTAACCAAGGACCTCGTGACCAGCTTAGGAATCGAACCTGTGATCTTGAGGAGTCATAGCTTAACTGACAAGGATATCAACACATAAAAATTTCCCTGAACTATGACACACAACGGCCGATTTGCAAGTACAGGTCCCTAATTCACTTCATAGTTGTAGCCATCCTGTACAATCGGCCTCAAAAGTCCTGTCTCGTCTTTTGTTTTTCTCTGCATGAACTACAGTCTGGTGAATCCACAGCAATATACACTGATTGCTTTATTTGGCCACAGATCAAATTCGTCACTGTCGGTTGTTACGGATTTACCACACTGATCAAAGCCCATCGAGGGAAAACCAAGAGAAACGACAGGACTTTTGATGCTGCCTTTACAATAAATAAATATACATAGATAGATAGATGGATAGACAGACAGATATATCAATAAATAGATAGATGGATAGACAGATAGACAGATAGATAGATAGATCCTGGGTTACTAGCAAATTGTAAAAATTCAATTATAGTTTATGTTATCTCGTCTGACAAAGATCCCTAACCTCTTCCGGCTCAGTTAATGGCCAAAGGTAGTCAGATAGGAGGATGAATTTGACCAGTAACCAAGGAGACTCGTGCCTACCTCATAAGTAACACTCATAAAGTTTCACGCAACCCTGACTAATTCTAGTTGCTGAGAGCTGTGTAGTTCCCTCACATGAAAATAAACTGAACTCTTGTGTGTTTCGGAATATGACTGGGAGGATGGGGATATTTTATGAGGCTTGTGGTTTTGTGGGAGGGTGTGTGTAGATCTGAGGAGCACGGGGTCTGTCTGTGTTAATCTGTTTTAACTAAAGTATTTATCTTTTTGTCTGTAGGTGAAGGTATCTGTCTGTACATAATACACATCTGTCTATCCTCATGCCCATATACCTATCTGTCTGTCTTTTGTACCCAATATCTGTCAGTCTACATGGCTATCAATCTGTGTATCTCTGTCTGTCTAAATGTCTATCCATCTATTCATCAATCTACCTATCTTTTTATTTATCAGTCCATCCATCTCTTATCTTTATCCATCCATCCATCCATCTTTCTAACTCCCAGTCTTCTTCCTCTTATCAGTATATCCGTCTGTCAATATTTACGCCACTCTATATGTCTGTCTAGTCATCTATCTATCTATCTATCTGTCTATCTATCTATCTGTCTATCCAGTCACCTGTCTACTACATCACCTACCCAGTCCTCACACACACACACACACACACACACACACACACACACACACACACACACACACACACACACACACACAGTACGCCATTGAATCTCCAGCCCCGACCAAAAATGAGCCTAAGCACGCGATACTCTCACTCCCCCTACCCCAAAAACCCAGCCCATTGATTACAGAACAAAGCAGGCTCATAACACAGCCGGATTTAGCGTATGGGAGCGAAGTGAAGCCTGGATTACAAGGGATATGGATTAATTCTGGCCGGGTGGAGTGGGTGTGTAGGGGTGGATTTATGTGGAGGTGGATTATAGGGGAGGAAGGGGATTTAGGAGGGTAGGGAAACTTGGCTGGGTGTAATTTAAGGCAGGGCGTGCGGGGGGAGGGGGTAAGGGAGAGGGTGGAGGTATGTCTGGGTGGGAAAAAGAGGTGGGTATTGAGTGTGTAGGTATATTTGTGTTCGATTCTTAAGCATATATACGGGATTTGTCAGTGGTGTTTGGATTTTAGTTAAGTTTGGTTGACGTAGAAGTAGTGGTAGTAGAAGTAATGGTAGTAAAAGTAGTGGTAGTAGTAGTAGTAGTTGTTGTTGTTCTTGTTCTTGTTCTTGTTCTTGTGGCTATTGTTGTTGCGTCAGGTTCATCTGAAATGTGAACTCAGTGGACTGCAGGCTCTTTCCCTCATCCGGTAGTCCTCCATCCTCCTTTTAGTGTATGGAAAGGAGTTGAGGGGCATTTGTATACCCAGGCAGTGGAGCCGCCTAGTTATATCAGTGCCACCACGTGAAGGCGTCCCTCTCTCCAGCACCTGACATAAAGCATATCAGTAAGTCATATATCAATTAGTTCATGATTCTGGGATGCTTAGAATATAAATAAATCTACATGTTCTGGTATCGTGTACAAATTGGTCTAACCTTTACTGATTTATGTTCCTCACACAAATGGAAATCCCTGCACTGCTGTTGATCAATCCTGGACTTATATTCCTGAATTAACCACGATATTACAGCATCATTTATTAATCTTATCATTTTCTTCATATGATTTCCTTCAGTTCAAGAGACATTTAAGATACGGGGGTAGCCGAGTTAAAGAATATGCAATTGGGTTAGAATGATAGTGTTATATACGGTAGGTGTTTGGGATAACATGCTAGATTCTGATGTATATGGAAGACCCAAGAGGCAGAAAACTGTGAAGATGTCTAAGAACTAGCAAAAAAAATGTTAGATCACGTTAAGCTATTTGAAGTTAGGTTAGGTTAGGTTAGTATAGACTGAATGAAATTTGAGTCTTCTGCTTTTTGGATAGTTAGTAAAATGTTCACTCATTGTAGCACATTTTCATCTTTGATTTCAATATATATGGATACATTTATACATACACTAAGGTACATAGACATATAGATACATTAGACTGAACACACACACACACACACACACACACACACACACACACACACACACACACACACGTACTAACTAACACGCAACACAGATACAGACATACCGCTGATATCAAAAGTGCTAATTATTCACGCAAGATGCTCGCCACACACGCACACACACTCACAAAAATGAAGATATAAGCATGAGGAAAAATCGTAAAACTAACATTATAGCACATTAGTACACACGCATTGTACACTCAAGGCCTTAATGGAACACGCACACCATTACACAAACACACACACACACACACACACACACACACACACACACACACACACACACACACACACACACACACACACACATTTATAACTCAGTACTGTGATTGCAATGAGTTTTGATAATCCTAGCAAATTAAATGTCGTTTGCTGTGATATTACCTTCGAGCAATAAATCTCTCTCTCTCTCTCTCTCTCTCTCTCTCTCTCTCTCTCTCTCTCTCTCTCTCTCTCTCTCTCTCTCTCTCTCTCTCTCTCTCTCTCTCTCTCTCTCTGTCATAAGAACTATTACTCCTCTATATAACTCCCCTTTTATTCACTAATCATCATCATCATCATCATCATCATCACTATTGTTTGCACGATCATCAGTACCACCATCATTATCACAATCATTACCATCATCAAAATCATCATAACCATCACCACCAGAATCATAAAACATCATCACTATTGCCGTCCTCATTCAGGCCTCCTTATTATTACCAAGAACATCATCAACATCATCCTTAGTTTGACCACCATTTCTACACACATCATTGCCAACATTACCACCAACTTCATCTCTAAAGCTATGTCCATTTTTAGTACTAACTACATCCTCTATATCACCCTTAATGCCATTATAGGAAAATAATAAATCACTACCAACATTTACACCATTAACACTACTACTATTCTCACCAGCATATCATCTACTGCCAACATTAATAGCACCATCACCACCATCATTACACACACACACACACACACACACACACACACACACACACAATATTGACACCACTACCACCATAACCCCCATCATTACAAAAAAAAAGCATGTTGACACCACTACCACCATAACATAACCAACATTAACGCTACCACAACTATCACCATAACAAAAGCACAGTACCAGCATTAACACCACAGCTACCACCACCACAAAAGCTCTACCACCACTACAATTACTAATAACAAAAAGTAGCAACCATATTAGCCACCACAACTCCATAATTACAAAATTTTACTAACTTTAACACTGCCACCAACACTACCACCACAAAAACTCTACCTCCACCACAATTACCACCACCGCAAAAGATCTACCAGCACTAACACCATTACAGTTACCACAGTTACAAAGACCAACACGAAATTATCACCACCACAGCAAAACATAACCAGCATTATCACCACCACAACTACCATAAAAAATACTACTAAGACTTGACACCATCACGTCTATCACCACCACAACTACCACCACTACAACTACCACCACCACATCTACCACCATCACAACTACCACAAAAAATACTACCAAAACTGACACCACCACATCTACCACAGAAAAATACAGCCAACACTGACACCACCACAGCTACCACCACCACAACTACCACAAAAAATACTACCAGTACTCACACCACCACATCTACCACCACCACCACAACTACTACCACCTCAAAAACCTCCACCACCACTAGCACCACCACAATTAACCACACTTACAACAACCAACACCAACATCAACACCACCACAACTACCACCATTCCAAAATACTATCAACATTTCCACCATCACCCCAACATATTTTTTTTTCGTTAGGAGAGAAACAGGAAAGAGTCTTATCACCAATTATATTTATGATTTACCCCGAAAAAGCATTATCAGAGGAAGATAAGGTTATTTCTGATTCACTGCTGTCACTGGAGTTAATGTAATGGCATAAAGGCAAAATGACACGACAGTTTTGAGCAAGGATTAGTATGGAAGTATAATACTATCCCTTTGAGAGTAAGAAAAGGCTTAGGAAAATTGCCAGACATCATAGACAGATTAGACAGGAGGTAGGAATAGTTTAGACAGAGGTTAGACAAAAGGTAGATAGTTTTAGTGGGGAAATATATGGTTCTTGTGGTACATAAAAAATAAGACTGGGAGAGTTGCCGGACAGCCTAGATAACTGAGAGGTTAAAAATGGGTTAGACAGAGATTAGACAGTTAGAGGTTAGACATTCTCTATTAAGGCTTAGTGAGGAGTTGTATTGTCTTCCCTTTGACACACACACACACACACACACACACACACACACACACACACACACATACACGGTTGAGAATTAGTCCCAAGTTGATAAAGTTTCACCCAATGTCAGCCCTAAAATAACCTCCTGAAGTTAAAAAATATGAACAAGAACAGGAAGAAATAAAGAAAAAAAATGAGAGAAAGAAAAATAAATAAATTAAAATAAAGAAGAAAAAAAAGAAAATCACCAGAAACCCAGAATTTTTCACTTACTTCATTCCCTTTGATTCGAACGCAGTCACAATCTTTTTTTCTCTCCATATTAGTATTGGCATCTCAAAGCTATTTTATTTAGATCACGATAGAATTAAATTAGTAGAGGTTAGATATAGCCTTTATTAACCCCATCATTACTAGCGACTCTTCTAAGCTGAATAAAATCGCCTAGTAAATGTAAGAACAAAATACGTATATCCTCCTCTCGCTAAGGGCCTTGAGACCTACTAAAGTAACTGAATATTTACTTCGTTGCATACATGAATGATACTGAATCCTCTCTAATAGGTTCCGTTTCAGATTAAATATTGCTGTGAGAGAGTTTATACGGTTTGAAAATCATATCCTTTGCTTCTCTTTTATCATCACACTGAATTTACACTGATCAACTTTTATTCCGGATTTAATACTGTTATGAGAGAGCTGATGAAATTTAATATCACTGCTTTTTGCTCCTGTTTAATGTACGAGTATATTGCTATCTCGATTATGGAATTTGCTTTTTGGAATAAGTGAAGTTTATCAGCTGACAGACTATGGGAATGGGTTTTCAGTTGCCTGTATTTTTGGTATGGTTGGATGGGAAGAGAGCTAGTGGAAAATTTTTTATTTCTCTAGTAGCAAGTTTATAGCACGCACAAACGTAGATATTAAGATATTTCGTCTCTCACATAGATTACACTGCTTACAGATATCATCACCCCATTCGTACATCGTCAGCATCAGCAAAGGTTAATTGTTTCTGTTACTCTTCTTACAAGGAAATGGTCTGATCCTGCAGTAAACCATATATGGAATGTTATGTTCACAGTGACAATGCGACAGTTATGAGGAGGATATCGAAACTTCAGGGTTAGGATAACTTAAGGTCTTGGAAATCCAAGGATAAAATTTAGGGGTTTCTAAAGGGAATATTAGGGTACATCAGAGGCAAAAAAGTACCGTTGGGGTTTCACAAATGTAGGCAATTTGGGAGCTCCTGACAGAAAAAATGGAAGTAATTTTGAAACCTTCGGCGAGATAGTTTTGTGAACTGAGGCTGGTAATTTGAGATATATCTGAGAGAGAGCGGTATGAACTGGGAGCAGGGCAGTGAAACTGAGGGGGACAGGGCGACTTGGAGGCGATTTGTTTGTGGCCACCCTTTGCGGGATTAAGGCGTCTGGCAATAGATAGATAGATAAATAATTTGAGGATACTGAAAGAACATTTCTGAGGGCTTTAAAAAAGGTAGTTTGTGGAGAGGATGGCGAGCGAGATACTAACGAGGAGGTTGTATGTGAGTGAGGTGGAAGGGGGGAGGGAGAGGGAGACCAAGGATGGGATGGAGGGATGGAATGGAGAGGTGTGAGCTGGGGGAAGGGCAGCGAAATGGAAACGAGTTGTTAGTGGCCACCCCTTACGGGATTAAGACGTCTGGCTATAGACAGATAAAGAGATAGTTTGGGAAATTCAAAGACAATGGTAATATGAGTGCTTTTGGAGAATAAAGTTGTATTTATGGTTAGATCGGAATCGAACATACTGAGACACCAATAGTCTGATCGTGTAGGGCAGGATTAAACCTCGAAGTACTGCATCTCATTTCGTGGCCCTTGTTCTGCACAGACTTTTTCTTACTGTCACACTCAACTCGCCACTGGGAAAAAGAAATGGCCAAGACGTGAACCAATGACGTGCAGTTTTCTTTGTTCATTCTTTATCCCACCTGGACAGTTTGCGTTAAAAAAAAAAAAAAAAAAAAATCACTCTGGCCTCTGTTTGAGTGCACCCTCGGGAGTTTCACGGAGGGAATCTGGGGTTTTAGCAAAGAAAATCTAGGAGTTTTAGGAGGGCAATTGAAGAGATTCAGGGGGACAGATTTAAAGGTTTCGGAGCGGTCAACTTAAGGGTTTTAGAGGAATCAAATTGAGGGTTTTAAGGGGATCAAATAATGGATGCCAGAGAGGGCAGTTCATGGGTTTCAGAAAAGTCGACCTTGAGGGATCAGAGGGACGAAATTAAGCCTTCCAGAGGGTGTATGTAAGGTTTGCAGAGACCAATAATGGCTTTCAAATTAACTAAATAAACGTGTTTAGAAGGAAGCAATTTAAGTATTTCAGAAGGGAAGTAGAGTTTTAAGGAGGCAGCGTGGGAGAAAACATTTGTGGATTTTCAGACGGAGTTATATTGTTTTGATGCTGCTGCTTGGAGATTTGAGGGAGATCTCTGAGGATATTCTTAAGGGATAATTTAAGGGATAAGGGTCAAGCTCTGTAATTCTATCCTTAGCTGAACAGAATTATGTAATGGTAGAAAGGATAAGACGTAAAAGACATTATTCTCTCTCTCTCTCTCTCTCTCTCTCTCTCTCTCCTTCTTCTTCTTCTTCTTCTTCCTCTCTTCTCTTCTCTTCTCTCCTCTTCTCTTCTCTTCTCTTCCCTTCCCTTCCCTTCCCTTCCCTTCCCTTCCCTTCCCTTCTCTTCTCTTCTCTCCTTTTCTTAACCCACTGAGAAGCGAACTTAACTACCACTCAGCTGGACCTTAATTCAGTCCCAGACCAAGACGAACAGTCAAGTGGGTAGAGTAGTGTTCTTACGTGTGTCTTCATGTGCTCCCATCCCGTCGAGAATGTCTTTTTAACGTACACAGACTCTCTCACTCACAGACTCTACCACGCCCACGCAAAACACACATACACTACATTTTCTCCCTCACACTTTTCATACACTCTCATTTTCCCCACGCACATTTCCACATACTGTACCCTTCCACTCATGCACTCCACATGCACTTCATCTCCCATACAATGCACGTACATTTTCCCATTCATTTTTTTCCCAACAATCCATTACAAATCACCAGTTACTTCCCCCGCGTGTATAATTTCTCCCATGCATTACACATTTCATTTTGCATATTCTCGCTGCTCATTTCCACATTAATTTCTCTCCCTAGAATCCAAGATTTTCTTCCACACCTACGCTTGTATGTAAAATCGTGAGCAAAAGTTCACTGACAATCCCCTGCCAGCGCTGTGTCCTGCCCTCCTTGTTTCTAACTCCCTAAACTTCAGAGTGTATCCTTCCTTCAGTACTTCTTTCTTTTCCAGTCTAAAAAAGGGATATACCTCGGCACTATAAATAAATATCCCTTGAATCCGGGTGATGTCTTAGTTTTTATCTCTTTTTTTTTATTTATTATTATTTTTGCTGCTGTGAGGTGTTACTTAAAATAGGAAAAGTTTCTCATACATAAGGGGTTTCTTATTTAAGGCTCTATCTGTCCACTACAATTTGAAATCTGTCCTAAGCTGAATAAAATCGTCAGTAGAAGGCAAGAATATATTTCAAAAGATATCACCTGGTACAAGGATCCCAAATTGCAAAATACTGATTTTATTTTTATGCAAGGTAGAAGGAATAAAAGACTTTACGCACGCAAAATTGTTCCCTCCAAGATAAAAAGAATAAAGGAGAGCAGAATTCAACATCCCTTTTTTTCGAAATGCCTGGACACATTACGTTTAAAAGACTGGAGGTCATAGGCAGAAGGGAATAGACTGGGTTTGATACAGCTGGCCGCTCATACACCAGAAAGCATGCAGGAGTGCTTCTGTGATACATCAATATAGTAGTTCTAAAAAAGTAGCTTCATTTATTTCCGTAATTACGTTTTATGAGCATGGACGAAATCTTTGGAAATAATCTCAAATAACTTCTCATGTAAGTATATTCCTGTAGTCTTTACCAACAAAGTATACAAAATTAACTTTATATGAAGCGTCCTACCCACTGTGAAATATTTGCCTCACGAAAGACCACGAACAGCAACAACACTGATTTCGAAACAATGGATTTCCTGGGCAACCAAGCATTTTGAAGCGACTTTTCATATATACCTAGATACTCTTACCTCTTCCATTCACCTTTCCCTCCCTTTCCCCACTTCCCTCCCTTTCTTCCCCTCCCTTCTCTCTATTCTTCCTTTACCCATACTTTCCTTTTCTCACCTTACCCTCTTTCCCTTCATTCTTCTCGCTACTTCTCTTAATTTCTCCCACTCCATTTCCCTTTCTTCCTCCTCCTCCTCCTCTCCTTCCTTCTCTCCGTCTCTCCAGTTACCCTTCCCCTTTCTCCTCCCCCTCCTTCCCATCCCCCCTTTCTGTCCCTTTTTCCTTCATTTTATTCTCATTCCTCTAGACCCCATTTCCTCTCATGTCCCTTCTTTCCCTTTATATTTTTCCTTCATTTTCCACTTCCATTCCTTTGCATTCCCTTCCACCTTTTTCCTCATCATTCCTTCATTCTCTGCTTCCCATCTTCTCTCTCCATCTCTTTCTCTCTCACACTTTTTGTCCCTTTACCCTGTCTCTCTTTCTCATTTTTCTCTCTCTCCTTCTAGGCAAACCAGCGCATACCATCATCATAAAACTAACGCTGTGAAAAATTGCCTCTGTGAACGGTTTACAGTTTTGAGAGAGAGAGAGAGAGAGAGAGGATAGAAGGGGAGTGGGAGACAGCATATGAAGCAGGAAAGTGGGAAGGAAGTAAGGAAAGAACAAACGGGGAGGGAGGGAGCGAAACGGATAAGAGAGAGAGTGAGAAGAGGAGAGAGAGAGAACGAAGGTTTGGCGAAAGGGAGACAGGGAACAATAGGAGAGAGAAAAGAGAAAAAGAGAGGGAGAGAAAGGAGAGAAAGAGAGGGAAGGGGAGGAAGATTGGATTGGGGAACTTACTCAGAAAATACAAACTACAGAAACCCTATTGACTTGTATCGAGGTTATCAGCTGGGGTGAAATTTACTTGATTCTCTTTATCTTGGTGTTAAATTTCTCTTTCCGTCTTGAATGCTGAGCTGAAGCAAGACAATATTACGCTAGCCATGAAGAAGAGTTGTGGAAAAGGTGTAGAAATGTAGTGCTGAATATGGTGCCAGTCACGAAGCAGTGTTATGGAAAAGGTGTAAAACTGTGGTGTTAAGTATGCTGCCAGTCACGAAACAGTGTTGTGGAAAAGGTGTAGAATTATTTTCCTGTACTATTTTGCCAGTAATTAACGGGAAATGAGGTGTAAGGGAACGATATTTTCCAACAAGTTTAAATGTACGAAGTACGTTAAGCTGAAAGACTGAGCTTGTGTGAGAAAAGAATAGGACAGGTAAGGCTTCCCTCCAATCCCAATTCCCATCGCTAGATTAAGTGACATAGATAAATCACTATATTGGCAGGAAATGACATGCGTGGACATTAATACTTAAAAAAGAAATGACGTGATGATCTGTTATAAGACTGAGCTACAAGACTCTCATTTCTTCTTGATACAATGGCCTTACTTTTTTTGGGGGGAGAGGGGGGTCCAGGATATTGCTGTGCATCCTCCCACGCCATACTGAAGAAATTCGATCTAATATTACTCCAGTTTAGCAAGTTGTGAATGATGGAAAGAGAAAATATCCGAATGATACCCATATACTAAAAACATGATTATAACTTCAGTAAGTGGCATATACTTCACACATTTAAGTTATCATAATGGTGCAGTACATGATAAGTAGCTGACGAAATTAGTGAGAATCAAAGACGCATAGAACTAAAAATCCAGCCTGAATTTTACAGTCATGATACTGAGCGTGCGAGATTAAGATCATCCTACCCCGAGATGATCCAAGGAATTTTTTTTCAGGGACCTCCGACTATCGCAGGTGGAAAAAAAAAAATGACAACCACAACTCGCTCTAGCCATGAGTGTTATATTTTCCTAGCGCAATTATATCCTTACTATATTATTTCTTTCTTTTATACAAGGAAGAAGAAATCAGAGGTCAGAATCCCTCAAGATCGTGCCCACCAAGAAAAATTGTAAATAAAACAGAAAGCCAAATTCAAGATCCGGTCGCTTCAAGATGCCAAAAATAAGGATTTTTTTTTTTTTTTTTAAGCCCCCTCATAGTGAAAGTTTAAGTAGAAATTCATGTAATAAATAGGAGTTAGTAAAAATAGGAAATACAGATATATAACGCTGATTATGTAGAGCCAAATATCCAAGCTGAATGGTCCAACCTTGATATTGAGACTACGAGATGAAGATCAATTCTGCCTCCTAATCCTCCTCAGGGTAATATTAATTTCTCCAGTAGGGTAAGTTTTTTTCTTATTTCTTGTATTTTTGGGTGAATTAATCTTCTTGCTATATTCAGATATTATTTAAGTAGGAAAAATATCTTCCTATGAATGGGTGAAGAGAGAGAGAGAGAGAGAGAGAGAGAGAGAGAGAGAGAGACGACTAACGAAAGTGAAAATAAAAGAAGCATATAAATATATATAAGAGAGAGAGAGAGAGAGAGAGAGAGAGAGAGAGAGAGATGGCTAACCAAAGAAAGTGAGAAATAAAAGAAGCACTGGGGGAGAGAGAGAGAGAGAGAGAGACAGAGAGAGAAAGAGAAGTGAGAAATAAAAGAAAAAGAAGAAGGAGGGAGAGAGAGAGAGAGAGAGAGAGAGAGAGAGAGAGAGAGATGGCTAACAAAAGAAAGTATGAAGTAAAAGAAACATACACACCCATCTTAATATTACAGCCATGGTTTTATTACAATATTAAACCCTACACTAAATTAATAACAACAGGACTGAAGACGTCGAGAATAAAATCTAAAATTAAACGTAAATATGTAAGATGATGAAGGACACTGAAAAAAAAAATAAAGATGATGCCCATAGACCCAGCCACCTAAGCTGGATTTTAAAACTATACTTTTGATTTTAAAATAATACAGATTATTATTTTAAACATGCATTCAATTTTATCAGATAAATAAAATAAAAAATACTTAGATACCAAATAAGACTATGAATTAAAAGATGTATATGGACAAAAACTCACCTGAATTATTTATTTTTATTTTATTTATTTATAACTTATTTATTATTATTATCCCGGGACCTTTCTTCTTGAGGATACTTGGACACCCCCGTCGCCTTCTCCTGCTTGGGTATTAATATTTAGTCTTTCAGCACAATGACGTTTATTTAAACTTCATTCTCCCTGTTGCCAAGCCATTCTTTTCATTTTCAGGAAAGATCTTTGCTAGTGAAAGGGTTAAAATCACACACACACACACACACACACACACACACACACACACACACACACACACACACACACACACACACACACACACACACCAACCTTCAGTGAGACAGACGGAGACAGCAACCTACAGCGACAGACAAACAGACAGACAGACGGACAGAGTAGTTAACAAGACAATGAGAAAGAAAAAAAGGTGCATACCCTCACACCAAACATTCAAGCTACATTCTCCAGCCATGATTTTGATCCTCCTGTATTAAAGGCTACAGTGTTAAAATACAATGAATCATATGTAAAAAAAAAAAAATGCATAAAATTTTTGAGACGACAAGAAATTAAAAAAATACATGATGCCAAACACTCAGATTTTCATATCATTTTTTTCTCTTCATTTTATTTTTCTATCACATTTCTTCTTCTTCTTCTTCTTCTTCTTTTTCTGTTCCATTTTGCGTTTTCTTTATCCTTATCATTGTCTTTTTCTTCTTCTTCTTCTTCTTCTTCTTCTTCTCTATCTTCCGTTTCTCCTTTCCTTCTTCCTTTTCTTCTCCTTTTTCCTTGCTTCCTTCCTTCCTTCATTTATTTCTTCCTTCCTTACTTCCTTTCCTCTTTCTTTCTTTTCTTTCTTTTTCCCTTCAATATCATGATCCCAGGATCTTCAGCTACCTCCATCTAGCGCTGGTGAAAAATTGACACCCCTGCCTCCCTCTGCTGCTCGGGATCAATATTAATCCAGTTTGTTCGCGAGTGTTGGGCAAATTTGCATGATATTTACGAAGGCGGGTTTTTTGAGGCGCTTTTTTGAAGTTGCCTCGTTAGTTAATGCTGGAGAGAGGCTTGGAGGAGGAGGAGGAGGAGGAGGAAGAAGAAGAAGAGGAGAAGAGGATCAGGAGGAGGAGGAAGAGGAGAAGAGGATCAGGAGGAGGAATGAGAAGGAAGAGGAGGAGGAGAAATGGGAAAGGAAAGGAAAGGGAATGGGGAGGATAGAAAAGTTTTCTCTTTAGTTAATGCTGAAGAGTAGGCTTGGAGGAGAAGGAGGAGGAGGAAGAGGAGGAGAAGGGGATCAGGCGGAGGAATGATAAGGAAGAGGAGAAGGAGGAGGAGAAATGGGAAAGGAAAGGAACGGTAATGGGGAGGAATGAGATGTTGCCTCTTTAGTTAATGCTGGAGAGAGGCATGGAGGGGAAGGAAGAGGAGGAGCAGGATCAAGAGGAAAAATGAGAAGGCAGAGGAGGAGGAGGAGAAGGAGAAATGGGAAAGAAAAGGAACGGTAATTGGGAGGAGAGAGCAGTTGCCTCTTTAGTTAATGCTGGAGAGAGGCTTGGAGGAGGAGGAAGAGGAGGAGGAGGGGATCAGGAGGAGGATTGATGGAGAAGAGGAGGAGGAGGAGAATTGGGAAAGGAAGGGAAAGGGAATGAGGAGAAGGGTGGAGTTGCTTCTTTAGTTAATGCTGGAGAGAGGCTTGGAGGAGAAGAAGGAGGAAGAAGAGGAGGTGGAGCAGGACCAGGAGCAAAAATGAGAAGGAAGAGGAGGAGGAGGAGGAGGAGAAATGAGAAAGAAAAGGAACGGGAATGAGGAAGAGAGAGAAGTTGCCTCTTTAGTTAATGCTGGAGAGAGGCTTGGAGGAGAAGGAGGAGGAGGAAGAGGAGGAGATTTGGGAAGGGAAAGGAAGAGGAAGGAGAGCAGGAGGAGGAATGGGAAGGGCAGCGAACGGGAGAGGGGAGGAGAGAGAGAGAGAGAGAGAGAGAGAGAGAGATGAGGGCGAGAGGGACTGGTGCAAGGAGAGGAGAAAGAAATGGGAAGAATGAAGAGAAAGGGATGGAGAATGGGGGAAAAGAGAGAGGGAAGTGAGGCGTGAGACGAGGGGAGGAGAAGAAGCAGGACCAGGAAGAAGAAGAATAAGGAGGTGGACGAGAAGGATGGGGAAAGGAGGAGGGCGAAGAGGAGGAAGGTAAGGTAATAGAGAGAGAGAGAGAGAGAGAGAGAGAGAGAGAGAGAGAGAGAGAGAGAGAGATCAGAAGTGATGTAAAAAGGGTGATGAAAAGAAAGGGAAAGAAAGAAAAGGGGAAAGAAAGGCAGAGAATGAGATATGGAAGGTGTAGTAGAAAGAAAGGTGATGAGAAAGCTAGGTGTAAAGAGAGGGGAAGGGGAGAGGAAACAAGAGACGAGAAGGGAGAAGAGGAGGGGAGACAAGAGAGGAGAAGGAAGGAGGAGAGGGAGAAGGGGGAAGGAAAAGAAAAAGGGAAACAAAAAAGGAAGAAAGGGAGGGATCTGGGGAAATGGCGAGTGTTAGGTGTGAAAACAGAAAAAGGAAGGGGAAAGGGAGAGGAGAAGGGAGAAGAGGAGGGAGTAATGGAATGGGAGAAGAGGGTGTTGGATAAGAGAAGGAGGAGGAGGAGGAGGAGGAGGAGGAAGTGGAGGAGAAGAAGAAGGAGGAGGAGGAGGAGGAGGAGGAGGAGCAGTGAGACAATCTTGACAAATATGCTAAGAATATGGAAGGGGGAAGGAGAAGAAGAGAAGAGTAATAAAAGTAGTCGAAGTGAAAGGAAGGGGAAGAAATAATGTAGCGGACGCTTGAGAGAGAGAGAGAGAGAGAGAGAGAGAGAGAGAGAGAGAGAGACAGAGACAGACAGACAGACAGACAGACAGACAGAGAGGGAGAGAGAGGGAGGGAGAGAGAAGAAAGAAAAGAATGAAAAAAAATAAAATGATAAATTAAAAACAAATGGGAAGGGGAAAGGAAGAAGAGGGAAAAGGAGGAGGAGTAGAAGATGAAATAAAGGAGAGGGAAGGAGAGAAGAATGAGGGAGAAAGTTATTAATATTTATAGAAACGTGAAAGATAGAAAAGGGGGAGGGAAGGAAGGGAAGGAATGCTGTAGAGGATGGAAAATAATGTATAAAAATGGAAGTAAGGCAGAAAGAATGAGAAGAGAAAGAGAAGGGTTGAGAGAGAGAGAGAGAGAGAGAGAGAGAGAGAGAGAGAGAGAGAGAGAAGAAGAAGAAGAAGAAGCAAAGAAGAAGGAGGGAGGAAGAGGAAGAGAATGAGAGGAAAAATATCTTATTAATATGCTGAAATTGAGGAAGAGAGAGAAAAGAGAGTGAAGGAAGGAAGAAATCTTTTGTCAATATGATAAAGAATGAGGAAGGAAGGATGGAAGGAGCATTACGTGAAGGAAAGGAGAGGAGGAGGAGAAAATGAGAAAATTATGAAGAAGAAGAAGACGAGGAGGGAAGGAAAGAAGAGAAGGGGGAGAGGAGGCGGAGGAGGGAGAGACTGGGAAAGAAAGGGCATGAAAGGATGAAGAGAGACAAAGACAGACACAGAGAAAGAGAGAGGGGTAGAGACTGATACACACACACACACACACACACACACACACACACACACACACACACACACATATAAGGAAGGTCATCATATCTATAATAAGACCAAAGGAAGAAGAAAGGAGGGGGAAACGATGAGAAAGACGATCTGGCTTAACGCAATAAACAGGAGGAGGAGGAGGAGGGGAAAGGGAGGGAGGCAAGAGAGATTAGGAGGAAGAGGAAATAGGTTTAAACGAGAAGGAGGGGAAGAGGAGGAGCAGGAGCAAGAGCAGGAAGAAGAGGGTGAGAAGGTAAGGAAGACTGAGACGATAAGGAGGAACTGACTCAAGACAAGGAGAGAGTAGGAGTTGAAATAAGAGACGAGGTAAAAGGAGAAAGAATGGGCTATAAAGGATCATGAAGAGGAAAAGGAGTAATAGAAATAGGAAAGTGTGAAAACAGAGTAGGCATATTTAAAGATAGTTTTAATAGCTATCTTCTCTTTTTTCATTATTTCTTGCTGGGCGAAGGGAGTAAGGGTGCTATGATTTACGGATGATATTTTCGCATTACAAAAGCATCGAAGAATTTGTTTGCAGAGAAAACCTGATGGCAAATTACTCGAAAAATTTTAGATAGCAAACCACTGTTCCCACCTACGGTACCATAAAAAAATATAATTCACAAATATTCCCCAAAGCCCACACTGTAACGCAGCCTCCCACGGGACAAGACACATACCCACCTCTTGCACCACGCTATCGCAACACAGACGATCCTTCAACATAACCTCAACAAAAGATTTCTGGGAGCGACCGGTTGAAGTGGCCGGCTTCTTGCTGTCCATGGGGTTCACGACCAGACGATCCCTTGGAATGAAAAAAAAAAAAAATCAACAACAACAATTACGTAACATTTACCTTATCATTAATACGAGTATCTTTAATGGATAACCCAAAATACGCATAAATACACAGGTGTAACGAAAGAAATAACTGAAGGAAGCCAAAACAAAAATTATGAATAAACGATAAGGAGCATGCATTTCCCTTGTCATGTGATTATAGTTGAATACCTGCATTACACATGAAACTGTTGTCTCGTTTTCACTCTAATGTGGCAAAGATTTTTTTCCCTTTTGCAGCTTACTTCGCATAGCAAAGTGACAAAAAAAAAAAAAAAAGACAATACTACAACTCCATATCCTTTCCATAGCACCTCTTCATGACTAGCATCATATTGTAGTGTTTGGTGTATTAACTAAGCATTCAAGGTGGAGATGTCATAAAAAGGACTTTGTAGTTACTTGTAGAGAAGTTATGTATTAGACTTGTGGACGAGCGGTTGTTATACGTGAGTAACTTTGTAAGTAGATAATCTTCTTTCCCATTTGTCATGCAATGACAGGAGAGGTAAAGAATGGTATGGGACTATTTTTATTTGTCTTGGAAATATTAACAGAGTCTCTCACACAGAGCGAAGTATAAAGTAGAGTCCCGCTAGCTATCTCCCTGTCTCTCTCTCTCTCTCTCTCTCTCTCTCTCTCTCTCTCTCTCTCTCTCTCTCTCTCTCTCTCTCTCTCTCTCTTCCAAGTTGCTAAGCCTTTCTTCCCACTCCCTGCCGCTTCTATGGCCTCTCTCCTTCTGAGCTCTCTTTCCTAAATTCTGGTGAAACAGGAGTCGTGTCACGTGTGTTCACTGTGGTTGGAAAGTTCTAGAAGCCTGTATGTGTGTATGGTCAACAAGGCTTTGTTCACCTGGTGTATTGCTGACAACTAACTGCATCATCTCCTGACTGGCTACTTCCTAGTCTGTCGTCAGCTTTTCCTCAGTGTAACTTGCAAGATCATTTCCCATTCCCAGGCTTGCTTAGAGCTGTCTATCTGTCTATTTATCTATCTATTTATCTATTTGTCTATTATGATTTGTAATTATAATATGGACTCATAACATATGCTCGGCCGTGCAGCTGAAGGTCCTCCGACAGCAATTATCATTGACATATGCTAATCTATTAGTACATAATATTGATTATAATATTGTATACATATAATATTTATAGTAAATAGTGATTATTCAGTAATATTACATTTTAAACAAGTTGTATAATTATTTGAATAAATGCAATGGTTGTTGTATGACACTTTGTAAGACGTGCATGTACAACAGACGTACGCATATAATTGTGCAATGGTAATACTGCTAGGTTATACATTACATATTGAGCTATCCCTTTAGTAATGTCTAATATTTCACCTAACTTGTATGATGATACTGGTAATACAGAATTGTGGTATAGTTGTATGACTTATAACATTGTAGTAGCATTGTGGTAATACATAATTGTAGCATTTTATGAATTGTTACAAAATATTGTGGTAATGCATAATTGTGTTGGCCTTATAATTGTAGTTACATTTTGTTAATGCAACTGTTACATAAGTGTCTTGGCCTTATAACTGTAGTTAAAGTTACATAAAAGTTACATCTTGTTAATGCAACTGTTACATAATTGGCAAAGTGTAACATAATGCAATCGTTTGTCGTTACATAATTGTTACATATCGTTTGTAGTTACATAATTGTAGTTAAAGTTACATAAAAGTTACATCTTGTTAATGTAACTGTTACATAAATTGGTACATATTGTTTGTAGTTACATAATTGTAGCAAGTGTAACATAATGCAATCGTTTGTCGTTACATAATTATAATATGGAGTTACATAATTGTTACATATCGTTTATAGTTACATACTTGTAGCAAATGTAACATAATGCAATCGTTTGTCGTTACGTAATTGTAATAACTGTAGTCCTGACATGTGAATCCGGTCATGCTGCGGTCGATGATAGTGATGATGTGCCATGCCACTTGCTTGCGGAGACAACAATTTGCTTTTTTGTTTGTAGTTTATGTGGTATTTTGGCATATGTAGTAACACTTACACTTATTTTCATTTGTTTGTTATGTGATCTTACTCTATTTCTCTCTTTTTTTTTTCTTACTTTTTTCTTTCATTTTTTTGTTGTTGTATGTATTGATTTTCTATAGTTTGTTTTTCTTCGTTTGTCTACGCCTTTTCTGTGTTGTTCATGGTTGCATAATTACTGGCTAATTTCCTTGGGATACTTTTTTAAAGTTTAGTTTATATTGCACAGGTATTACTGAAAATGATATTATATAGTCCCATATTTTGTTATTTTATATAAAAAAATATATATATACTATATACAGTATTAACTATATACACTGACTTGTTGTTCACTTGTACCTATCGTGGGTAATATGTGTGTCAGCACTGTGTGGAAATCATTGTCTTCACGATTGTGTTGAAGATGTTCACTCTTGCTAACGTCATTTGTGTTGGCCATTTTTTTTTTTCTGGTTTTCCTTATAATTTAATTTATCTGTTACCACTAGGTAGCTTTAATTAATAAATGTTTAATACAGTTCTCTTAATCGCTCACTGAGTAACTGTGATGGTATATTTTCTTTATTATTTTATAGATGTAATAATGTATATTTGTATGTATGAAACACGTATTTTATGTAGGTATAAATGGTAACACTCGTTGGTAGTAAATAAATGCTATAATAAATGAATGAATATATACAGTGTAGAATATTTATTGTTGGTGATTATTTAGTGTTTAAGTTATGCAGATAACTGAAGTAAGTATGTGTATTTAAGCTGTAACTATACAGCACGTATTATATGTTTGTGCAGAAGCTTATTGTCTATCACTGTGTATTGTATAAATGAAGTAACTATGTAACTCACTAATTTTTACCGTGGTGGGAATGGTGTTAGTGATGGTGCAGGTGGTGAGTTGACTGACGTGGCGTCTTTTCAGCAAGCACGCATGACGACGTCGACTTCCCACACTGGTAGCTGTGGTGAGTGAATGAGTAGCGATGAGTAACTTGAGTGAAGACGAGTGAGTAAGATGAGTTGTGAATATGGACTTGGTATTTGCTTCGTCGTCTTGACCTCTACACTCCTGCGTCAGCGGTGGGGGTTGGGTGGATGTAGCAGAGAGAGGAGGGTGAGGTCTGGTGGTTATGAGTTATGAGTTGTGTCTCACTCTTCGTTTGTTTGTTTTGTATTTTCTTACTTGATGTATTCTTGGTCCTTTTTTCTTGTGATTTACTCGTTGTAGGATGAAGACTGCCGCTACTTGTAGGTGCGTGTAGAAGATTATACAGACGACTCGTAGAGTTGTTACTTGTAGCTGATTGTAGATGGTTGTAGTTCGTTCACTGTAGAACTGAAGTTAATCTTGTAGAGTGTCGCCTGCTTTTGTAGAAATTCACTGTTGATTCGAAGACGAGGTGCGTTCTTTTCGCTTCTACCAAATGTCATAAAAAGGACTTTGTAGTTACTTGTAGAGAAGTTATGTATTAGACTTGTGGACGAGCGGTTGTTATACGTGAGTAACTTTGTAAGTAGATAATCTTCTTTCCCATTTGTCATGCAATGACAGGAGAGGTAAAGAATGGTATGGGACTATTTTTATTTGTCTTGGAAATATTAACAGTCTCTCACACAGAGCGAAGTATAAAGTAGAGTTCCGCTAGCTATCTCCCTCTCTCTCTCTCTCTCTCTCTCTCTCTCTCTCTCTCTCTCTCTCTCTCTCTCTCTCTCTCTCTCTCTCTCTCTCTCTCTCTCTCTCTCTCTCTCTCTCTCTCTCTCTTCCAAGTTGCTAAGCCTTTCTTCCCACTCCCTGCCGCTTCTATGGCCTCTCTCCTTCTGAGCTCTCTTTCCTAAATTCTGGTGAAACAGGAGTCGTGTCACGTGTGTTCACTGTGGTTGGAAAGTTCTAGAAGCCTGTGTGTGAGTATGTGTGTATGTGTGTGTATGGTCAACAAGGCTTTGTTCACCTGGTGTATTGCTGACAACTAACTGCATCATCTCCTGACTGGCTACTTCCTAGTCTGTCGTCAGCATTTCCTCAGTGTAATTTGCAAGATCATTTCCCATTCCCAGGCTCGCATAGAGCTGTCTATCTGTCTATTTATCTATCTATTTATCTATTTGTCTATTATGATTTGTAATTATAATATGGACTCATAACAGAGAGATGGAAGTCGTATGAGAGGTGCGAGTAAAAAGGGCCTACCTGTCACATGCTCATCGTCAAGGTACTGATATTCCCGTTTACGATATTATTCTAAATGACAGACATAACCAGGTAAAGATCATCTCGTACCCATTTTTTTACTAATACCCATTGACTAGTCTGGTGGTTGTTTGCAGGCCTAATTTATGGGTGATTCGTTGTATAATCTGACGTACTGACACACACACACACACACACACACACACACACACACACATACACACGTTTTTTCTGCTACTAGGCAGTTGTAACTCCATTTAGGATCGACTTTGAGATCTTGAGGTTGTTACATATAACCTTAAATAACCCCTTCGGTACCAAAGACATTTCTCAAGTTCAATAAAATTCGTCTAGTGGCGGCAAGAAAAAGATAAAAAATACATCACAGGATTCAGAAAGTCATGTTCGAAATCTAAAGTCACCCCTTCAGTGTATTTTCTTCATCCAGTGTCTCGTCTACCAGCCCATGAGTCGGCATCAAGGGCAATAAAGCAAGGGCAGTAAAGCAAGCTCCTCTGTCTCTTCCTCTTCCTTCAAATAAAAATCCTATGTTATGACAGAGGATCGATGGTGCCTTTGAGCATCCTATCCCTGAAGATTAATTAGGTCAGCTTTACTCATTGCCCCTCACTCTTCAACCAGCAGGAAATGAGAAACGCGTAGCTGTACCTTTTTTCCTCGTCAGACAGAAAAAATAAACACATCTGCTTTTATTCCTCTCAAATAAACGTGCACTTGACAGCCACTTTTCATATTTCATTTCTCTCATCAGTTTTCAGCAGCTATTTTCCCCTGGCACTTGACGCTTTTCGATGTAAGTGGGTGCGTGTGTGGATGTGTGTGAGTGGGTGGGTGTTTGGGTGTGTGGGTAGGTGAGTGTGGATGTGTGTGTGTGTGTGTGTGGGTGGGTGGATGTGTGTGGGTGGGTGGGTGTGGGTGTGGGTGTGTGTGTGTAATTCACCGGGTCGGTCAGGATCACTTGATGGTCGTGATCGTCAGCTTTTACCCTCCGGAAGGGAGCTGAGAGCTCATATAGTTCGATCTAAGGGCAAGGCTGTGACCTTCACACACGCACACACCCGTCCCCTTGCTCAAGGGGGACAGTAACCACCCACTTCGTCAGTGAAACTTTTTCGCTACCTGAGCGAGGCGCGAACTCTCGTCCACCAGTTGGCAAGCGAGAGCGTTACCACTGCACCAGCGAGAGCGGTGTGGGTGGTTGGGTGTGTGTGGGGGGTGGGTGGGGGTGGGGGGTGAGTGGGTGTGTGGGTGGGTGTGGATGTGGGTGTGGGTGTATGTTCTGATAGTTAAATTGACATAGCTAAATATTTTTCGTTGCTCTGATTAAAGTGACTACCAGGATAAAAAAAAAAATACTGCAGAGATTGATGGATAATGTAGGAGATAATAGGTGAAGATGACAGAGCTTTTTAGAGACTGACTGTGAGAGATTATATCAATGTGAGAGGTGAGATAGGCTGACGGTGTGAAAGGCTATGCCACTGTGAGAGCTGAAAGCGAGATAGTGTTTTGGAGATTATGACAGTGTAAGAGACAATATGGGAATGTAAAAAGAAATGACAGTATGATTATATGATGCAGTTCCAGTGAAAACCTATATGACTGTATGAAAGGCTGTAGGAACGAGAGAGACAGTATTGCACCTTGAGAGTCAGTATGACAATGTGAGAGACAGTATGACACACAGAGAGCATGATATTATGAAATGTAATTGAAAAAAAAAAAGAAAGTGAGCAGGACCAACACTATGGATACGTGAGAGATCGTGGGACAACTGAATGACATGACAATATGACAGTTTAAGAGAATGACAGTGATAATATGAGAGACAGTATAGCAAAGAGAGAGACATTATGAAAATGAAAGACAGTGCGAATAAGACAGTATGAAACGAGATAATGACAGTGGAAGACAGAACGATAGTGTGAGACAGTGTGACGGTGGGAGACAGAATGAAAGAGACAATATAAAAGTTTGAGACACAGAATGATGTGACAAGCAGCGTGAAAGTGTGGGACATTATTACGAGATGAGAGTATGATAGTGTGAGAGACGATATGACAGTGAAAGATATGACTGCGATAGACAATGTGAGCGAAAGTATGAGTGTGAAAGATAGTGTGACATTGTGAGGCAGAACCATATATAAATTATGACATTGTGAGACACGGTATGACAGTGAGTGACAGAGTGGCAGTGTGAAAATATGATACAGTATGTGATAGTATGAAAGAGTGTGGTACAAGGAGAGACATTGATGTAAGGGAAAATGCAACAATATGAGAAACAGAGTGACAATGTATGAGACGAGAGTATGAAAGACAACATGGAAGTATGTGACAGTATGGCTGCGTGAGAGACTGTATGACAAAGTGAGAGACAAAGGAAAAAAATGCGAGACAGCATGATGTTGGCAAAAACACCATGACAAGAGATTCAGACAGTATGACTACGTCAGAGACAGAATTAAAGACAGTATGAGAGTATAAGAAATAACACGAATATTAAATACAATGTGAACAAATTATGAGACAGTGTGACAGCATGAGACAGTATTAAAATGCGTGGTAGTGTGAGTGTGAGATAGCATGACACTGTTAGATTTCGTGACAATGTGTGCGACAGTATGGCAGTGAGAGATAATAAAATGCGTTAAGAAATAACAAGATGCTGTAAGTAGACGTAACTGAGGGGTGTAATTCTACGGAGAAGGTTATCATGTTCTTCGATGGGAGAAACACCAGGAGAGAGTAATGGTGAGGCGTGTAGGAGATGTCAGTGTAGGCCTTCTTTGTTCCGTTATTCTCTTTGCATTTTAAGTGGGATGATGAAATAGGCAGATTTGGGTCGGTGGAGTTTATTGTGAGACAGGTACTTGAATAAAAGTTAAGAGCTTGGCGTGACCCGTGTAGCCTATGGTTCAAAGCAGTTTATGCTATAGCTGCTGTCCTCCTACTTTACTCTCACTCTCCTACTGCCTATCACTCTCTCCTTGTCTAACTCTTGTTCTCTCCCGTCCTACTCTGACTCTGTCTGACTCCTTCCTACTAAACTTCCTACATGTGATATCAAACTTATATCCCCCCCTCTAGCTTCCGCCTAAAGTGTGTGGGCGTACGTGTGCGTACGTTTGTGCGTGTGTGTGTCGTTCATGTTTCCGGCACATGATCAGAGGTGTTTGGCATTCTTGATTAGTCTTGGGTAAGGGGATGTTTACTTGTCTCTTCCTGGAGAACTCAGACATAACTACCTATTTTACATATTGTTACCTCAAGCTATATAGCTGCATACCGTAGTTACATAGAGTATTGTGTTACACTATGCTTACATATCAAGAGAGTAACAGAAACTACCAGACAATGGAAGGAGAGAGAGAGATAGAGGGAGGGAGTAAAACAACTATAAACAGCAATGAGCAGGAAAAGGTGGAGAAAAATATAAATGACTGTCGAACTCTCCGACATTAAACGCTTCCAACCGTCACACAAAACCTTCGTCTCACCCTCGCTACCTCAAAGAAGACACAGAGAAAGAGAGAGAGAGAGAGAGAGAGAGAGAGAGAGAATACAAAGGATTATATAAGAAAATGGACTAACATTAATGACAAGAAATATGTTGCTAACTGACAGAAAAGAGTGAACATAAAAAAAAATTAGAGAAAGATGAAAAAAGAGTGGAGAGAGAGAGAGAGAGAGAGAGAGAGAGAGAGAGAGAGAGAGAGAATACAAAGGGTTATACTGTATAATCAGAAAAGGGACTAACATTAATAACAAGAAAAATGTTGCTAACTGACAGAAAAGAGTGGGCATAAAAAAATAAGAAAGATGAAAAAAGACTGGAGGGAGAGAGAGAGAGAGAGAGAGAGAGTTGCAGCTACAATTGATGCAGATATTAACTAAGTTCCCAAGTAAAGCCGGTTCGATTATCTTAATTAAATTACTTGAGAGCAAAATGTGCCAACTTTGGATGTAAGTTTCTGTCAATTTTACGAGTCCCAGAAGTTTGTGGGGGTGGAAGGGTGTGCGGAGGCGTGTGTGTGTGTGTGTGTGTGTGTGTGTGTGTGTGTGTGTGTTGAGAGGAGGAGTTTTTGTAGAATGTGTGTGGGTACATAGAGGCGTGTGGAGGTGTGTATGTGGGAGGGATGGAGATGGGTATGTGGAGTGGATGGGGGATGAACAGGTGTGTGTTTGTAGGTTAGAAAGGTATGTGGAGGAGCGTGTGAGTAGATACTGTTGTGTGGAGTACGATGGGGAATATTTAGGTGTGGGTGTGCTTAAAATGTATGAATGTAAGTCTGCGTGCTGTAAGAGTGTGTGTGTGCCAAACTTCTCACCCCACACAGCCACATCACACTCTGCTACACCACACCACACCACACCACTCTCTGCCACATTATACTGTCACACTTCACACTGCCTCACCAAACACTACCATACGTCATACCACTGCTCCCTATCACACCACTCAGCCAAACTAGATCAACCTACACACTACAGTACCTCACACTTGACACAATTACACCTTAACACGCCTCACCACACCTGCCCACACTCCAGTACACCTCACAATGCCACACCTTACAGCCACACTACACACCGCCACACCACGTCATGAGAGAAGGAATATGATGATGATGATGATGATGATGATGACGATGATGATGAAGAAGAAGCTGTTGATGATGATGGTGATGATGATGATGATGATGATGAAAAAGATGAAGAAGATGATGGTGATTGATGATTGATGACTGATAATGATGAAAAGAAGGACGAGGAGGGAAACAAAATAAGAAGAAAAAGAACAGGAAGCAGAAGAAAGTATGACGCAGGAAAGAAAGGAAGAAAAAACACGATGAAAAAAGATGAAGACAACCAAATCCTCGCAGCCACAAGCATTAAGATAAAAAGAAACTCAAAAATAAATCATAAATCTAATATCATGAGTAATGCCAAGCCAAAATCAATGAATATGAATTTCAAGGAGGGGAAGTAACAACGCGTATCCACATATCTAAGCTCATCAGTAACTCAAGACTCATATCAAAGTTGGGGAAGTATTAGAGTTGAAATTTAAAAGTTGTGATTATTCCGGTGGTGAAAGTTGGCAGCAATAGTAGGAAGGATTCTCTCTCTCTCTCTCTCTCTCTCTCTCTCTCTCTCTCTCTCTCTCTCTCTCTCTCTCTCTCTCTCTCTCTCTCTCTCTCTCTCTCTCTCTCTCTCTCTCTCTCTCTCTCTCTCTCTCTCGTTCCCATGACTGTATCGACCTAGAAGTCCTTGATTAACTAACACTCCATCCCTCATAAGTTCCTGCCAAGTTTGTTTATAGTCCATGGAGAGAGAGAGAGAGAGAGAGAGAGAGAAACCGCACACACCTGCCGATCTAAATATGGCCAGTCTCCTTTAAGGGTTTATGATGTTAATAATTATTACTTCCTCTTCTGTCAACATGTTATTCTATTTGCCTTTTAAAATATCAGTATTAGATATATTAAAAAAAAACACATTCTGGACGCGTGTTCCATATTTCTGCCAAGTCATAAGAAAAAAAATGTTATCCAGGGCAACTTGATAGTCTCAGATAGAAGAAAGTTGATGAAATACTGTAAAGAGCTTCACGTTTTCTACACTGCTAACTCCATTTGTATTTTTAAACACTTGATTAATTTACCACACATTCATATTTTTTTTAGACGAGGGAACGCATTTATTGCACTCAGCTGTTCCTCACACCTTTCGCGTCTTAAAGATGGAATTCATGGAGAACCCTTGCTTTGAACAGCTTCCAGTATCGTAATGTCTTTGAAGTGAGAATCCTTAAACTCTCTGGCATATTTTTGATGTGGTATGACAAATATTTTTAGGCAAAGGTAAATATATAAAATTTCCTTCAATAAAATCTTACATTATATTTCTTCGATTGCACTATTTCCTGTTTTTTTTTTTTTTTTTTTTTTTTTGCATGAACCCCTGAGTCTCTGACGAAAGAAGCTGCCCTAATTTACTGAAACATCATTAATTTTCAAGTTTATATTATTTTTTTATACTTGTAATATTTCAGGCCTGATTGCTATTATATTAAATGGTATCTGACATCTGATGCACTACGTGTTATTTATAGATATAATGAACTACAACAAATCCATCACTTACCCCTGAGGAACCTCACCACTTACCTTTATTTACCTTTATTATAGACAAGGATCCACGAATCACAATTACAGTACCATTTTATCACTTAGATTGTTATTTAATTATGTAAGGACCCAGTTATTCCCAAGCTCTTTACCATCTACGTAAGCTTCTTATTTGTTATCTTATGAAACACCCTCAGAACTTCATTTTGCTTTTCATTATTACCAAACGTCTCTAATAATTAATATGAAGAATCTCAGTATAGAAAGAAACTAGAGTTGCAAGACAGCTAAACCTCTTGAATAAATCCTGCTAATCTTTAATCATGTTTCATTTCCGGGTTTGTTGAAGATTTTTGCTTAATAACTAACTCAACCAGTTTGCCTATAACTGGGGAGAGAGAGAGAGAGAGAGAGAGAGAGAGAGACAGAGAGAGACAGAGACAGAGAGACAGAGAGACAGAGACAGACAGACAGACAGACAGACAGAGACAGAGACAGACAGACAGACAGACAGACAGGCAAACAGACAGACAGAGACAGAGACAGAGACAGACAGACAGACAGACGGAGAGACAGGCAGACAGACAAACAGACAGGCAGACAGACAGACAGACAGAGACAGAGAGACAGAGACAGACAGACAGACAGACAGATAGACAGACAGGCAGACAGACAGACAGAGACAGAGACAGACAGACAGACAAACAGACGGAGAGACAGACAGGCAGACAGACACAGAAAGGGAGGGAGACAGACAGACAGACAGACAGACTAAGGGACTGACTCCAAGAGTAAACTGTTTAAAGGAGCCTTAGATATTTATAAAACATTACCATTTTCCAGTCCAGGTTGCAACTTTAAAGAGAGAAGGAGAATTTTTAGATAGAAAACCTGTGTATAGATGAGACTTTGGAATGAAACAGCGAGAGAGAGAGAGAGAGAGAGAGAGAGAGAGAGAGAGAGAGAGTGAGAGAGAGTAAAGCTAGAGATGGGAAGAAACTGTAAAAATGCAAGACTGGGAGGGTAGTGAAAGAGGGGGTGTGCAGAGTCAATAAAAGTGGTGATATTGGCACAGAGAGAGAGAGAGAGACAGACAGACAGACAGAAGGAGAGAGAGAGAGAAACAGACAGACAGACAGATATAACCTCACAGACTACATAGCAACGAGGTGGTCCACTCTTAATATTAATACCAACAGAGAGAGTGATAAGAATACCCTTGTTAATTCAGTCATGGAAGTCTAAAGAGAGAGAGAGAGAGAGAGAGAGAGAGAGAGAGAGAGCAAACGGTTCCTCCCCCCCCTCCTCAAAAATAAAGTGTACCCTTAATTTTAGTACCTCAGTCAAAGAGGTGTAATGAAATGAGGAACAGGAGTGAGAAAGAGAGAGAGAGAGAGAGAGAGAGAGAGAGAGAGAGAGAGAGAGAGAGAGTCAAATTTACCTCTTCCCTCCACGGCCTCATCGCCGAATTCAACATCAATAAACACTAAAAACTACCGAAAGCGAATTAGTAAAAGTGCATAGTAGGCCCCTGAATCAAAACAGAGGAGATGAAAATTCAGTAAAAGTGGAGGAGGGAGAGAATAGGCCATGGAAAGAGAGGGAGGGAGAAAAGAAATGGAGATAGGAAGGGCTAGGGAGGGAGGGAGGGAAGAACCAACATGGAGAGAAGGAAAAGAGAGGGAGGAAAACAGGAAGTGAAAGGGCGGGGGAACTGGATATGGATAGATTGATAGGTAGATAGATAGATAGATAAATAGAGAGAGAGAGAGAGAGAGAGAGAGAGAGAGAGAGAGAGAGAGAGAGAGAGAGAGAGAAAGGAAAAGAGAAAGAGGAGGAAAGGGGGCCAGGTTGTGAGAGAAGAGGAAATGACGTGGATGGTGATTGAGTAGAGACCCAGAGAGAGAGAGAGAGAGAGCGAGAGAGAGAGAGAGAGAGAGAGAGAGAGAGAGAATGGCAGTGGACCGAGAGGAAAGAAATCTAGAGCGAGAATACCAGACCGGGAAAGGGGGAGAGAGGAAGGAAGGAAAGGAAAAGGAGAAAGACAATGATGGAGGGAGAGACGGTAAAAAAGGGAGAAATGGAATGGAAGAAGGAAAGAGGGAGGGCAATAAAACGAGAAAGAAAAGATACTGAATGTTAGAACAGTGGAGAGAGGTGAAATGCAGGGAGAGAGAGAGAGAGAGAGAGAGAGAGAGAGAGAGAAGGGCAATAGAACTGGAGGGAAAAGAAATCCGAAGTGAGAGGAGCGGAGGGAAAAGGGGAGAGAAGGGAGGAATGCAGGCAGGCAGGGAAGCAGATTGGGGTGAAGAGAATGGAAGGCAGATGAAGGTATAACGAGAGAGAGAGAGAGAGAAAGAATAACTACCTCACCATTAAGTGTACATATATGTTAATGCTAGTCGCCATTAATACAGTACTTTTCGTAATAGTGACGTGTGATTCTTAAAAAAAAAAAAAATAACTTTAGTCTTCTCAGTACAGCGACCCACTTATTATTACTTAGGTTATTTTTATTACTTTATTACTTCCTTCAGCTCTAGAAACCTGTCATGCTTAGAGGATCACTGCTTTCTCTATCTAACCCCTCAATTTCAACATCTTTCTCCAGTGCCAAACCAAATTCCAGATAATCAGTAGGAATATATCTGGAAATTATTACTCCTAGCAGGTTAGCAGGTTGTGAGAGACTGAAGGCTAGAGCATCACCTAGGAAACTTATGCCACATAAAAATATCTACATCTATTGCCAGACATCTTTATCCCGTAAGGAGTGGTCACAAATAAATCGCTTCCATGTCGCCCGGTCCCCCTTCACTCCACTGACTGCTCCCAGCTCACACACACCCTCTCTCATATACCTCTCCATTCCATCCCTCCATCTCATCCTTGGCCTTCCCCTTCCTCTCCTCCCTCCACCTCACTCACATACACTCTCCTCATTAGTGACTCGCTCTCCGTCCTCTCGTCATGGTCAAATATCATTAAAATATTTATATACATTACAGTAATCTTCAAAAAAGTAGATATCATAAAATCTGTACGCCAATCCCGTACGAAGAGCTGTAAAGTACCTAGGCTAAGTAACCGTAGCGCAGTATATTAGAGGTAGGTGACCAGTGACTAGTGGCTTTCCATGGCAGTACCGAGTGAGAGCCTTCAGTCACCAATATGGAACTGAACTTAATCCGTCTGAGGCCTTCCAATCACTAGGCCAGCAGGCACTTTGATGTGTTGTAGATCTGCAGTGCTGTTTTCTTTTGCCTCATTTATAAATAAAAAAAATCCATTATCATCATCAGATTATTCGTGCATGTAGGACGAAAGTGAAATGCGTACAAGGGAGTATAGCCAAAAAAATGATCTAACTATATACCTAGGCTGCTTTCCCCAAGGAAAGGGAGGTATTAAAAGAAAATACACATGAACGTAGGAAATGACCGGAAGTCGAGAGATTGAAAATGAGACACCATAGTCAATTATTTGGCTGTGTGTGTGTGTGTGTGTGTGTGTGTGTGTGTGTGTGTGTGTGTGTGTGTGTGTGTGTGAGAGAGAGAGAGAGAGAGAGAGAATGAATATATAATTACCGATTAATCTTTTCCTTATGGTGACTTTTTTTTCTTACCTTAGATAATTTAGTTCAGATTAGCGAAGATATCTTGTACTACGCAGGCTAATTAAGGCTACATCTATCACTTATAATCCGGTGCTAGAGAGAGCCGCCTTCGCGTCGTGGCACTGATATGACCGGTCGGATCCTCTGCCCAGTTATACAAAGATCCCTCCTCCCCCTTCCCTATATTCATGGAAAGAAGCCAATATCCACCCAGTTCCGAAGAAAGGAAGTTCATCTGACCCCTCCAATTACATACCAATAGCTATCACATCTTCTCTTGGTAAGGTATTTGAAACTTTAATTAATAAGCATATTGTTAAACATCTTGAATCCAACAACTTAATTAATGATAGACAATACGGTTTTCGCCACGAAAGATCCACCATTGACATACTCAATCTCTTAACTCATACCATCCATCAATCAATTGATCTTTTTGGAGAAACTCATGCAGTAGCTCTTGATATCTCTAAAGCTTTCGACAGAGTATGGCACCGTTCCCTGCTGTCCAAACTCCCTTCCTATGGACTAACGTCTTTTGTTCCTTTGATTTCTTCTTATCTTAGTGACAGGAAAATAAGAGTAAAAGTAGATTATGTATATTCGAATTTCCACTCAATCAACGCCGGCGTGCCGCAGGGATCAGTTCTGGCGCCAACCCTATTTCTGGTTCATATTAATGATCTCTTATCTGTCACTCACAATCCCATTCACTCATATGCAGATGACTCAACACTACATATTTCATTCACACTCAGACATCCATTTACAAAGTCTAATATCTCTACCTCTCAACTCAGTACCGCCATCTCCATAAATCAAGATCTATCTACAATCAGTGAATGGGGACAAAACACCCTTGTCTCTTTTAATGCTAGTAAAACTAAATATATACAGTTTACTAATAGACAGATATTGCCAGATTCGTACATTACCTTCAGTGCTACTAGTATTCCCATCTCCAAAAGTATTGAAATTCTTGGTGTCTCACTTAACAGTGCCCTCAGCTGGACCTCTCATGTCAGATCACTTGCTAAAACCGCCTCAAAGAAACTTGGATTATTGTACAGAGTCCGTAACTTCTTTGCCGATGAGCAGTTAGCTATAATTTATAAGAGTCATGTGCGCTCTCAGCTTGAATATTGCTCACCCTTGTGGAATGGTTGTGGAGAGGTTGCATTAAGACAACTAGACAAAATTCAGAATAAAGCTGTTAGAATCATTAACAACCCTGCCATTACATATAAACTACCTCCCCTGCAAGTAAGAAGGAATGTTGCCTCCCTTGCATTATTTTACAGATATTTTTTTGGCAAATGCTCAGACGAAGTTGCGTCCATGGTGCCACCTCTCCATGCCTTCCCTCGTGCTACACGGGCATCTGGTAGCGCTCATGACTGGAATGTCACTCAACCATATTGCAGAACTTCTGCCTATCAGAATTCTTTCATTCCCCGAACTGCATCTCTCTGGAACTTGCTTCCCCAGAGTTGTTTTCCTCCAAATTTCAACCTACAACTGTTCAAGTCTAACTGTTACAGATATTTTATGAACAGAGGACACCAGTAATCTGGTGTATGGATTATTTTTTTTCTCCATTTGTTTTTCCTTCCTCCGTTCTGTTATTTTAAAAAAAATATATATATATTCTGAAAGGAGGATGGAGGACGGCAAGAGGAGTGCAACTGGAGTCTGCAGTCCTCTGGGATGACGTTCAGCTAGGCCTGAGGTTACAACTAATGCTACTACTGTAACTGTAACTACTACTACTGCTACAGCTACAACTACTACTACTATTACTACAACTGCTACTACTATTGCTACTGCTGCGACTGCTGCTGCTACATGTACTGCTACTACTGCAACTACTACTACTACTACTACTACTACTACTACTACTGCTACTACTACTACCACTACTACTACTGCTGCTACTTCGGTACTACTACTACTGATGATGATAATGATGACGCCACTACTACTGCTACTACTATAACCACCACCACCACCATTACTGCTATTTACTACTGTTATTACCACCACCACCGCCGCCGCCACCACCGCCAATACTACTACTACTGCTACTACTACTACTACTACTACTACTACCAACAGCACCACTACTACTACTACTACTACTACTACCACTCATCCGAAAAAATAAAACTGAATAAAATCTTGTAGCTGCGCGGAATCAAAAACAAGAGGAATAAATATCAGGAATAAAAATAAAAGTAGGAGAAGTAAAGGAGGAAGAAAATGAGGTCACAGGAGAAAGAGCTAAGCGTATCCCATATTTCCACTCTTGCTCACATTATCTTTATTTTCTCTCATTCTTTCACTCACTTTATTGCAACCTCCCTTCCCTCTTTTACCGTTACATTATTTTTCTTCATTTCCTCGCTCCCTCTCTCTCTCTCTCTCTCTCTCTCTCTCTCTCTCTCTCTCTCTCTCTCTCTCTCTCTCTCTCTCTCTCTCTCTCTCTCTCTCTCTCTCTCTCTCTCTCTCTCTCTCTCTCGTTTTACCTTCATCTGCCTTCCATTCTCCTCAACCCAACTAACTTCCCTGCCTCCCTGCATTCCTCCCTTCTCTCCCTTTTCCCTCCGTTCCTTTCACTTTGCATATTTTCTTTCCCTCCTGTTCTATTGCCTCTCTCTCTCTCTCTCTCTCTCTCTCTCTCTCTCTCTCTCTCTCTCTCTCTCTCTCTCTCTCTCTCTCTCTCTCTCTCTCTCTCTCTCTCGTGTCTTTCTTGTTTCTGTTTTACTACGATTCTCATCTCCCCTCTTCTCGTTCAAACACACACAAACACAACACAGGATAGATACATATATGCAACGACAGATATATTTATACTGAATTCGAGCACACACACACACACACACACACACACACACACACATATATGAGCCAAAACAATCATAGCTATTCACTGAAAACCTTTTATTTTCTAACGAGCTATCTATCTGTTACCTACTATATGTAACTATGCTTAGCTAGCTATATCATCAACATCATCATCATTGATCTGATCCTTAATCTCAGTAGATAGATAGATAGATAGGTAAAAACATAGAGACAGGTAGAGATAAAGATAAATGGATAGATAGATAAATGGGTATAAGATAGAGAGATGGATAGATAAATATATACAGGTGTATATAGGTATACATTATTAAAATTATTCAGTTAAATAAAACTGAAAAAAGTAGAGATATAAATATGAATAGATAGACAGGTAGATAGATAAAGAGATACTGTTGTTTATAGATATACAATTTTATTCTTCAATTAAAACAGATACTGATAAAAAGCACCTGTGTTTCAATAAGTCCCCCTAATGCTGATAATTGGCTTAGATTAAGGTAACTAACTACGCGTCATTAAACAAGCAACCAGCTCCCGATCCAGGTAAAACTCTGACTTTTTTCTGAACTTTATTTTTTTGAGTAATTGAATTAATCTCATTAGGTTACAGGAAATTATGCACAAAGGGAAAAAAAAAAGGACTGAATTGATGAAAGTTAATGAGGGGGGACAAAGGAAGAGGTTGGGGTTTAAATGAGGTTGGAAGTTTGAGAGTTGAGGTTTAAAAGGGGTCCAGGTTTAAAGGGAGTGGGATTTAAAGGGCTGAATTTTAAAGGAGTTGAGGTTTAAAGGGACTGAGGTTTAAAGGGTTGGGGTTTAAAGGGATTGGGGTTTAAAAGGGATGAGGTTTAAAGGGTTTGGGTTTAAAGGGGTTGGGGTTTAAATGGTTGAGGTTTAATGGATTGGGGTTTAAAAGGTTTGAGTTTAAAGAGGTTCAGTTTAATGGGTCGGGGTTTAAAGAAGTTGAAGTTTTGAGAGTTGGGGTTTTAAATGGTTGGGGTTTAAAGGGTTTTGAGTTCAAACGGTTGGGATTCAGTGAGTTTGGGGTATGAGGGTTGGGGTTTAAAGGGGTTAGGGTTTAAAGGCTTTGGGTTTAAAAGGACTAAGGTTTAAAGGGGCTGGGGCTTAAAGTTATTGGGGTTTAGAGGGTTTGGGTTTAAAGGGTTGGGTAAAAGGGGTTGGAGTCTATAAGATTGGGGTTTAAAGAGTTGTGATTAAACTGTTGGGGTTCAAAGGGTTGGAAATTAAAGAGTTCAGGGTTTAAAGGGTTTGGGTTTAAAAGGTTTGGGGTTTAAGGGTCTGGGTTTAAAGGGTTGGAGTTTAAAGGACTTTGAGTTTTAAGAAGTTAGTGTTCAAATGAGGTTGTTGAATAAAAGAAATTTGGCTTTCAAAGAACTCTAACCTTAAAAGAGGGTTAGAGTTTAAAGGAGCTTGGGGTTTAATTGAGGTTAGATATAAATGGGTTGGGGTTTATTAGAAGTAAAGCTTGAAAGAGGTTGGGTTTTAAAAGAGAATGGGGTTTAATTAAAAAAATAAGTGAGGTTTAAAAAAAGGTAAATTTTTTAGGATGTTTAAGTTTGAAAGGAGTTGGAGATAAGAGGTTGGGGATTAACAGAAGGTAAGGTTTTAACGAAGATGGGAAGGATACTGGGGTTTAGCAGAGGTAGGGGTTTATAGGGGTTTAAGGAGGATGAGGTTTAAAAAAGGTTGAAAAGTACAAAAGTTTTGAATGGGAAAAAATGGATGTGGGGAAGGCTGGGGGTGTGGGAGTTGTGTAGGAGTATGGATGTGGTGGGGTGTGGGGGCTGTGCTGGGGTGTGGGAATTGTGTTGGGGTGTGGAAGTTGTGTTGGGGTGTGGTAGTTGTTTTGGGGTGTGGATGTGGTGGGGAGGTCCGGAAGTGTTTAGTTTTCAGAGGTAACATTTGACAGTGCATTCGTTAATCGTCAGAAGATGGGAAGCCACTACTAACCTGAAGCTAAATGTAAGATAGTGACAAACATACCAAACGTAAAGATATCTCACTTCTTTCAGGGGTTATCTAGTGAAGCTTGGGAGGTATGGACGTTGAGTCTGTGTCTGATGCTGGTGTCTGTGGTGGGGTAAGGGGGTTGGGGATATGTAAGGGGGTGAGGGGGGTGTAAGGGAGTAGAGGAGATGTAAAGGGGTAGGGCAGATGTAAGGGGTAGGAGAGGTGTTAGGGGGGAGGCAGGTCGGGATATACAGGTCGCTGGGGTGAGGTAGAGGTCGGGGACATAAAAGGCATCTCTTGGATTACATTTGAATATCAGGTGCGGCGGAGCGGGACGGGACGGGGCGGTGGAAGAGAGTAAGTGGAGTAAGGAGGGGTGTGGTGGGGCGGGGCAGAGGTGTAGTGGGGCAAGAAGGGGTGTGGTGGGATAAGGCAGAGGTGTAGTGGGGTAAGGCCGGGGTGAAGTGGAGTGTAGTAATGCGAGGCTAGTATTTCAGTAGAAAATGGGAGGGGCTAAACAAAGGAGGATAACTGGGTCAAGGAGGGATGATGTAGTGGGGTGGAAGAGGGGTGTAGTGGGGTGAGAAAAGATAGGGCATGGGTTTAGCGGGGTGGGAGAGCGAAGTAGAATAAACCTTGGGTAAGACTGTCAAAACGGGATGGTGGAAGATAGGGTAAATGGGGCAAAGGGGGATGTGGTCGGGTGGAGTAAGAATTTAGCGAAGTGGGAGAGTTAGCTGGAATAGACGTGAAGTAAGACGGATGGAATGGGATGGTGGAAGAGAGGGCGAGTGGATCAAAGAGAGGTGTGTTAGGATGAGGCGTTTGTGTAGTGGTAAGGGATGGGATAGGATGGGGTCGAAAGGAGCTTAGTAAAACGAAGAAGGATTTAATAAGGTAGAGCGGTAGGGGATGGAGAGCTGAAAAAGTGGGGAAAAGGGATGAAAAAGTTGAAGAGAAGAGGAGCAAAGTGTATTAGGGTAGGGAAGTGGGTTAGAGGGGGAGGAAGGGGTAAAGTAAGGCACAGTAGGAGGGGATGGAAAAGCGCTGCGGAAAGGTGGGGTGGTGGGGTGAAAAGGGATGTAGTGGGGTAGGGCAGGCTGGGGAGATTATGAAGTAGGATGTGGCAATGATGGGTGTCGTGTAGTGGTTGGGGCACAGTGATAGATAGGGAAGTTATAGGATGGGACAAAGGGATGGGGAGATGGGAGGTGTAGTGAGGTGGGGATAGGTGAAGTATGATGTGTAGATAGAAATAGATATAGGTCAGGATAAAACGGAAGACGAGACAGAATGAAATGAGAGTAGTTAACGATGAGAGGGAGGAAATCAGAAAGGAGATAAACAGAATGGGAATTGGTGGGATGGGGCGAGGATAAGCGAAAAGGAACGGTACGAGAACAGAGAGAGAGAGAGAGAGAGAGAGAGAGAGAGTGAGTGAGAGAGAAGCAGGGAGGGTTCAGACAGAGAGGGGAGGCAAGTGTAAAATTCTGAACTATGTGGGGACGTTTTGTGACAGAACAGACCAAAGAATGAGTCTCTGAGGTATGACAAATTCAATGAAAAACAGTGAACTTGGGTGAAATAACCGGAATATTTGCCAGGGAAACGCGAGATAGGAGGGGAACACACTGAATAGAGATAAGAACGAAATAAAGTGGGACAGGGGACGATCTGAAACAAGGCTGGTACAAAATGGAACAATGGGTAGACGAAATAAAGTGGCAGAGACTAACAGAAGTGAGACAGAGAAACACTGACGAAGGGTAAAGTTCAACTGAAGTGAAATAGGAATGAAATGAAATGGACTACGAACGAAGTGATATGGTATAAGCCGACGTGCAATAGGGATGGAATGACGTGAAAAGGGAATGAACTGAAGTTGAGGAAGGAGAAACCATAGTGAGACAGAGGCGAATTTAAATGGAGTAAGAACGAACTAAAGTGAGACAGGAACACATTGAAGTGAAGGAGCAATTCGTAGACATAGGCTAGGAACTAACGACGTGAAAAAGGAACGAAATGAAATGGGATAGGAGTGAACTGATGCGCGACACAGCGAACTGAATTGCGGAATGTCTCAGACTTTGTGTTAATCTCCCATCCTCCAGGCCACCTTTTTCAGCTTAAAGGAAAGGCTCTCGTGGTGAAGAGGTTATGGGTAGCCGATTGGGACCAGATGTCAAGGCATAGCAAAGATTCATATTAATACCATATACGACAAGGCCTATTTACACCATCTTGAAATCCTTGTGAGATTTTTTAAAGCTGAATTGTAATACTCTGCAAGACTGGAAAATCACATCACTAGTCTGGAGTCCATGAAATGTTAAGGCTGTCAGTACATAGATTTTTCTAAGCTAATTAGGCTATATCAAGAGGAAGGAGAGTTTTCCTCTATAATTTAGGACCCAGGAAGTGTAAAGAGGTTTCTGACTGGAACACGTCCTTTTGCATGGTGCACAGTACCTCTTTATGATGCTAGTTTAGAGAGAGAGAGAGAGAGAGAGAGAATACACCATTCAGTATTGCTTCGGAGCAGACGACTTAAACAAATTTGGAAAGATCTTTTGTACTGATGGAAATAATGAAGCCTATGTCTAACATATGCATTTCAGCAAGTCTCACCTGAGGTAAGAAAAATCGTCTGAAGGCTACAAGATTAAATACAAAAAAATATATATATAAAATAATCGAAGTGAGTAGTTAAAGTGGTGGTTTGAACATTTGGCTTTCATGATGACATTATTTTCTAGTGCAGTATAGCGCCATGATAGGTCTTTGTTCATTCTAAAGCCCTGAGTCTGGACCCAAAACAGACTTAGGATCAGTTCCCAGTCGTTACTAGATAGACAAATAGATAGACAGATAGATAGATGGGTGGATGGATGGATAGATACTGCAGAAAGGAACAGGAGACAAAATTTTATACTCTTCGTTTTCTTGTCCAGCCTCCAAACAGAATAACTAAGGATTTCTCATTTGTTGCCACTTTCCTTTATTAGGAGTAACAGTCTGTATGGAAATATTACCCTCCCTTTTTTTTGTCCATCTTGCCAAAAAAAGAAATAGTTGTGACAGTGAATCCATCGTAAATAAATCTGTAAATTCCTCTCCTGGCTGCGACTTCCCCCCATTTTGAAGCGGGGATATGGAGTGAAGAGAAACTGGTCCACGAGTGTATACCTGTGACTGACATACTCTTGATAACGTGTCCCGCCGTCATGCATCAATTTTCTAGGCAATAGCTATCCACCGGCTTTTCTGTCTATCTATATCTATCTCTGTCTCTACCTGTCTGTCTGTCTGTCTGTCTGTCCGTCTATCTATCTGTCTATCTATCTATCTATCTATCCTTTTGCAGTCTGTTTCAGGTAGGGGAATGGCAGAAAAAAAAAAAACTTCGCCTTTTAATCCTTTTCGTACCATCGTAATTAATCGTTTACGTATTATAGCAGTTCTGTCTTCAAGATGCAGAGATGGCAATTTTAAGCCAGGTTAAAGCGAATAGAGTACAGTTCAAAAGCAGTAGATGTGTAGAAAATCTCAGGAGTAAGAGATATATCACTGATCTCATTAGCAGCAATTACCCAGCTTGAAGTTTTCTTTCATTAAATTGAAACCCCAGACGTGTAAAAGAATCAATCACTACAGCTGTACTTCTCTCATTTATGTGCAGCTGTGGTCTATACCTTGTTCAGACCCCTCAAAACTGTCATCAAAATCTAACAAATTCTTGCCGAGCTGATCGCTAGTACTCAAAAGGCTTCAAATTCGCTTTGGTATTACGCCCCCTTTATCAGTTCCAGACTTCAGATCTCTATTCTGTAGTAATTTTTCATCGTTAGTTAGAGGTTTCAAGTCCCACTTCATTAATAATCTAGCTTCATTAGTTCAAGGTTTCAAATCTAGCTTCAGTCGTGATCTCACTTCATTTTTTCGAGGCCTCAAATCTCGCCTCAGTAGTACTCTCGCTTCGACAGTTCGAGGCTTCAAATCTCGCTGTTATAGTAATCTCGCTTTATTAGTTCGCGGCTAATCTCGCTTCAGTGATAATCTCATTTCATTAGTTCGGGACTTTAAATCTCGCTTCATTAATAATCTCTCACCGTCAGTTCATTGCCAAATATGTGTAAGGGACCTAATGACCACGACTGTACCCGAATGATTGACGTATTTGGATGACGTGCCAGGGTCCCATACATCAAAACCTTGGCACCAACACAGCCAATAATCAGGGCTTCATTACCCCGTGAATAGCTCTCCATGCAGGGGAGAATGAATAATTGCCTTCCCCTACGCCACATGTTATGGCTGCATCAAGGGCTGAAAATAGGTGAATTATTCTGTTGACAGGGTGGATATGTTGGAATACTCTTAAACTTTTGTAATATTTCGGATTTTTAATGCAAAGAAGAAGGAACTAAAGGCTAGAATCAGGTAAGATTGTTCCCTTTAGGAAAGAAAAAAATTACAGAGAACCAAATTAAACATCCGTTCATATCGAAATGCCTGAACACATTGCGTTTACAAGACTGGAGGTCATAGACAGAGGAAAATACAGAGGAAAACAGTTCAATAGTTGACCTATTGCGTACATGAAGGACTAGGAGTATCGGTTAACTCTTGCATTAGAAAGTTGGTCAGAAATGAGGTGAGAGTTTGTTGTCAGATGAGTGCTACGCGCCGCCATAATGGAGGGGAAAAGCAAGAAGGCAGATGCGAAAGAAAAGAGATAAAGATGCAACTGCGTGGCGAAAGGACAGAGGTTGAAGGGAGCTACTGAGAGGAGGAGAGTTAATGAGATGAAAAACCTTTGACTCCACCTTGTTGAGGAGAGTAGTGTGCGGGGAGCACAGCCCCACACTCCTTGACTGTGACAGTCTCCCGTAGGGTGAATGAAGTTATCATGATGGGACAATGATAAAATAAAAAGGGATCATACTGACGGATTTAATTAAGAATTTATTCTATTCCCTTCACTACGAGAGGACCCAACTAAACTGAACAAAACATGTTTGGTAGTAGCAGGAATAAGATTTTTAAGAATACAGCAAATTACTAATTAGTCATTTAAAGCCTGGGAATCAGCACTGGAGAGTAATTGGGACTCTCATTAATGAAGCTGTTAGGGAACATGATCACTCAAATAAATTGAACTAAAATCCTCATCCCTCTCAAACCTCAATCAAACATGCCCTGGTGTCTGAGGCTCGGTTCGGTTAGCTTCGGTTTGATTTTTTTTTTTTTTAATGCACTACTGTACACATGGGCTGAAGAACCCGTTATCTGGGGGTAACAGTAATGCAATTTTCTCTCTCTCTCTCTCTCTCTCTCTCTCTCTCTCTCTCTCTCTCTCTCTCTCTCTCTCTCTCTCTCTCTCTCTCTCTCTCCCGGGGTTGTGTTCCAAGTGGCGTGGAGGCTTTCGCAACGCATCTTTCTCATCGATTAATTCTGCAACATTACACCTCTAAAACTCCCCTCCTCTTTTCTGATGCAAACTATATCGATACTAAACTGATATAAATAATATGATATAGAAAGATAATGTGCAATATACAATATAAACTGCTTTGTAATTTACGCTACGAAACCTACCTTACCTCTCAGCATTAGGGTCCAATTGTGAAGGTGGGTTGTAGAGGAGTTAATCCAGACTTCCTTTTTATGAATAACTAGGGATGAATAAACTAAGGATGTGTTGCCCTACAATAATTTCTTCATCCCTACGAGAGGTCTATGCACAGCTGTATTAAATCGTCTGGTGATAGGATATACGTAAAAAAAAAGCAAGATATGGAACTGGACGGGGGTTAATGAGAAGATATCCCTTTAGCACTGAGAGGTGTCCCCTATTCTGAAAAAGATAATCGGGATGGAAAGTTCAGCTTAAAAGATCTATCCATCTGAAGGTGTTAAGGCTTTTAAATGTGTGTGTGTGTGTGTGTGTGTGTGTGTGTGTGTGTGTGTGTGTGTGTGTGTGTGTGTGTGTGTGTGTGTGTGTGTGAACAAATACAGCTTAAAGTTTTTATCTGATATTAGCTAAACTTGGTGGGATAGCCGGTGAATAAACCTATTGTTTTCCAGAACAGTCAGCTGAATTTCTTTTTATTCACCTCAGACCGAACTTGAAGGATGGACTCACAGTAAGGCAAGAATAAAGTTATTCTGTTTTAAAACAATCAGTCAGAAGTCAAAAGTCAGTGTAACATGGAAACTAAGAGAGAGAGAGAGAAGTTTTGATGGGATTTGAACGAAAGTTTGCTGAAGGACCAAGGGTTAGGCAAGAGTGAAGTAAGTCCATTTTCAAACTACTCTGTCGGAGGTCAGGGTCACAGGGTAGAGTCAGATACTCTATAGGCCCACTTTGACCAACCGATAGACGCGGGTGTTGAGTTCCCTGAGTTATCCTTCTCTATCTATGTATCTATCTATTGCCAGACGCCTCAATCCCGTTTGGGGTGGCCACAAACAAATCCCCTCCAAGGCGCCCTGTCCCCCGCCATTTCACTGCCCTGCTCCAAACTCACACCCCCCTCTCTCATATACCTCTCCACCCCATCCCTCCATCTCATCTTCGGCCTCCTCCTCCTCCCTCTTCCCCCCTCCACCTCGCTCACATACACTCTCTTCGTCAGTCTTTCACCCTCCATCCTCTCCACATGGCCAAACCACCTCAGTGTGTTCCTCATAACGCTTCCTATCACATCCACATCAACACCACAACGCTCCTTTATATCCTCATTCGTCAGCCTGTCTCTCCATGTGACTCCACAGGCTCCTCTTAAATAACTCATTTCAACTGCTCTCACTCCTGACTTGTGTCCTTCCAACAACGTCCAAGCTTCACTTGCTTACGTTAGAGTTGGTATCACAATACTGTCATGTAGTAACTTTTTCACTTCCATGCTCACTTCCCTGTTTCTTATCACTGCTTTCAAAGAACCAGCAACCTTTCTTCCCTGCTGTACCCTTTCAAGCACTTCACCCTCCAAACCTCCATCCTTACTCATCACACTACCCAAGTACTTAAACGTACTCACATTTTCCAATTCCTCACCATCCAACCTCGCTGTACATTCACTGACTTCACCTCTCTCAAAGACCATCACTTTACTCTTCCCTACATTCACCTTTAGATTCCGTTTCTTACACACTCTCCCAAACTCATCCACCAAGCCTTGCAACTCCCCTTCGTCTTCACTCAACAACACAGTATCATCTGCAAACAACAGTACAGGGAGTTTCCAAACACTGTCATCTCTCACCAGGGCCACTCCAACATCCACTACCCTACCTTATACCTCTTTTATTACCCCATCCATGTACAGATTGAACAACCATGGAGACATGACACATCCCTGTTTCAACCCAACTTTCAAAGAGAAAAATTCACTTAGTTCACCATCCACACGCACGGCAGCCTTAGCACCATCGTACATACTCTTCACAGCATTCAACAACTTCCCATCTACTCCATATATTCTTAATACTTTCCACAATCCTTGTCTATCCACCCTGTCATATGCTTTCTCCAAATCCATGAAAGCCGCATACAACTTCTTTCCCTTCTCTAGAAACTTTTCCACTAAAGATCTAAGAATGAATATCTGATCTACACAACCTCTTCCCTTCCTAAAGCCTCCCTGTTCTTCTCCAACTAATTTCTCTGTTCTTTCTCTAACTCTGTCAATAAGTATCCTACCATACACTTTTCCTCTTATACTAAGAAGACAAATGCCCCTATGATTACCACACACTTCTTTTTCCCCTTTTCCTTTGTACAAGGGAATAATTGTACCTGACTTCCAATCCTCCGGGACTCTACCTTCCTCCCAGGCCAATCTGCACATCTTCCACATCCATTCTACTACTATCTCTCCCCCATGCTTCAGCATTTCCCCACACACTCCATCAATTCCTGGGGCTTTCCCCGATTTAACTTTCTTCATTGCTTCCACAACTTCTATCCTACTGATTTCCTCCTGTCTTCTCACCTCCCTCCTTCTCCCAGCCATTCCCCAGCCACTTATACTCGCATTACTTCCATCCTCTACGTTCAACAATTCCTTAAAGTGTTCTCTCCATCTGCTCACTTTTTCTCCCTTCTCCACTAGTAATCTACCATTTTTATCTTTCACTCCCCTGCTAACTTCACTTCCACCCTGTCTTACTCTTTTCACCTCTTTCCAGAACATTTTCTTACAGTCTCTCCACTTTACACTCAAATTCCTTCCAAATTCCTCATCCACTCTCTTCTTACTCTCTCTTACTAATCTTTTCACCTCTCTCTTTCTTCCTACGTATAACTCTCTCTTCCGCCTCTCAACTTCTTCCACGCCCCTATTTCTCATCCATTCATTGTATGCTTTCTTCTTTTGTGCCACAGCCTGTTTCACCTCTTCAGTCCACCACGCTGTTCCTTGCACCCCCCTCGGTCTTCTCTTCCTTCCACACACCACATCACATGCTGCACATATTACTTCTGTTAATATCCTACACACACCTTCCACGTCTCCCATCTGCTCCAATTCATATTTGCCCAATCGTTCCTCCACTTCTCTCTTATACTCTGCCTTTTTCTCATCCTCTTGTAACCTTTCCACTCTCCTTGCAACTACTCCTTCCTCTCGTCTTTCCCTTCTTCTATTCCTCCATCATACTTGAATTCTAATTCTGGCCACCACCAAGTAGTGGCCAGGAATTCCACTCCCCCAACCTCTATAAACTCTTGCATCCATTACACATCTTCGCATCCTTTCATCCACACACACATAATCAATCATTGCCTTCCTTTCATTCAGTTCACCACCCATCCTTCTCATCACTCGCCATGTATACCTGTGGATCATTTTATGCCTGAAGAGGGTATTGGCTATCACCAACCCCCTCCCAGCACAAATGTCCACTAACGCACTCCCATTCTCATCTATCTCTGCAGGCACACCCCACTCACCAGCTATTCCATCCACCTTCACATTCCCAACTTTACCATTCATATCACCAATCAAAAACACTCTCTTATTCCTTCCAAACTTTTCCACGCACACTTCTACATTTGTCCAGAACTCTTCTCTCACTCTTCTAGCACGATCTTGCGTTGGCTCATACACACACACAATCGCCCACATTTGTATTCCAACTTTCAACTTTACCCACACAATCCTTGACCCAACTGATCCATACTGTCTTATGCTCCTCTTCCATCTTTTACTCACAACTATACATACTCCTTCCTTTGCCCTCTCATTCTCACCTACTCCTGCACATATACCCCATCCATACTCCCATTCTCTCACACTTTCTCCTCTCCATTTTGTTTCAGTTATTCCACATACATCCACTTTCGCACCCTCAAGCACCTGGACAATCTCTTTCTCTTTCACCTCATCATTCGCTCCCCTTACATTCCACGTTCCGATAACCATGTCCTTTGTCCGGTCCTTGGTCGTCATCGTTTGGTCAGTCCTTGTCCGAGGCTTACTGTTTGTTTTTTAGTTAGTTGTTTTCCGGGGAGGGGCACTAACCCTCCGCCAACCCTTTTAGTCTCCTTTTACGACAAGCAGGGATACTGGGGGAGTATTCTTGAAACCCCCCCCCTACCCCCAGGGGGTATATTTTGTGCCATTATTGTACAAGAGAATAATTATTAAGGTGGATGTGCTGAATGAACAGGGTAGGAAGAGGTGCTCAGAAATCTCCAAAGCCACTTATCCTATAGCCCTATTTCCGATTAAGGTCTTCGTGTATAGAGGCCTTTAGGTGTGGCATCAGAAAAATAGCAATGCTCCGGATATTCTGAATTCCGTAGGGACGTGTTTATGTAACAGTTTTGTAACTGTCATGTTTGTGACCGTCGCCTGACTTTCAAAAAACACAGGGAAAAAAAAAAAAACTATTGAATGTGTCAGAAATAAACTATACCCTGCAAACAACTCACAATTATTGAAAGAACATTTTTTTTTTTTTTTTTTTGCTAGAATAGAAATTTTAATGCATTCACATTCGTAATAACTTCATTAATTAACCCTTCTCTTCGATGACACCTTTTCCACCTAATTCTATCTGGAGGCGATTTCTTTAAGCTCACAAGGGACTTTACTATTTGGAGGAGTTAGAAATAGACTTCATTAACCCCGTCAATAATACGGTGTTCTCCTAAGATGAACATGATCATCTGTGGTAGTTAGAAAAAGCTAGAAATATGTCACCTCCTCCTCACAGGATTAGGCCTACCTGCATCCGTGAGAGCTGATGGAGGAAAATATGAGACGCACTGAGGTGGCTCGACGGCGTGGAGCGAAAAGAGAATGGGATTGAAAAATGAGTAATGTAATGAAGGCTGATATGTCGTGGGAAAAACAATCGTTACCGAGTAGGGACAGAAACACGTAGAGATCCTTTTGTCGAGGCCATCGCTCGTATGATTCGGCGTTAGGTTGGTAGATAGATGAATAGAGTTTTCAATCCCTTCACCCACACCTATAGGGGAAAGGTTATGCACATCTGTCTCCTTACCCATTACAGGGCGTGAGATCTTAATTCTCTTTACGGGACCCTGGCAGGGACTGTACCTAGAAACGCTAGTGCCACCGAGTTACAGAGTGACTGGGTTACTGGATTACTGAGGAAATTCTCTTACGTCACTCAGTCAAGCTTTAGTCACTGCAGGCCTGCTGATGTTGTCGTGAGGATAGGTAAGCTTAGAATTGTTGAAAATCTAGTGTATAACCATTGGGAATGTATAGGGGTTGCTAAAATCTGATGGGGCGGTTCGGAAAAGGGTCGATATACCTATTTTTTTTTTTTTTTTTTTTTTTTTTAATGTACGATACACTACTCTCAAGATAATTAACCTTTTCAAAAATTTTGCAGGCCTCAGCTCTCTCACGAACCTGGAAGACGCCAAGCATCGTCACCTCCCTTGAACTGGAGACTACCAGGCGTCTCCGAATTTTTCATTCATTTAGCCGTATATTATCCGAGGGTCTGAAAGCGCTAGTTTTCTGGCTTACAGCAGCAGATGATTTATTCTGCTAAGGAGTAGTTTCCAGTCGTCTAATGGTTAAGCAGTCTCTAGGAACCGTTTCAGACATGTGATATCTCAGCTGATTAATTCTATATCCTGCCAAATCATTTCATTCAGCTCAGAACGAGAATGAGAGCCTAAGACTATTCATACCATTACCATTAATCCATTCGTGATGGGAAAAAATCAGGTATTCTTTTCCAGTTAACGCCTGACGATATTGTTTACCTGAAAGTTTGAGCACAGGTACCCAAATCATCTCATGATCGAAACAGCTCTAGCATTCTGTTCCAGCTAACTTCAGTTGAGAGTCAGTCACAGACTCATAGAAGCCTGAGAGAGTTACATACGGTAGTCAATTGACTCTACTGACGCTGGACCAGAAACGACGAAATATTAGAGAGACATAGAAATATTATAAGGTGTGTATTTTGTCTTGGGTGGGCTAGCCACGTAGTTCTATTCAGCTCCACCGACTTATTGTGTAAAGCTGAGAGTGAGCCATGGGAGCCTGGTAGAGCTAAATACGGTAGACAGCTGGCTGTATTGACGGTGGGCCTAAAAACAGACAACTTTAGAGAGGGCGACATAGAGCGAAATAAAAGGGGTGTGTGTTTTGGCTTGGGTGGGCTGGTCACGTACTTCTGATGACGGGCCACGGGTTCAACTTTGCTAGGGAGGGACGTGTCATCTCCACCTCCACCCCAACACGCCAGACCTACGTGTGTGAGGGGAGGAAGAGGTAGTTGTGTGTGTGTGTGTGTGTGTGTGTGTGTGTGTGTGTGTGTGTGTGTGTGTGTGTGTGTGTGTGTTTGTTCCTACATGTGTCCGTGTATGTGTCTGATTCTACATCTGCCAGTATCTGTGTCTGTTCGTTTCTGTAAGTGAATCCTCAGAGATTATTGGGAGATTTTTCTAACTCCGTCACTAAGAGAGGCGTCCCTCTAAGCTAAGCGTCTGTTTAGAGGTAGCAACACTTGGCTCTCATTACATAGCCACCCCTTTCACAGTCGTGCTTCGCCAGTATTTATAAAGGATAATTTTCCCTGTCAGATTCCCCGAGCAGATGGTTAAGTCCCGCAGCTGACATTATGAAAAGTTAGAGTTATGGGTGGCATTTTTAACCTCTCTTATCTGATGAGGTATTTGTTACAGCATTGTTGTTCCTTCAGATGATTCTAATTAAGCAGGGAATCCTTTTCGAACTTTTATATATAGTTTTCATTCATTCCTTCACTAAGTAACGTCTCCCTTAAGATGGACAGAGTCATTTAGTGTTAGCAAAAATAAACCAGGGAAGAATATGTCACCGAATTCAGTTGAACAAATATATATATATATATATATATATATATATATATATATATATATATATATATATATATATATATATATTGCCAGACGCCTCAATCCCGTTTGGGGTGGCCACAAACAAATCGCCTCCAAGTCGCCCTGTCCCCCGCCATTTCACTGCCCTGCTCCTAACTCACACCCCCTCTCGCATATACCTCTCCACCCCATCCCTCCATCTCATCCTCGGCCTCCCCCTCTCTCTTCCCCCCTCCACCTCACTCACATACACTCTCTTCGTCAGTCTTTCACCCTCCATCCTCTCCACATGGCCAAACCACCTCAGTGTTTTCCTCATAACGTTTCCTATCACATCCACATCATCACCACAACGCTCCTTTATATCCTCATTCGTCAGCCTGTCTCTCCATGTGACTCCACAGGCTCCTCTTAACTCATAGACTTTCTCCTTCCATGTTATATGCCCTAAACTACTGTAGACAATATTATGAGGTGACGTTGGTGAACTTTCATCTTGCAATAACATGAGGTCTATCGTGTTTATCCTTGACCCCACCAGACGATTCTATTTAGTTCTAGAAGGATAGAAGGGCGATTCTATTCAGCTAAGGAGGGATCAGTTCTAGCTAAGCGGCCGCTAGTGATCCAGTTTCTACACAATTGACTAGACATTTCGCTGATATTCTGTTTTGTTTTGTGTGTGTGTGTGTGTGTGTGTGTGTGTGTGTGTGTGTGTGTGTGTGTGTTTTTTGCCAGACTGGTGAAACGACTGATAAATTAACAATCCTGCCAAGGCAATTACTAAATACCTGAATGCATTTACTCGTGGTATATGAAAGCCTAGAGCTCAATATGACTAGCAAATTAATAGGCTACCCACAAAGACGCTATTTACATTCTATTTCTACAACCTTTCAGCAACTTTATTCACCTTAGAGAGGAATTTCATTAGATAGTGAATAAATTGGCCTTATATTAAAGAGCTTAACGACAAGAGGTCTTTCCTACACCGACTTAAACGATAATAGAGGCAGTAGAAATAGGGGGGAAATTGGCTTCGTCGTATTGAAGGACTTAATAGCATAAACAGGGGTACAGGAGGAGAACATATGTGGCAATCGTGCTTTCAGTCAGAAGGCATATATTGCATCAGAGTGGGAAATAATTAGAGGCGGAAAACAGCAAACGTGTTGATAATTATTCCCTTGCTTAACATCCAGAAAGTGATACGCTGCCCTCTCTCTCTCTCTCTCTCTCTCTCTCTCTCTCTCTCTCTCTCTCTCTCTCTCTCTCTCAGCTTGGCCATGCAGTACATTAATACATATAAATTAAATTCGATGTATTAATGCACTTCTTTGCATGGCGTTATGTTACCTTTTTACTCCCTCCTCGTCCCTTGCCACCCACTCCCCAGATCGAAGCCACCTATGATTTTTGTGCATTTAAACTGATACTTTTTTAGATTATTTATTTACCACTCAGTACAAACCCCAACCCTCCGGGGAACGTTGTCGCTGAAGGCCAAGCAGAAAAGGGTACAAGAGTGCAAAGAGACACTGGCGCAAACCTGGGGGGAAAAGCCATCATACTTTCGGCATTTACAGATACGATAAGGGAATGTAAAATCACCTGTCAATTTGTCCCCTGCAACTGGTATGGTACTGATTGCAATGGAAAATACAGTAAGGGGCACACCACCACCCCTCCTTTAGTTCCCCTCCCCCATATGGAACGCAATACTACCCTTCCTTCAGTCCTCACACACGGAACACAAAGCTACCCCTCCTTCAGTTTCCCAATACGGAACGAGAAACTACCCCTCCTTCAGTCCTCACACACGGAACACAAAACTACCCCTCCTTCAGTTTCCCCCCATACAGAACGCGAAACTACCCCTCCTTCAGTCCCTCCCTCCCCTCGTGGGTAATTGTGTTTCGAGATGTCACCATGTCGATCCCCACACATTACCACTCGGAACAAATCGCCACCACTCTGCCCCCACGGAAAATAAACAGTAAATAAGTAAAGGAAACCAGTGTAATCAAGAGAAGGTGGAAGAGTTGTAATTAAATAAGCTCTTTGGATGGGGACTGTCTATTTATCTGTTTATCTGTCTGTCTGTCTTCGTCTGTATGTGTGTCTCTGTGTCTGTCTATCTCTCTGTCTGTGTCTATATGTCTCTTTGTCAGTCTCTGTTTATCTATGTATCATCCAGTCCTTATAAAAATCCCACACCAGAAGCGTAGGAGACTGGTACTAGGCTACTCAGTCCCTACATTTAAGGCGAGTGTGACCACCCTCCCACGTCCCTGAGTGGCATGTGCGCAATAAACTCACAACCACTCCTCTGATGTAAACCCTTATTACCAGTGGAAATTATTCTTAGCGCTAATTCATATCACACAGAGGAACTAAGTATAGTAATGGGGGTTAATGGAATACAGGGAACTTTATAATACAATCTCTGGTAATAAGCAAAATGATATAATATTTTTTAAATCTGGAGTTTGAGTATTAAACTCTGATATCCATACTCTTTTTACTCTAACTTGGCCTAAAATTTTCCTGTCTCCATCGTCAATGCAGAGCTGTGAAAGTATATTTACACTAGAATATGGTGCAAGTCACGAAGAAGTGCCATGGAAAGGATGCAGAGGCACGGCATTATCTTTTCCTGTCATTGGGCTGCATGAAATAAGATACGAAAGAAGGAAAATTTGAGCCAGGTTAGAATAAAAAGAGTACAGTACGCAAAATCAGCATAAACCGTGGTCTGGCTCCCCTTTTTTGTAATTATGTTTGTCTGGTTAAATGTATGAAGAAATATCGCCCTTGAAACTCTTAACTGGTATTCAACCTTCAGACAGCAGGCGAAGTGCAGTTACGAGATAGCAGTAAAAAGAAAAAACTGATTCATATAGCCTATACCAATGAAAAACTTAACAATAGGATGAAGACAATCACTATTACTACCAAGGACCATTCGGGTAAAAATAATAATAAAAAATAAATAAATAAACTACCTGCCACAGTTAGAATTATTTCATTTCCAATTTGTAGAAAAAATCTTTAATATTCAACACTAAACCTTGAATGTATTTCCTCCTTTTCTATTTTGGTGTGCAGTATGAATGTATGTGTCAATATGTTTTTGTTATTTTGTGTAAAAATAACCACGCTATTTCGTGGAACAAAGCTATTATTATTATTATTATTATTATTATTACTGTTGTTGTTGTTGTTGTTGTTGTTAGTGTCATTGTTGTCGTTGCTCTTATTTTGTTCTTGTTGGTGTCATTATTATTATTATTATTATTATTATTATTATTATTATTATTATTATCATTATCATCATTATTGTTATTATTACTACTATTACTACTATTATTACCACTACTACTGTTATTATCAAAAATGGTCTGTCAGCAGCAAGACGATTGAAAATGTCACCTGTCAATCCCTACACATTACCACTCGAAACAGATCACTGCCAATCTCTCACCCCCAGAAACAAACAGCGTAAAAATATAGAAATCCACTGCAGATAAAAGAATAATAGATGATAATTACAACTCCTCGATCATTTTTCCCGTTGGTTGAGGAAGCTCCCTAACACCTCTTCCTAAGCGATTTATTTTGTATCTTGCACCTGGCTGTTCTCTTCTGTGTCTTCAGTGTTATTTAAAACATTTTAATATCACCATACTCTTCATAAAAAACGTCCAAAATTACCATCCGTACCCAAAAATAAATCGCTAAGGAATAAGTGCTAGGGAACCTCCTTAATCGAGAAGACGGACCCTAAGATAAGCTGGGGTCTTTACTAAACTACTTTAAATAATATGGAGAGAGCCAAAAATAAAGGAAAATTTGATACTGCATTGAAGGGACAGAACATGCTTTATTTCCTCTTATTTCCTCTGCAATTTATCACCCTCGTCTTCGCTCGTCCCCTTTGATATCCGCGGATTGGAGTGTTATCGGGTCATTACTTCCCGGGATGAATCGCAGACAGTCTCGTCCTTGGCCCCTTTCAAACGCGTGCTCACACACACACACACACACACACACACACACACACACACACACACACACACACACACACACACACACACACACGAGTAAAGGAATTCTGTCCAATGAAAGGAACGAGTTATTACACTTAAATAAACTGCTAGGATGGTGGATCTTTCTTAACCATTCAGTGGACTGGGTTTCCTCACAGCTTGCCAAAATCTACCTATTGCCTAAAGGGTTAAATAGGGAGAGGTTCTTGCCCTTTAGAGAACTTTAACATCGACATGACTATACCTACCCTCTACGCAGATTACTTTTTTTTTTATACAGTATACCATTGTTAAACTACCTGCTTAGTTTGATTTTCCTAGGATGTTTACTCTTCCCTATTTTTTTCCTTATACTCTAATCTAACTTAACCAAACCCAAACTAAACTGATCACTCTACCTGACTAATAAACTAACCTCACCGGACACTAGCAAAACAAACCTAACCTAACCTAGACTTTCCGGGATACGAAGTGCAAAAACGATGTATGAAGAACGGAAATCAGCATCCCCTTCAGAGCTAAGGTAATTTAATTCGTCCACAGGTAACTCAGGTAAAATACACTACCTACGATAAGAATCAACTATTGCCTGGTCTCTGCTGTTCGAAATATCATCAGATCATTAACCCTGGGGACAAATCGCTACCAAAATCGCCTCAAGGGAAGAAGAAACTGCATAAAAGTGAGGGAATCCTGGGCAATCAAGGGGAGAAGTTGCGGTATTTAAATAAACTGGCGGGATGGCGGCCATATCCCTGATTTATGAATGCAATCTTAGTAAAACGTGTGCATTATTCAGGCAGGGTACGAGCAGGGACCAGGTGGAGAGACTTTATGAAAATGTCTGGCTTGTGCTTTTTTTATATGCGCTGGTGGGAGAGCGTGTCTGTCTCCCTGCTTCTCATTCTCCCTACGTCATGCTCCATACCTCCTCTCCCTGCCACCTTCAGGACGCACATGCATACATATACATAGACAAGCACACACACACACACACACACACACACACACGCCACGTACTGTGCATACACATTCACAGCCTCACTCACGCATGCACTCTCTCTCTCTCTCTCTCTCTCTCTCTCTCTCTCTCTCTGCTTTTGTCTGTCTGACTGCCTGCTTCTCATGCACCTTGCCTCATGCAGCCCACCTCCACCACTAAGTTCAAGGCCTCCCTGCTTATGTATCTTTCTTTTCTCTCTTTACGTGCTCTCTGTCTGTCTGTCTGTCTGTCTGTCTCTCTCTCTCTCTCTCTCTCTCTCTCTCTCTCTCTCTCTCTCTCTCTCTCTCTCTCTCTCTCTCTCTCTCTCTCTCTCTCTCTCTCTCTCTCTCTCTCTCTCTCTCTCTCTCTCTCTCTCTCTCTCTTGTGTGTGTGTGTGTGTGCATTTTTTTTTTTATATGTCTTCCCTTCTCTCTTCCATCACCTCAGCTGCTCCCATTTCTCCATTCTTCATATTTTCATGTATTCCTTCTTCATCATACTAGACACAATTGTTAAAGCATGATAAAGGAAGCTACTTAATGGCACTTGCTGTGGTAGAAGTGGTTGTTAAGCTGATGAAAGTTTTGATAGTTGTAGTTGTGAAAAAGTTGGTGTACTGTACTTATTTCTCATTAACTTTGCCCAGATGTACAACACACACACACACACACACACACACACACGCACACACACACACACACACACACACACACACACACACACACACACACACACACACACACACACACAAGCAAGCAAGCACGCAGCATATTTCACGAGCTCAGTGGCAGAAAAAGACCATACCTCAGTTTTATATCCTCTGCATAGCACTTTCTCGTGATTAGCACTATATTTTTGTGCTAATCTTTTGTCACAAGTCATTATTCAAGATGGGGAGATGGCAGTTTTAGGCCAAGTTAGAGTAAAAGAGTATAGATGTGGTATTGGTGTTGAATGCAGTGATAATGACGGTGTTTGTGATCTTAAAATAGTTGGTGATTCATTAAAGGACATATAGTGAGGGTGATGACATTGGTGGTGCCATACTCTTTTTATAATAACTTGGCCCAAAATTTTCCATCTCTCCATTTTGAACGCTTTGCTGTAATATGGTCTGACACTAGAATATAATGCTAGTCACCAAGAAGTGCTTTGGAAAGGATATGAAGCTGTAGTATTGTTTTTATCCTTCACTGCCCTGTGTGAAATAAGCTGTAAAAGGACGAAAAACTAGGCCAAATTAAGGTAAAAGAACAACGATAAATAAAGGGATGTTGGCAGGATGATGTTGACGATGGCAGGGATCGAGAAGAGTGATAGTGAGAGGGGCTGATATTTCGGTGTTATCAGAATCCAAAAACAATCGTGTTAGTGACAATGGGAGTCACTGTCACTGATGGTGGTGGTGGCAGTGACAACAAGGTGACACCCGAAGCCAAGAATAGTGGTGTTCGTGACAGTAGGAATCAGTGCTAGTGGTGGTGGTGGTGGTGGTGGCGGTGGTGGTGACAGTGACAACAAGGTGATAATCTAAGCCAAGAATAGTGGTGTTAGGAATCAGTGCTAGTGATGGTGGTGCCAGTGACAACATGGTGGTAACAGAAGCCAAGAACGGTGATGCTGGTAATGATAAAAAAAATTAGAGGTTGCCATGGTGACGAAGAAAACAAGATGGTGGTAGAAGCCAGTAATAGTCGTGTTAGTGACAGTAGGATTAAATGCCTGTGATGGTGGTGGCAGTGAAGGCGGGATGGTGGCAGAGGTCAGTGACAACATGGTGATGGCGGGTATAAACAGTGCTGGCGGTGGCTAAGGGAAGCAGTGCCATAGTCTATTTACCTTAACTTGGCCCAGGTTAATTTCTTTTTTAGTTTATTTCACCTCGGTTAGTGGCAGAATAAGACAATACTGTGACTGTACATCATTTTGTAGCACTTCTTCCTGATTAGCACCATATTCTAGTGTTAATCTATTGGTATAACTCAGGATTCAGGATGGAGTGGAGACATAGACCAAGTTAAAGTAAGAAGGATGACTGACTCTCAGGACACCAAAATATCATAACACACTACATAATAGCTAGTAATGTATATATGTTATATAGAAGTTAGAAGAAAGTCGTGCCTAAGCGAAAGGGCTAGAGGAAATAACGTTTGCACATTCTCTAGTCAGGCATGTCACACACAGCATAGTGAGACGCATGATGGGAAACTCCCCAAGACCCTTACACGTAACACAACCAGTCATATACAGGGGAAATGGGAGAGACAGGGCAGAAGGGGTTAGGAGGGAGAGGAGGCACAGTGAGGAGAGGCAGGAAGGAGCGCGAGGGGTTAGCAAGCATAAAACCGCTCTCACCTCAGTAATGCTCTTGTAAGATACTCCCTTTAAAGAAATAAACTGCATTCAAACCCCAGACTCAGCTTTATCTTTCTCCTGCCATCGACGACAAGTACAACGAACATTCTCTCCTTCTTATTATTAACACTACAGTTTAACACACTTCTGGAAAAGCTCGGCGACAACTACGATATTATATCTGATAACAGGATGTTTGACAGGTATCAGTGACAAAAGGGTGGTGACAGTGACAACATAGTGGTGGCAGAGATCAAGATCAGTATCCCCAGGAAGTAGAAAACTGGCCCCAGAACGTGGAGTCAAATATGGAATGTGTGCGCCATTCTGGAAGTGAAGGGCTTACCGCACTGGCTGGGTGGCTGGACTTCACCCGTTCGAGCAATTCTGTATGGTAATTCAGCAACATGTGCTAAGTTTTCTCTTCTCAAGATTATTGCTCTTTGCTTTACGTATCCTCTGTGGTGGTAGGTGGTGGCGACCATCATCCACTCGCTTAATGTAATGCTATCTACTTCCTTCACCATTATCATTATTATGTGCCTCCCCTCGACTCTTCCTACGCTCTCAGCTTCCTGTCACTTTTTATTACTCTTCTTTTCGCGTCATTTGGCTCTATGTCGATTTATAAACCTAATGGTTTCCTGTAACCCAGCTTATTATACTGGGTAATAACCGTATAACCATAAAACGGGGTGGCATGGAACCTACAGGTCCCTGTAATAACTGGGTGAAGAGACGCAGATGCGACGTCCACCCGGGAGCCAAACCTCCACAATCTTCCCTGCGTCTCGCTGTGACGAGACGCTGTCTGTTTCAAGAGAACATTGGTTCACTGCATGGAAAGGCCCTGCAAGGGCAGTTGCTTGCCTGCGGTTGATGGGTATGCTCCGACAGACAGACCGGGGTTACCCCAAAATAACTTATACCTAAACTAGCCTAACCTAACCTAACTTAACCTAGTCTAACCTAACTTTTTTTTTTTAAATAACAGAACAGAGGAAGGAAAAACAAATGATTAAAAAAAATCCATAGGACTACACCAGATTACTGGCGCCCTTCATTCATAAAATATCTGTAACAGCTGAACTTGAACAGCTGTAGGTTGAAGTCTGGGGGTAAACATCTCTGGGGAAGCGAGTTTCACAGAGATGCAGTTTGGGGAATAAAAGAATTCTGATAGGCAGAAGTTCTGCAATATGACTGAGTGACATTCTCTGGCAATATATAGATAGATAGATAGACTATCGGAAATGGGTAGAAGTGCCGGGAGGCTGTCGCTGGGTTATTTTATGGGTAATGAACAATCACAAAAGCGAGAGATCCAGGATAATTTGTCACTTGAAAAACACATTAACAAGATAGTGAGACGTATAATCTCTTGACTAACATGACAATGGCATTTTATTGCATGGATGAGGAGATTATGAAAAAATTGATGGTGGCCATGATCTGCTGGAAAGCCTGGACCTGCCTTCTTTGGAGGGGGGGAGGGAGGGGAGTGACATGATTGTAGTGTTCGGGGCCAGGGTGGGAGTAGGGGGGGTTGACGGAGGGGATCTGTTTGTGTGGGACGGGAGAGTGGCAGGAGGGCACGGAATTAAACTGGAAGTGCCAAGTTGCTTGAAGGATATCAAGAAATATACATTTCCATGTAGAAGCATGGACCTGTGGCGTAGCCTGGACCGAGAGATTGTCCAGTCTGGGAACTTAAACAGATTCAGTGCAAAATTTGACATCGAAACAAAGATGGGACCCCATTAGCATTGCTCATTTCCTGTATATCACAACTAGGTAATACACACACCCACACATATAGATAAACTCGCACGCATGCATGCTGACATGCAAGCTTATGCACACGGGCATACACATGTGCAGAGAAGTACACACCCACGCATCCGTGTACATGCACTCTCTCTCTCTCTCTCTCTCTCTCTCTCTCTCTCTCTCTCTCTCTGCATGTGTGTGTGTGTGTGTGTGTGTGTGTGTGTGTGTGGCAACAGACAGAGAGACAAAGACTGCAATAGAGACAGCAACAGATAAAGAGTTAGCATCACAGACAGGCAGTAACATTAAAAATGAGTGACAGACAAACCAGTGTATAAGCAGAGAAAGAGAGAGAGAGAGAGAGAGAGAGAGATGTGTGTGTGTGTGTGTGTCTGTGTCTGTGTCTGCATGTATGTGTATTTACCTAGTTGTGTTTACCTAGTTGTGGTACACAGGAAATGTGGTTTCCTGTAAGCCAAGAAACCATTTACAACGCTGGGTGGCAACCATATAACCAACCCCATACGTGCTCCCTACGTGTCAACACGTGGGTTGGTGGAGGGTTAGTGCCCCTCCCCGTAAAACCAATAACTCAAAGTCAAATGGCCACCTCTTACAGGACCATGGTGTCTGGCAATAGATAATAGACATTCCAGTCATGAAGGGCTACCAGATGCCCGTGTAGCACGAGGAAAGGCATGGAGAGGTGGCACAATGGACGCAACTTGGTCTGAGCATTTGCCATAAATATATCTGTAAAATAATACAGGGAAGGCAACATTCCTTCTAACCTAGCCTAATCTAATCTAGATTAACCAACCACAGACAGACTACTAATTAACGATTGCCTAACTCGTATAACCCAGCTTAACGAAGTCACCTGACCTAATTAGACAGACTAACTTCACCTAACTCAACCTAACCTAGATTCTTCTTGAAAAGACAAAGTGTTCAGTTCAACCATAGTTTGAAATATTTCACCCTGGCCACTGGAAACAAATTAACCCTTTGACCAATGATGTTATATTCAGATAAAGGAAATTGTCTGCTGGTGTCCAGAGTAAATCATTATACAGTAGAGAACGATCGAATTCCTAGGAGAATGTCCGTGAGTGAGGTGGAGGGGAAGAAGAGGAGGTGGAGGCAAAGGATGAGATGATGGGATAGAATGGGTAGATAAATGAGAGAGGGAAGCGAGATGGAGGGATGACAATCAAATGGCAGAGGACAGGACAATGTGGAAGCGATTTGTTTGTGGCCACCATTTAAGGGATTAAGGAGTTTCACAATAGATATATAGATAGATAGACATACAGATTGATAGACAGATAAACAGATAGATATATAGATAGATATCCCTTTCAGTGAAGAGAGTATGCATGAATGAAGGAAATCGTCCGACAGCTTCAAGAAAAATATATAGAAAAGAAAATGGAGCTGTACTTTGTTTCTATTAATTTGGAGAAGGCCTCTGACAGAGTCCCTGGGGAGGTGATGAAGTGGGCAATGAGAAAGTTTGGGATCGAGGAGTGGCTGGTTAGAATAATTATGGCTATGTATGTGGGTGCACGCGCCCAGGTGAGAGGAAATGGAGATTTGAGTGACAGATAGTCCGTGAATGTTGACGTACATCAGGGGTATGTCTTGAGCCCCTTGTTGTTTATCATGGTGCTTGAAGCTCTCTTACATGACTTCAGAAATGGACTACCATGGGAGATGGGAGATTTTTTTTTTTTTTTTATGTGTCCGACACTGGGCACAGGCTTCACAGCCTGCTCTCAAGGCCCAGTAGTCCTCCTACATACCATCCACTTCTACATGTCACCACTACGGCGCTGACACCCACCGTCCATATTGAATACATGCTAGGGCTGTCTCATTCAGGACTGGTGTATTGGTATTAGCGGGGATATTTTCACATGTCGGCGGGTCTTTTGGTAGATCAGTCAAGTCTGCTTTTATGAAATTCAAATCCTTAAACTGTTCCCTGCCCCAGCGAAGATTTGAACCTGGGTCCGGCAGGACTGCAGACCACCTCTCTACCGATTGAACCACCGCCTTCCCTAATGGTAATGACTTGGTGCTGATTGTAGAGAATGGAAAGGAGGCGGAGGAAAGATAGAGGAAATGGAGAGAAGGAATTGGGCACAAAGGTTTGAGAGTAAATTAAAAAAAAAAAAAAGTGATATCTAGGGCTGGTGGCGGTACTGTCAAAGCAGAGGAAGTGTCGTAATGTACAGTTTGTCACAAGGGTGTGGAAAGTAACTCCATTATTGTTCAGTGCTTGTAATAAGTGGGTTCACAAGAGATGTAGTTGTAAAAACAAAAGTGATGATGTCCAGGGCTGGTGGCGGTACTGTCAAAGCAGAGGGAGCGCGGTCATATGCAATTTGCCACTAGGATGTGGGAAGTAAATCCATCTTATGCAGCGTGTGTGATAAGGGGGTGCATAAGAGATGTGGTGGTATTAGAGGTAAGCAGCGAAATAATGCTGACTTCGTGTGGCAGTGTTTCGGGGAAAGCATGCAGAGATTGTCAGTGGTGAAAGAATTGGTTTTGCTGGAGAGTCTCTTGAATGTGTGGAAGACATCTGGGAGACATGTATTGTGTCAGAGGTGGTGCTTGAGCTAGTTCTGTGGCTAGGGTAAGGACTGGCTTGGAGGAAGTTCGGGGAGCTGTTGCCTCGACCAACATTGAGAGGGCTCTCCCTCGGTGCTAGGGGATCTAACAAATGCGGCGTGTGTTAGGACTGTAATGTCGTATGGTAGTAAGACCTGGGCAGTAAAGGAAGAGGATATTCGTAGGCTCAGACGTACAGAAATGACAATGATTAGATGGATGAGTACTGCGTCCTTGAATGCGAGGCATGAGGGGGCTAGGATTGCGATTAAAGAGATGAGAGCATGGATAGGACTTGAATGTATTGGTGTTGTGATGATGAGGGATAGATTGAGATGGCTTGGGCATGTTGAGAGGATGATGGATTGGCAAATGGGTCCAGAAGTTAAGAAGTGTGAACGTTGGGGGTAGGGATGCAAGAGACAGACCAAAAAAAAACCTGGGACGAGATCATAGAGTGCGACATCAGGCATATGAGATTGAATATTGAGGCTACCAGAGACTGAGCAGCTTGAAGAGCCACCAATAGGTGACCAAGGTTGATGCATGCAGACATGTTGGAGGCTTTACAAACGAAACGATAGGATAAACACAGTGTCATACGATGATGACGAAGAATAAGTTCAGTACTCTGACCGATATATAAAGAAAAGAATATAGGAAACTATCAGATGTGATCCCCCCAAAGATACCTCCTCATTACTCCATGGACAGCAAAAATACCTTAAAAATTATAAATAAATTAAATAAAGAAGTAAACAATGTGTAAATGAAAAATGTGTAAAATACTTCGATGTAATTTAAGGCTAATACAAGGAAGACAACGCCCGAAATATATTAACAAATTTATTTAGATAAAAATATGCCTAAAAAAAAAAAAAGACATGTCCACGACAGGAATAAACCAAGAAATAGTGCATGATATTCTGGTAAACTCCCGAATAAGACCAACCAGAAATAATAATGCTTGAAATATTTTGATACGCTGTCGACGGAGATAGATATGTAGATAGACAGATAGATAGATAGATAGAGAGAGAGAGAGAGAGAGAGAGAGAGAGAGAGAGAGAAATAAAGATATTGCCACACACCAACCTCCCCTCTCCCCCTCCCCCCAAAAAAAATATCTACTCCGCAAAAGACAAATATATATATAAAAAAAAAAAGAAGAAGAACTTCAAATATTCTGAAGCGCTCCCAAAGATGAACTCCAAAAATATACGAAATATTTTGACACGCCCTTGCTCGCTGGATTTCTGCACACACACACACACACACACACACACACACACACACACACACACACACACACACACACACACATCACACAAACACTAGAATACATACACAAGACCATGAATAAACACACACACACACACACACACACACACACACACACACAAACCCTAGAATACATACATAAGACCATTAATACACACACACACACACACACACACACACACACACACACACAAACACTAGAATACATACACAAGACCATGAATAAACACACACACACACACACACACACACACAGCAACCTTTCAATTCACACACAAACGCGCGATTCCTCTCCCCACAACCCGAGCACACAAATCCTGAAGAAGTATGAGTATTTCTTGCCCAGCAGTGAATGAAACGCCCCACTGAGAGCTATCCACGTCCTTCGCATCCACGGTGTATGCTGGGGAGATGGATAGCTGAAGAGCAGGTGTAGGAATGGTGGATAGGAGAGAGGAATGAATACGTGGGCTGTGAGATGGGACTGTGGGTTTGAACTGTAAGAATGGAAGAGACTGTAAAATAAGATGGTGAAATAGGTTGGTGAGATGGGATGAGATTGTGATGTACTTGTAAAATGGTCAGAACGGTTTATGGGATAGGGTGTTATTGTGGGATGGGACGGGACTGTGAGGTAGAATTGTGGAATAGGTTAGTAGGTTAGGATGAACGAATACTCCTAAATAAAATGCCGCACTGAGATACATTCACTTCCTCTTGCTCAAGGTTTGGGAGGTGAGGGATGGCTGAAGGGTTTGGAGGACTTGGGTGGGGGATTTTGAGATGGGATGAGATAGGATGAGGTCGTTTAAAGGGATAGAATGAGCTTGTATATTTGATGAGGAGAAAGGATTATGAGGGGAAAGGCCAGTTTGTGGGATGGACTGGGACTGAAATTACTTGATGCTGATTGAGGAATGGGATATGATTGTGAGGTGGAACTGTGGAGTAAGACTGGAGGATGGGATGGAAGTGTGAAGTGGGACTGAAATGAAGGATAATAACTTCATGAGCACTGGTAATTAAAACGCCCCTTTGAGTCATCCACGTCCATCTCGATTATGGTGTTTGGGAGAGATGGAGGGCAAGGAGGCTAGGGTAGAGTCGCAGGTGAGGAAAGGGGTTGGAATATGGTGACTTTGAGGTGGTACTGTGAGATAATTGTATAAAATAAGTAAGTAGAAGGGTAAGAAGGGATTGTGAGATGGGATGGGAAGTAAAATGGTGACAGTGGTAAGAGGATGGAGTAAGATACTGGGATGGAATGGGACTGTGGGGCTATACTGTGGGATAATAAAGTAGGGGGGGATGAATGAAACTCCCCATCAAGAAACAAACGCGTCCTAAGCGTTCAGAGTGCGTGGGGAGCATGGATGATCGAAGAGGTGTGAAGGACTGAGAAGAAGGATTATGGAATGGGTTGGGATGGGACAGGACTGTGTGAATGGAAAGGGATAACATACAGTTGTACAGTGGGTAGCGAGACACAACCGTATGAGGAGATGACAGTTTGTGGGATGGATGTAGACTGTGGAAATGATGGTTGTGATCGTGAGGATGGATTGTGAGATACTGCTTCAGGATGGGATGTGACTGAGGTGTAACTGAAGAGGAGTGTAATGGAACTGTGAGAAGGAACTGTGAGATGAGATGGGACAGGATCTTAGATGACTGAGTGTAAGACTGGATGAGACCCGAATCAGACTGTGAGGTGACTGTTGAGACTGGTATATAATCTGTCAGGTGAGATTATGAGACAAGATCTGAATGTGAAGTAGGGTGGTGAAAATGGAAGGACTGTAAGATGGAGCGAACTTGATATGTAAGACAGTGAGGACAATTTGTGGGATAGAGTGGGATTAAGAACTGAAATGGGATTGTGTGGTTGGTCTGAGGGATAGGAGTGTGGGATGCGATGGGACTTTAGCAATGGGATGGAGTACATTTTCTTTGGCACAGAGAAATAAAACGACCCACTCAATTACACCAGCATTTTCTTTCTTCGTTTTTGCAATCATGTTTACGTTGCCAGTAACACATCACCACTACAGTCACAACAATCATCACCAGTATCATCACAACTACCATAATCACCACCACCAACACCGGTGCTATCACAAACATTATAATCATCACAACTTGCATCACTGGCACAAGTCCCAAACATCAGTAGAATCACACTCACTGCATCCAACGTCACCATCACAATCATCATCACTCCCACACCCTCTGCCATCACCACTGTCACCACCACATTCACTTTCATGACCCCCTCGATCACATCACAATTGCACCCACCATCACCACAATCACCTCCAACGGCAACACATCACACCCATCACAATCAAAATCACACACACACACACACACACACACACACACACACACACAAACATCATCCAGTACCATCACAGCCTTTGCAGTCACAATCACCACCCCTCACTGCATCATCATCACAGCTGGGATCATTACCAGCAACAGCACACCACCATCACATTCAACATCACCATCACAGTTACCACCATCACTCACCACCACCACACCATCACCCCCCACCAGTCACCACAGCCATCACAGTCATCAACTCTGCTTTACCATCACAGCCATCATCACTACCACAATCACCATCACACTCCTACCACCATAACCATCACAGGTGCTAGTAAGGGACACCTTCCCGTGGTGGTACCTATGTAATTGGTCGGTACTACTGCCCGGCCAACAAACGTCCATGAACTCCTTCCCTATCCTCGGCAAGGCGGATGGTAGACTGCAGGAGAGTCCAACTTCACCCTGCAGTTAGCCTAGTACACATTCAGATGAGCCTGGGATTACAGCAATATCAACAATAGCAACAACAGTTATAATGATCAGTTCCACCATTACAATCATCACTGCCACCACAGTCGCCATTGCCACCACAATCACCACAGCCATCAAAACAGCCACCACCATCACACCCCCCATCATCACTACACTCTACCACCATAATCATCACAATCATCGTTATCATCAAGACTCCACAATGACGCTCTTCTGTTTTCCTCATCACAACAGCCACCACCACCACAAACATCACCATTACCACCACACACACGACCATCATAATCATCATATTTATCATAATCATCACACACACCACAATGCCACTCCCATGTCTTCCTCACAGCACCACTACCATCACGATCATCCCCCCAGCAACACGAATCACCATCACCACCGTTACAACCATCGCCATCACTCCGTTCAACCCTAACACTTATTTCCACACGTTTGACAGACAACTCTGATAAACATCCATGCATCTGGCCTCGTTTTCGTTCTTGCCCACAGGTAAAAGCAGGTAAAAAGAATCATCAATATCATAATTAATATCAATGGCATCATCACAACGCTCAAAGGTAGCAGTACAAATTGTCATCATAATTTATTTCCTCACATTACATCATCGCTGGTATTGGATGGACGCCTTCATGTAGTGCCACTGATATATCCGGTCGGCCCCACTTTCTGGTTATGCAAACGTCTATAAATTCCCACACTATCCCTCAAAAGGAGCATGTTGGACTGAAGAGATCAGCTTCATCCCGCAATCCAGAGGGTTCACATCTTAGAAAATTCTGGGGCCACAAAAACATTATTTCTGAAACATATTCCAACAAGAAGCGGTGCCAAGGTATGGCAAACCCGTCCCCGGCAGTTATTTCAGCGCTGACATATAAACACAACAGGATATCTAGTCAAAGATACCACATGTCAAATTTGGGGTAAATCGGGTGAAAATTGACGATTTTATGCCCATTTGAAATTTTAGGCCCGACTCACCTGACATTGACCCCCCTACCGCTAGCTGGGGAATGACCCCTCTAATATAATGAGGCATGGTATAGGATGCAGAATTGAAAGATGCACATTTGGATTTTGGTTTCATGTCGATATGACGAATTTGAAAGGAGTTATGGCGAAAAAATGATTTTTTGTTTACATTTTTTAGGCCCACAGCCTGGGCCTTGGCTCAGTTTGGCCCAAAATATAAACAGGTGATCAGAAGATCATAGCTCATCATCCCTGCAATTTTAGTCAAAATCACACCAGTAGTTTTAGCATAAAGTTGTTAACAGACAAACAGACAGACAGACAAACAAACAAACAGATAAACCTAGTGATAACAATACCCAGGCAATTACAAGCCACCACATTCCCCGTCGAAATCACCATCATCATCATCAATCTCCATAGTCACAACCACCATCACAAGTACCATTACGAGTACAAACACCACCACCATCACCATTACAAACATTAACACCATCACAGACATCTTCACAAAACCATCAACATCATCACCATCACTAACAACACCACCATCACAACCATCATACCATCACAAACGTCACCACTATCACAAACACCACCACTACCACAGACACCACCACCACCACAATCACCATCATCACAAACACCACCACCATCACAAACACCACCATCACCCTACCACTACTACCCCATCTCCATCATAACCATATCCATCACCAACACAACCATCCCAGTCATTCACATCTCATCCCAACCTCACCACTGCCCTCACAAATAACCACCTCATCACACTCACCACGAACAAGAACAACAAATCATTACAATCACAGAAAAATACAAGCGCGATCCTCACCATCATCATCATCATCATCATCATCATTACCACCTTACAATCACTATCATCAGAATCCCAACAGATACAAGTGCAACCATCATCATCACACCATCTCATTATCACGACCACTAGCACAGTCACAATCACCATCATCACTCGCGCCAGCATCACACTCAGTCATCAAAACCACACACCATTACCATCAAAACTACCAAAGCTAACACCATCATCATAATCATCACATCACACCTATCACCACAATCGCTAGTCACCATCAATGCAACCACCACCAGCAATCATCACCATCACATTCAATATCACAGTCATACTCACCACCACTACCACACTCACACCACCATCACCACCATCACCACCATAACCCAAACCCCAAGCATCACCACAAAGAACATTGCCATCACCATCACAGTCTCTCTCTCTCTCTCTCTCTCTCTCTCTCTCTCTCTCTCTCTCTCTCTCTCTCTCTCTCTCTCTCTCTCTCTCTCTCTCTCTCTCAATATCTCCACCATCACAAACACATCATCTCAGTCATCATCACCCCAGCGACCTCAGTTACCACCACTCACCACCATCAACAACATTTTTTTCATTATCACCACAACCACTATCACCATCACAACAATCACTATCATCACGTCGAAGAACTACAGACACAATCATCACCATCACGAAAGCACCATCACTGGCACAACAGCAACAACAACAGCAATCGCAGTCACCATCACAGTCATCATCACCAGCAACATTTACAATCACCATCATCACAACCATCGCCATCACTAACACGAAATCACCATCAAAAGAGCTACAGTCACCTCCAACAATAACAACAATCAATCACCATCACATTCAACACTCAGTCACCATCACACTCATCACCATCTACTCACCATCACACTCATCACCATCTACAAAAATTAGTCAACATCATCACCAACAACAATCACAACCACCATCATCATCAACAACAATCACAATCACCATCACCAACAACAGTCACACTCACCACCATCTACATTAACAATCACCATCATCACCAACAACAATAACAATCACCATCATCACCAACAACAATAACAATCACCATCATCACCAACAACAATCACAATCACCATCACCAACAACAATCACAATCACCACCATCAACAATAACAATCACCATCATCACCAACAACACTCACCATCACCATCATCACCAACAACACTCACCATCACCATCATCACCAACAGCACTCACAATCACCATCATCACCAACAGCAATAACAATCACCATCATCACCAACAGCAATAACAATCACCACCATCACCAACACCAGTCACAATCAATATCACCACCAACAACAATCACAATCACCATCATCACCAACAACACTCATAATCACCACCATCACCAACAACACTAACAACCACCACCATCACCAACAATAATAATCACCATCAACAACAACACTCATCATCACCTTCATCACCAACAACACTCACCATCACCATCATCACCAACAACACTCACAATCACCATCATCACCAACAACACTAACAATCACCACCATCACCAACAACAACAATCACCATCATCACAAACAACAATTTCAATCACCATCATCACCAACAACAATCTCATTCACCATTATCACCAACAACATTAACAATCACCATCATCACCAACAACATTCATAATCACCGTCATCACCAACAACAATAACAGTCACCATCATCACCAACAACACTGACAATCGCCATCATCACTAACAACGGTTACAATCACCACTTTCACCAACCACAATTACCATCACCATTATCACCAACAACACTCACAATCACCATCATCACCAACAACACACGATCACCACTTTCATCAACAACAATTACCATCACACTCATCACCACCAAAAATAACAATCACCATCATCACCAAAAACAATCACCATCACAGTCATCACCAACAACAATAACAATCACCATCATCACCAAAAACAATTACCATCACCATCACCAACAGCAATAACAATCACCACGTTCACCAGCAACAACTACCATCACCATCATCAACAACAATCACAAGCACCATCATCACCAACAACACAATCACCATCACCACCAACAACAGTCACAATCACCATCATCACCAGCACCAGGCACAAGCACCATCATCACCAACAACACCCACAATCACCATCAGACTCATCACCAAATAACATTCACAATCACCATCCTCACACAAGCACCACGACACTCCACAAACGTTTGATGAACCACTGTATAAATTCATTTTTTTTTTTTTTTTATGTAGTGCCGGATTACATGAATAATTAAATTTTTGAAACTATTATTTCCGATCTGAAACGAGGACACGCATTTTATGATTGTTTTTATTGAGAGTTCCAGTAATTAATCATTTTCATAATAAAAGTATGGCGCTACGTGATCATGCATAACTTTTTAGCCAAACAGACTGACTGGGTGTGTCATAGGGAGGCCAGGTGTGTTCAGGATTGAGGTGGATATTTTTGGGGGGCAGGTTAAAGTTAGCTCACTCCCGCTTTTTGTTTCTCTCTCTCTCTCTCTCTCTCTCTCTCTCTCTCTCTCTCTCTCTCTCGAGTTAGTATGGAGGAATTTTTTTTTTTTTTTTTGTCTCATCAACACGTTTCACTTTCTAATTTTTGGTTATCCGTTTATCTGTCTGTCAGTTCCTCTCTCTCTCTCTCTCTCTCTCTCTCTCTCTCTCTCTCTCTCTCTCTCTCTCTCTCTCTCCCCCAGCCCTTCATAGCCTAATCAACCACCGTCCAATTCTCCCCCAGCTTTTCTCCTTTTCTCCTCACAATTCTCTCTCTCTCTGTCTCTCTGTCTCTCTCTGTCTGTCTCTCTCTCTCTCTCTCTCTCTCTCTCTCTCTCTCTCTCTCTCTCTCTCTCTCTCTCTCTCTCTCTCTCTCTCCCCCAGCCCTTCATAGCCTAATCAACCATCGTTCAATTTCTCCCCAGTTTTTCCCCTTTTCTCCCCACAAACCTCCTCTCTAATTCCCCTGTTTGTAAACGGTGCCTCGAGGAGAAGACCAGCTGTTGTGTTGACTTCGGGGGAAAACTGGACGGCAGGGGAAAAAATAAAACTGTTGCGGGTAGAAAAGGGGGAAAAAGAGGAGCAAGGCAGAAAGGTTGTGTGTTTGTTGGAAATGTCGGAAAAGGAAGGCTGGCTGGTTGGTTGGTTGGTTGGAAGGAATGGTGGCTTGTGGTGATGTGGGTGTGGTGGTGGAGGCTTTGTGTGTGTGTGTGTGTGTGTGTGTGTGTGTGTGTGTGTGTGTGTGTGTGTGTGTGTGTGTGTGTGTATGTGTGTGTGTGTGGCTAGGAGGTAACATGTGTGTTTACCTTTGTGTTTGTGATGGTACATTTGGTGTGTGTGTGTGTGTGTGTGTGTGTGTGTGTGTGTGTGTGTGTGTGTGTGTGTGTGTGTGTGTGTGTGTGTGTGAACATATTTAAGAGAAAATGGATATATACTTTTCAGAAGACGAGCTAACGGCTATAAGAAAACTAGACAAATAAGGAAGCGAGAAGGTTAGAAATGTACACCTTGAGAAAGAACTGTTATTTATGCCGACTAAGGAAATATCAGGAGAGGTAAATCAAGAGAAGGATGGAAGGTTTACTAAAAAGGGAGTCGGTATGAGTGGTGAGAGAGGAACTTGGAGGCATTTTTTTTTTTTTTATTGACCCTAGATTAAGTTTCGGATTTGGAGATTGACAACAAACAGATACAGTAGACTTCCCACTTCTCTCTCCTCCTCCTCAGATCTTCCCCATTTTTCTTTTCTTTTTCCCTCCTCTCCCCTCTCTCTTCTAACCCCTTCCCTCCCTCTCAGTTTCCTATCTTTCGTCCCCATTCTTCCTCTCTCCTCTCCCGCTACTTCCTTCCCTTAACCCCCCATTCTCCCTTTCCTCTCCCCCATACCTCCTCCTCCCTACTCCACCCCACTAACCTCCTCTCCTCCCTACTCCTCTTCCCCATTCCTCCTCTTTGCTATCCCACTTCTCTTCTCCACCATCTCCTTCCTTTCTCCCCAACTACCATTTTCTCCATAGTTCCCCTCTGCAATCTACATTTTTTTGTCTTTCCTCCCCATTTTTCCTCTCGTCGTCCCCTCTTATTTCTCTCTCCCCCCTCTCCTCCCGCATCCTTATTCTTCCTGCTTCCCCTCTCCTCATTTCCCTACTTTTTCCTTCCATTCCCTGCTCTCTTTTCTTTCCGATCTCACTTCCCTCTCCTTCTTTCCATTTCATCTCCATTCTCCCATCCTGATTCACTTCTCTTTATCCCTCTATCCCTTCCCATACTCCCCCTCTACCCCCAACTCCTTCTTTACCTCCCCTTTTCCCACTCCAGCCCTCCCTCCAATCCCTCTCATCTCTCCTCTTTACCCCTCCTCCTTCTCCACCTCCCCCTTCCCAACTCCTCTCCCTCAAACCACCTTCCTCTCCCCACTCCAACCTCTCCTCTTTCCCTCTTCCCCCTCCATCCCCTCCCATCTTTCCCCTTACCTCCTCTACCCTTACCCTACCCAACGCAGCCTAGTAAATGAGGGAAAATACCCGACTTGAGGAATCTTCTTCACTGAGCCTCGGGGAGCGTCTGGGAAGTTAATATGAGGGCCACTCAGACGGCAGGAGAAGAGGAAGACCCAGATAGAAAGACAAGCTGAGGGAATATGTAACTAAAAAATAAGGAAGGGGTCTTGTAAGTGTTGTTAATGAGTAAGGAGTGAGAGGTATTTGAAAGGAGTACAAAGGAGAGCAAACAGTAACAGAGCCGTTAGCCCATATGTGCCTGTTTGTTTTAGGGAAAATTATAACTAACAGAATTATTATGTGAGTTAAAGACAAGGATAGAAAAGTAGAAATTCCCCCCCCCCCCCCACCCAAGAAACCCTCCATCCGAAGCCGGTAGGAAATAGTGTGAAGGACCCGCAGCACAGGAAAGATGTCATGGAAATTTTATAGGAAAGAGAAAATGGAAACCACATTCTACACCATCTACCTGGAAAGGAAGGTAACACTGTAACTCATATGATTCGATGTTGCTCAGCGGTTGTTCCCTCCAAGCTCTGAACTGTAACACACACACACACACACACACACACACACACACACACACACACACACACACACACACACACACACACACACACACACACACACACACACATACACGCACAAACAAATATAGATAGATATACTTACGTGCTACAGGAATGTTATTCGGAAGTGAACATATTTAGCTGAGGGTGAGAAGACAAATACCTGTTCAAGCGATTTTTAAAAGTTACTAGTGAATCAAAGATTACTATATTGGAGGACAGTTTGTTCGATATATTTACAACACTATTAAAAAAGAAATGGACTGCAGGCTTAAATTGCTCTTCTCATTCTGTCCACCATCCTCTCTTGGGGGATAAGCAGGTAGTGAAAGGGCGTTTGTACTTGTTTATCCTGGCACTTGAGCCGCCTGGTTATATCAGTGCCACCACTTGAAGGCGTCCCAAAGCACCTAGTCGTTACTGAGTAGGGAGAATGATATGGAAGGAAAAGACATATCAATAGGTAATCTGAAAAAGAAGGGAGTAGTTTGTTGAAGGAAATGGGTCGTTAATTCGTAAGGAGAATGAAATGGAAGGAAAGGGCTGTAACAAGAAGAGAGAGAGAGAGAGAGAGAGAGAGAGAGAGAGAGAGGAGGAAATGAGGTTAAACACTGTGCGATGAAAGAGGGAGGCCAGACACTGAGGAAGAAAATGACGAGAGAGAGAGAGAGAGAGAGAGAGAGAGAGAGAGAGAGAGAGAGAGAGAGAGAGAGAGGGTCGTAAATGCGTAAGGAGAATGAAATGGAAGGAAAGGGCTGTAACAAGAAGAGAGAGAGAGAGAGAGAGAGAGAGGAGGAAATGATGTTAAACACTGTGCGATTAAAGAGGGAGGCCAGACACTGAGGAAGAAAATGACGAGAGAGAGAGAGAGAGAGAGAGAGAAAGAGAGAGAGAGAGAGAGAGAGAGAGAGAGAGAGAGAGGGTCGTAAATGCGTAAGGAGAATGAAATGGAAGGAAAGGGCTGTAACAAGGAGAGAGAGAGAGAGAGAGAGAGGAGGAAATGATGTTAAACACTGTGCGATTAAAGAGGGAGGCCAGACACTGAGGAAGAAAATGACGAGAGAGAGAGAGAGAGAGAGAGACAGACAGACAGACAGACAGACAGAGGCAGAGACAGAGGTGGAATGACGAGAGACGAAGTTGTTCATGAGTAGACAAAATAAATGAACAAAGTGGGCAAATACGCATCAAGAAGAAAGGAGATACATACACACACTTACATACATACATAGGCTATATACATACATAGACAGACACACACATGGAAAAGTAGACAGATAGATAAAAACATGCGAAGTTCCACAAATACAGACGTAGCCAGATGAAATAGTAGATATAGATAGATAGATCAATAGATAAATAAAACCCACATAAACACAGAGCAGGACGAATGGAGAGACTCACAGACAGACAGACAGCTAAACAGACCAAGAGACAGCTTTTACGTCAGGGTAGGTAGATAGATAGACAGAAGCAAATACGCAGCTCCATACAGACACATTTAGAGACAGATAGACAGACAGACAGCTAAACAGACAGGGAGACCGAAAGGTTTTACGCCAATGCAATATAGTAGATACAAACAGGCAGATAGACGGGTAGATGTGTAGGCAAGAATAAATGCACAGCTACACCGACAGACAGAGAGGTACAGTAGCTAAAGAGACCAACAGACTTTAATTGGAAGATAGAATTGACAAGTAAATTACAAATAGTACACATATAGACAGAGGTACGTAGGCAGATAGACAAAAAGATTTCACGTCAGAGTAGGCAAATAGATAAACAGCCACATGAATAGACAGCTAAAGGGCATACAGAGATTGACAGACAGACAGACAGATAGACAGACAGATAGACAGACGGACAGCTTTGACGTCAGAAAACTTGGACTGGGGGCATTTCAGTGAGGCAGGCATCAGCTCGTCAGAGAGGCATCACGACCAGCAGGCAGGCGGGGGGAAAGGGGGCACAGGGGAGGAGGGAAAGAGGGCAAGGGGGGAGATGGGGTAGGGGGAAATCAGGCTAGGGGACGGGTGGTGTGTGGACAGGGAGGTAGAGAAGGATGGGGGTCGTAAGGTGTGGAGAAGTGGGAGAGGATGGTGGGCGAGTGGGGTGTGGGAGGGGAGGTAGAGAAGGATGGAGAGATGACAGGGGGTGAGAGTTGAGAGGATGGGGAGAGGAAGAGCATCAAAACCTGGCAGGGAGAGGAGAGAGCAGGGAGGGGGGGGGAGATTGGGAGGTGAGTAGGAGGGGGAGATGAAGGCAGGAAAGGATGGGAAGATGAGAGGGGATGAGAGAAGAAAAGATGGGGGCAGGAGAAGCGTCACAACCAGGAGAAGATAGGGAAACAGGGGGGAGGGACTGGGTTGTGGGGAGGGAGGCAGGGAAGGATGGGGGGATGAGAGGGGATTAGAGAAGAGAGGATGGGGAAAGGAGAAGCATCACAACCAGGCGTGGGAGATGGGGTGAAGAGATATATGGGGGTGGAAGGATGTGGGAAGGACGGTGAAGAAAGATGAAGGTGGAAGTGGGGGAATGATGACAATAAGGAGGGAGGGGAAAGAACACGCAAAGATGGGTAGATATGGTACAAGTAAAGGGTGTGGAGTGTGGGGAGGAAGGTGGGGTAGGATGGGGATAGCAGGGAGGAGGTGAGTAATGGGGAAGGATAGAGGGATGAAAAGGACAATGAGGAAAAAGAGAAGGTAAGGTGGGCCCTATTTTGGTAAGGAAGAGTGGATTTGGTGTGAAGAATGAGTATGGTGTTGGGAGACGGAAAAGTGAGCGAAAGGGAAAAATAGGTAGAACTGAGAGAGAGGGAGGAAGAAGGGAGAGAGGGAGGAAGAAGGGAGAGAGGGGGGATAGGAGGGGAGATGAGGGCCGCAGGGAGTGTGGGATGTGGGAAGGTTGGAGAAAGAATCAAAAGGAAAAGTGGTGGAGGGGGAGGGGGACAGCGAGAAGAATGGGGGAAAGATTAAGGAAGAGGGAAAAATAAAGATTATTTAGAGGGAAGGGTGGTGGGTGGGGGTAAAGAGGAGTGGGTGGAGAGTTGGAAGAAAGAGAGGGGAAAAGATAGGGGTGAAAGAAGGGAATGCGAGGAATGAGGGGATGGTGGTGTAGTGACAGGAGGAGTGAGTGGAGGTAAGGAATGGAGGGTAGAGATAGAGAGGTGAGGAGGAGGGAGGGATGGGGAGAGGAGAAAGGGAACGTCGTGGGGACAGTGAAAGTTGGACAAGGGTATGATGAGAGTAGACTGGGTGTAGGAATATGGAGAAATGAGATGTGTGTGAGGGGGGGAGCGGTATGAGAGGAGAGATTTGTACAGTGAGAGATGGGAAAGATATGAGGGGGAGGAACAGTGAGAGAGGAGGAGAGAGGAGAAGGGAAAGGTGAATAGAATGAGTGATAGGGGAGATACGGAAAGAAGGGAGTAAGATAAAAAGAGAAGAAGATGGTGGTGAGGGGAATGATGGACAAAAACAAGAACAAATGGTGCCAGGCACAACAAACCTTGGCCGACAGCAATTATTTTATTGTTGTTAAATACTGAATCGTTACTGTCATTTAGTGTCAGTAAACAATTAACGTCTATGGTAATGGCGCAAATGTTCTCAAGTTATAGCCCTCTGAAAAACCGTGATCTTGCGTTTGACCTTGCAGTTCACTCAAGGTCAAAAATCATGATGCCAAATGAAAGTCCATATGAGACTTCCTATATTTTGATAATAGTAAATATATCTATCGTCAACTAGTTTCGTGTTATAGCCCCCTGAATACCCGTAACCTTGAGTTTGATCTTTCAAGGTCACTCAAGGTCAAAGGTCTTGGTGCCAAATGAAAGACCGTATGGGTTTCCAGTATGTTGATATAGTAACTATATCTGCAACCAGTTTCGAGTCATAGCCCTTTGAAAATCTGTGACCTTGATTTTAACCTTTTAAGTTCATTCGATTTCCTCCAAAATTTAACCACTTTCTTTTCGGATCAGTGCCCTTATATCCTGAAAATTTCACTTAATTTCATGCAGCCGTTTTTCCGTAATGCTGCTAACAAACCAACAAACAAACAAACGACCAAAAATAATACCTCGCCGGACTCTGTCCTGGGCCAGGTAATGAGAAGCCAAGAGAGTGAAAACAGGGACAGAAGAGATGGGGTAGAGGAGTGAGACTGGGGAAAAGATGGAAAAATCGGGAAGAAGGGAATGATAAAATGGGAACTGATGTTGTAGGAAGCGAAAGAGGGATATGGATGGGGTGAGAAAATGGGGAAGACGGGAAGGAAGAGTGGGAAAATAACAGTTGAGACAGTTGGTGGTGAGCAGGAGATTGGAGGGGGACGAGGATGATAGGCGAGAGTGGAGTAGAGAAGAGGGAGGAGGAAGAGAAGCGAGAGGGGAGGAAGGCAGAGGTGGGGGTAGCGAGAGAGGCTTGAGTGGAGAGATGGTTGTGTGTGGTGAGGGTCATAGAGAGAACAAGTGCTCGTGGAACCTTCGGGCCCCTCGCACTTGCTCCTGCGAAGAGCTCTCGCGTTTATGTGCTGTTCTAGTGTAATGTTGTCACTTGGACTTTTTGCAGCTAACCAATTGATAGTGTTATTTGCATCGGGAATGGAACCCATGTTGTCCGAACGCAAGTCCGAAGTACACACACAGACACACGGCTACTGCTACAGTTTATTTGAGTTCTACCTCTGGATCTGTTCCTTCTCCCCTTTGGGGCTAAGATGCGAATGATTGTGTTTCAATGGATGAGTAATGGGGAGTGTGTCGTCCTGTCTCGGCTACCTCCCTTTCCTTGGGCGAAGCAGCCTAGGTATATAGATAGATAGATAGATAGACCTCTGGGCAAAAAATTCTACGGAGATCCTATGCCGGGCTTCGGGAGCAGCGTTCTTTGGTCAAAATGTGATCGCTCATTAAATATAGTAAAAGTTTTTCAATCGTGATAGGACCAAGTTTTTTCACATCAGCGAATTGTTTGCTATTTTTTGTGTCAATTTTGGTGCGATTTGAATGTATAGTTTCGGCTGCCCAGAATACACACACACAAACACACACACACACACACACACACACACACACACACACACACACACACACACACACACACACACACACACACACACACACACGCCTACTGCTATAGTATATTAGATATGGTGTGGGGAGAGGGTGGAAGGGCGAGAGGGGTAGGAAGACTAATGGTGGAGTGATGGGAAGCAGAGGTGTGGGGAGGAGTGGGGAGATGCGTGAAGGAGTGGGGGAAGGGGGCAGGGAGAGGCAGAGGTAGTGGGGGTAATGGGGAAGCGGCGTGGCAGTTGTTATAAATCTGTTTTTGATAGCCTGTTTCGCCCGATAATGGATTGGTGAATTTGCAGAGAGGATTGCCTGAAAATGTTAGCCCACTCCACCCTGGTGATGGATTCAGTGTCTGTCGGCCTTTCAGCACACGCGTGGGGGGGGGGGCGCTTGCGTGTGTGTGTGTGTGTGTGTGTGTGTGTGTGTGTGTGAATGCATGTATATATATATATATATATATATATATATATATATATATATATATATATATATATATATTGCCAGATGCCTTAGCCTCGTAAGGGTAGCCACAAACAAATCGCCTCCATGTCACCCTGTTCTCCGCCATTTCACTCTCCTGCTCCCAGCTCACAACCCCCTTTCTCATAATACCTCTCAATTCCATCCCTCCATCTCATCCTTGGCTTCCCCCACTCTTTAACTCACTCACATACATTCTTCTCGTTAGTCTCTCGCCACCACAACGCCCCTTCATTTCCTCATTTGTCAGTCTGTCTCTCCCTGTAACTCTACATACCCCTCTAAGTTAACTCATTTCTACTGCTCTCACTCTTGACCTGTGTCCTTCCAACAAGGTCCAAGCTTCACTTCCCTACGTTAGAACTGGTATCACAAACCTGTCATGCAGAGACTTTTTTACTTCTATGTTCACTTCCCTGTTTCTTATCACTGCTTTCAAAGAACCAGCAAGCTTTCTTCCTTGTTGTACCCTTTCAAGCACTTCACCCTCCAAACTTCTGTCCTTACTCATCACATACCGAAGTACTTAAATGCACTCACATTTTCCATTTCCTCACCACCCACCCTCAATGTACATCCAGTTACTTCATTTCTTTCGAAGACCATAACTTTATTCTTCCCTATATTCACCTCTCGATTTCGTTTCTTACAAACTCTTCCAAACTCATTCACCAAGCCCTGCAGTTCCCCTTCGTCTTCACCTAACAATACAGTGTCATTTGCAAACAACAGTACAGAGATTTTCCAAGCGCCGCCCCTCATTAGGGCGACTCCAACATCCACTGTCCTACCTCGTGTCTCTTTTATAACCCCATCCTTGTACAGACTGAACAATCATGGAGACAAGACACATCCATGTTTCAATCCAACATTCAGACAGAAAATTTCACTCAGTTCACTATCCACACACACTGCAGCCCTAGCCCCCTCATACATAATCTTCACTGCATTCAACAACATCCCATTTACTCCATATATCCTTAGTATATTCCATATTCCTTGTCGATCCACTCTCTCATATGCTTTCTTCAAATCCATGAAGGCCACATACAACTTCCTTCCCTTCTCTAAAAACTTTTCCACTAAAGACATAAGAGTGAATATCTGATATATGCATCCTCTTCCCTTCCTAAAACCTCCCTGTTCTTCGCCAACTAATTCTTCTGTTATTTCCCTAACTCTGTCAATAAGTATCCTACCATATACTTTGCCTATTAAACTAAGAAGACAAATCCTCCTATGATTACCACACACTTCTTCTTCTGCTTTACCTTTGTACAGGGGAATAATTATACCTGACTTCCAATCATCCGGGACTCTGCCTTCCTCCCTGGCCAATCTGCACATCTTCCATATCCATTCTACTACTGTATCTCCCTCATGCTTCAGCATTTCACCACACACTCCATAATTCCTGGGGCTTCTCCCATTTTGACCTTCTTCATTCCTTCCACTACTTCCGTCCTATTTATTTCTTCCTCTCTTCTCATCTCCTCCTACTGGCCATTCCCCAGCCACTTATACTCGCATTACCTTCAATCTCTGTGTTAACAGTTACTGAAAGTTTCTCTGCATCTGCTCATTTTTCTCCCTTCTCCAATAGCTCTACCTTTTTTTTTTTTTTCACTCCTCGACTAACTTCTCTTTCGCCCTGTCTAACTCTCTTTACCTCTTTCTAGAACATTTTCTTACATTCCCTCCGCTTTACATTCAGATCCCTTCCAAATTCCTCATCCACTCTCTTTTTACCCTCTCTCATTAATCTTTTCACCTCTCTCTTCCTCGCTACATTTAACTCTCTTCCATCCCTGAACTTCCTCCACGCCTCTGCTTCCCATCCACTCACTATATGCTTTCTTCTTTTGTGCCAAAGCTTGTCTCACCTCTTCATACCACCACGCTGTTCTTTGCGTCCCCTTTCGTCTTCTCTTCACCCCACATACCATCTCACATGCTGCACAGATTTTTCCTGTGAATATCTTGCACACACCTTCCACGTCTCCCATCTGCTCCAAATCATATTTACCCAATCGCTCCTTCACTTCTCTGTTATATTTTGTCTTTTTTCCATCTTCACGTAACCTTTCTACCCTCCTTGTATAGACTACTTCCACCTGTCCTTCCCTCCTTTTGTTCCTCCATTGCATTTGTACCTTGACTTTCACCAGCACCAAGTGGTGGTCAGAAAGTCCACTCTCTCAACCTCTGTATGCTCTTGCATCCATTACACACCATCTCATTCTGTCATCCACATACACATAATCAGTCATTGCCTTCCGTTCATTTAGCTCACCACCCTCCCTTTACATCACTCGCCACGTATACCTGTGGATGATTATGTGCCTAAAGAGGGTATTGGCTATCATCAACCCCCGTCCTGCACAGATGTCCATTAGAGCACTGCCATTCTCATCCAATTCTGCAGGGACACCCCACTCATCAACTACTCCATCCACCTTCACATTCCCTATTTTCCCATTCAAATCTCCAGTCAAAACACTCTCTCATTCCTTTCAAACTTTTCCAAGCACGCTCTCACATCTGCCCAGAACTCTTCTGTCACTCTTCTTGCACGATCTTGTGTTGGCGCATACACACACACACACACACACACACACACACACACACACACACACACACACACACACACACACACACACACACACAATCCCCCACATTTACAATCCTACTTTCAATCTTACCCACACAATCCTTGAGCCAACTGATCCATACTTTCTGATACAGTATCCTCCTTCCATCTCTTGCACACAACAATACACACTACATCTTTTACCTCTCATTTTCACCTACTGCCGCGCATATACCTCTTCCACACACCCACTTTCACAATCTCACCTTACCTTTTAGTCTCAGTTTTTCCACATATGTCCACTTTTGCACCCTCAAGCACCTGAACAATCTTTCTCTCTTTCACCTCATCATTCGCACGCGATACATTCCATGTCGCAATCCACACCATGTCCTTTATCGGTCCTCAGTCGTCACCTGTTGGTCAGTCTTGGTCCGAGGCTACTTGTTTGTATTTTTAATTAGTTGTTTTCCGGGAGAGGCACTAACCCTCCGCCAGCCCACTTGCTTTCACGTAGGGTACACATGTTGGTTGGTTACAAGGTTACCACCCAGGGTTGTAAACGATTTCCTGGTTTACAGGAAATCATTTACACACATGTATGTATGTATGGACGGATGGATTTATTGTATATTTATATGTACGTATGGTGTATATGGGTGTGTATGTATGATGTACGTGAGTGAGAGACATTGTGTGTGTGTGTGTGTGTGTGTGTGTGTGTGTGTGTGTGTGTGTGTGTGTAAGTGCCTGTACCTGTGTGTGTGTGTGTGTGTGTGTATGTGTGTAAGTGCCTGTACATGTGTGTAAGTGCCTGTACCTGTGTGTGTGTGTGTGTGTGTGTGTGTGTGTGTGTGTGTGTGTCATTGTCTGTATCCGTGAAAGAGTATCAATTTTTCGGAGAGTAAATGAAAGCCAGAATGTAATGTTATTTGGGTGGAGGCGTGAGAATGCAGTACTGTGGCAAAATGTACACCCAAATGGAAGTGAGAGTGTAATCCTTTCAGAGTGTGTGAGTACCTGAATCCCCAGGTGTCAATAATAGAATCTGTTGTGCTTTTGTGGAGAGTGAGAGAGTGTACTGCACCTCCATAACAGAATGTAATGGTGTGTGAGAATGAAAGTCAGAATGTAATGGCATGTACGAATCTAATAGTGAAATGTAATGGTATGTGAAAATGTAATGCTGTGTTAGAGAGCAATGTTGTGTTCAGTAATGGGTTGGGAAATATAAAGGAATGTTAAATGCAGTGCTATGTTATAATGCTTCGGAAAAATATGATAGAATAAGAGTGTGTATTGATGCAGAAGGTGATGCTTTGTTAGATGTTAATGGTAGGGGAAGACGTAATACTGTGTTAGAATGCCATGTTTTGTTAGAATTAGATGCTGTGGCAAAATATACGGCTGTGTTAGAATGCAATGCTATGTTGGAATTTATTGTGGAAAAATGTATTAGTGTGGGAGAATGGATTTTTGTGGAAGAGGATAATAATCTGGGAGAATAAGTTAATAATGATGTGGAGTATAGCGTTGCATTACCCTATAGCATTGCATTCCTTCATGGTAGTCCAGTACACACACACACACACACACACACACACACACACACACACACACACACACACACATAGAAAAACACATCTCTGTCTATCTCTCTATCTATCCATCTCTCTATCCATCTATCGATCCCATACTGTCTTTTCGCAGGTTCACCATCCAGTCTCTTCCTCTATTCAGCCATTCCTCTCCTTTTCCATAAAATCCCTTCCTCTCCAAGTCTTTTCCTTCTCTTTCCCTCCTCTCTTTCTCTCCACATTTCCTCCTTCCTGCTCTTCCATCATTCACTCCAGGGAAAAAAGAATCCCTTGGTATTTTTCCTCTCTCTCAGTTTCCTCCACGTCTTTCACATTCTTCCCCTCTTTCTCCTCTCTTTTCTCCTTGTCAGTTTTTTTTCTGTTTTATCCATCGTTTCCCTTTTGTCTCTACAGTATTTCGTTTCGTCTGCTTGTCTGTTTCTTTCAGTTCTGTGTTCAGATATTTTTCTCATCCTTTCTTGCACACACTCTCTCTCTCTCTCTCTCTCTCTCTCTCTCTCTCTCTCTCTCTCTCTCTCTCTCTCTCTCTCTCTCTCTCTCTCTCTGTATATAGACAGATAGATACAGATAGTTAGAGACAGAGGCAGACAGAAAGATAGATATTTCCCCTTCTTCCTTCCTCTCTCTGTTTACATATTCCCTCCTCTGTTATACACATACATCTGCATTCAACCCCACACATAAACCTTCATTCCCACATTTCTTTTTCCTCTCGTCCATGTCGTTCTCTCTCTTTAACACTATTCCAATTTAACCCTTTTTGTGGTCATTAATCCAATTACACGCCCGAGGCACCAAATTGATGAAGAAAAATGTACAGTCTCTCTGGTCTAACCCGATTAAATATTACTTGTTCTTAACGCAATATCTCGCCAGGTTTTTACACAACTCAAAGACAATGTATAAAAACACACCTCTCTTTCCACACACCTGTTTTTTTTTTTTTTTCCCTCAGCTACACTCACTTACACTTGACGATAGATTTCACAGCTTCATTAACCGATTCATACCTTCAAATCCACACACTCATCCACCCGTCCTTACACTCCTCTCTCCACATTCATCTCTTCATCTCACCCCACTACACATCCCCACAGTCGATCACATCTTTAACACCCATACACTTCTCAAACCCAGGCTTCCGACCATCCTTACTTCCTCTTTCTCCCACTGTCTTCCTTTACTCGCTTCCTTTCTGCTTCATCCTTCATTTTTTTGTAATTAAAGTGCCTGAACATCTTTCCCTCTTCAGTATTGAACGATATTCCCTGCATTTGAAACTACCTTCCAACTCTTTATACTTTTCTAGCCTACACAACTCTCATTTTATACGCTGTTTCTCTCTCTCTCTCTCTCTCTCTCTCTCTCTCTCTCTCTCTCTCTCTCTCTCTCTCTCTCTCTCTCTCTCTCTCTCTCTCTCTCTCTCTCTCTCTCTCTCTGCCCTTCCTGTTTTCAAAACCCTTACCCTCCTCCAACTCATCCCTCCATCCTCACACTCCTCTCTATACATTCCTTGCTGCAGTCCTCTCCATCCCACACACCCTTCCTTCCTTGTTTCTCTCCCTTCATTCCCCACCTCATTCCCCTACATGCAGAACCATCTTCCATACCGGATCCTCCCATAACCCACACCATCCGTCCTTCCACACATCCTCTCTCCTCATTCTCCCTTTAATCTGTGCCCACCATACTCCCATTACCTTTCCCTCATCCATATTCTTTCTTTCCCTCCCTCTCTACATCTTTTTTCCTCCTCCCCTCCAACCCCTTGTTCCTCCTATCCTCTTCTCCCTTATTTCACACCCTCCCTTTCCCTCCCTCCCCATACCGCTTCCCCTTCCTTTCCCCTTTATCCCTCCTCTTCATCCTCCCCTTTATCATCTTTCAAACACTCACCCTTCCTTAACCAATTTTATTTTCTTACACTCACCCCTGCCGTCCACACAGTTACCCATTCCTTAACCAATCCCTTTCTTCCACAACACCTCTTTCCATATTCCTCCCTTCCTCTTGCCCTACTATCATCACCCTTACCCTCTTGCCCACCCTTTTTCTTCCCTAATCGACATCCTCTCTCAGTCCTGCCACTGCACATTATTCCCTTTTCTTCCTCCATTCTCTTCCCCACTACTTAGCTTCTCCCCCTTTTTATACATGTGTCCCCCTTTCAGACACACATTCATCCTTTTATTTTCATTTTTATCTTCACTGCATTCCCCTTTTTCGACACTGCCTTTCACGCCCTTACTCTCCCATAACCCACACCCTCCATACCCTTCGCTGCTCCTCTTCTTCTTCACTTTCATCTTCCTCTCCACTCTGCTCCCTCCCCCCTTTTCCTCCCTCCCCCCTTTTCCTCCCTCCCCATGTCTTTTCTCCTCCCTTCCCCCATCACTCGTTCCTCCTTTCTCCTTACCCTACCCAAACCCACACCCTCCCTCCCACACAATAACCTCCCTCCCCAAACTGTCTTCCCTTCTCTTCCCTCCCTCCCCACACCGCCTTCCCTTCTCTCCCCTCCCACACCCTTTTCCCCTCCCTTCCCCTCCCTCCCCAGACAACCTCTTCCTTCCCTCTCTTCTCATACCTCTTCCCCTCCCTTCCCTTCCCTACCCACATCGCCTCTCCTTCCCTCCCCTCCCTTCCCACACACTTCCCCTCTCCCCCTGGGGTGGTGGTGGGGCTCTCTCCACCCTAATTGACAGCTGCCCTGGGTGATGTATGGCTGCTGGGCCTGGGTACACCATCACCATCACCACTAACACCATTAACACCACCACACACCATTGACACCACCACTAACTCCATTAACACCACCACTAACACCATTAACACCACCACTAACACCATTAACACCACTACTAACACCATTAACACCACCACTAATACCATCACCACCACCACTAACACCATTAACACCACCACTAACACCATTAACATCACCACTAACACCATTAACACCACCACTAACACCATTAACATCACCACTAACACCATCACCATCACCACTAACACCATTAACACCACCACACACCATTGACACCACCACTAACTCCATTAACACCACCACTAACACCATCACTAACACCATTAACACCACCACACACCATTGACACCACCACTAACTCCATTAACACCACCACTAACACCACCACTAACACCATTAACACCACCACAAGCGCCATTAACACCACCACAAACATCATTAACACCACCACTAATACCATTAACACCACCACTAACACCATTAACATCACCACTAACACCATTAGCACCACACCAATACCATTAACACCACCACTAACACCATTAACACCACCACTAACACCATTAACACCACCACTAACACCATTAACACCACCAATAACACCATTAACACCACCAATAACACCATTAACACCACCAATAACACCATTAACACCACCAATAGCACCATTAACACCATCACCAACACCATTAGCACCATCACCAACACCATTAACACCACCACTAACACCATTAACACCACCACTAACACCACCACTAACACCATTAACACCACCACTAACACCACTAACACCATTAGCACCATCACCAATAACACCGCAAACACCATTACTACCATTAACACACTAACACTGTCACTCACATTAAGAATGCCATCACTCTCATCATCACCATTAACACCGCCACATTTCTTACCATCACCACTTCCACTAACACCATCACCATCTCTACCGCTACCACATCATCACCACTAACACCGACTCCATGCTTGTGTTACGCTTCATGTTTATGTTTTGGAATGTTAGTCTCTCTCTCTCTCTCTCTCTCTCTCTCTCTCTCTCTCTCTCTCTCTCTCTCTCTCTCTCTCTCTCTCTCTCTCTCTCTCTCTCTCTCTCTCTCTCTCTCTTTAAATTTTTATCAGAAGTATAAAGTGACCCAGTAATACCGAGATTAACCCAATGGTCAATTTTTGTGATGGAAGAAGGAAAAGATAGACAAAAAAATGGATGATGATGATGATGAGGAGGATAATGAAAATGAATATGATGATATATTTTTTTACCATATCCCGTTCCTCTTCCAGCCACTTCAGTAAATGCAACTCTTACATTATTCTCATTTGTGTTCTTTTATTCGTTTTACTTGAGGGAAAGGGACAGAGTGTGAGAAAAAAGAAGTGAGGTGATGGAGTGTCATGTAACAAGAAAAATTCGATGTATGTTGCATGAGTTTGTATAGTAATGAAGGATCTTGATATTTAAAAAGGAAAAAAATGTATATACTGGAAATGAAAGGGTAAATTGTATAGTCATTCTCGTTTAAAATTTTAGCACGTAGATTATGAAGAGTTAACAGATTATATTCAGGACAAAGACATTAAGTTCATGAATGAGTGGAGAGAGTGTCAGTATTTAGAAAACTTACTTTTGTAATTATCTTTTGGAAATCCTGTCTAGTTCTTCTTCTCCTTCTTCTTCTTCTTCTTCTCATTATTATTATTATTATTATTATTATTATTATTATTATTATTATGCTCCTCTTCCTCCTCTTCCTCCTCCTCCTCTTCCTCTCCCTTTTCTTCTTCCACTTCCTCTTCCTTCTCCTCTTCCTCTTCCTTCTCCTCTTCCTCTTCTTCCTCCTCCTCATCCTCATGCTTCTCATCTTCATCCTCCCCCTTCTTCTTCTTCTTCTTCTTCCTTCTCCTCCTCTTTTTCTGCTTCTTCTTCTACTTCTTCATCCTGACCTCTTTTCCCACCTAAAACTGGGTGAGACAGGGCAAACAGAACAAGAAAATTTTGACAGAGGGAGTATAACAAAAGTCTGGCTAATTCCTTCTTACTTATAATAAACTGATAACGGCAAACAAGAAAGATAGACTGAATAAGATGGAAATAGTACATAACGTGCCACTGGGAAAACAGGTGAGGAAAAAGTGATTGAGAAGAAATGTGAAATGCTCTTTGAATATAGAATGAACTGATTAGGAGGTTCATATAAGCAAAAGAAAACTGACTGAAAAAAGAAGAGAAGAGGGAGAGAAAAGGGGGGGGGGTTAGAAGGGAGAGAAAATGGAGGTAGAAGCGAGGGAGAAAAGGAAGGTAGAAAGGACAGAGAAAGGGGAGGTAGAACGGAGAGTAAAGGGAGCTAGAATGGAGAGAGAGAAAAGGGAGGTAGAAGGGAGAATAAAAAGAGGTAGAAGGGAGAGAGAAAATGGTGGTAGAAGGGAGAGAGAAAATGGTGGTAGAAGGGAGAGAGAAAAGGGAGATAGAAGGGAAAGTGAAGGGAGGTAGACGGGAGAGAGAAAAGGGAAGTAGAAGGGAGAGAGAATAGTGAGGAAGAAAGGCGAGAGAAAAGGGAGAAAACGGAGATAGAAGGGAGAGGGAAAATGGCGAAAGGAAGGTAAAAGGAAGAGAGAGAAAAGGGAGCTAGAAGGGAGAGAGTAAACGGAGAAAAGGGAGGTAGAAGGGAGAAAGAAAAGAGAAGTAGAATAGAGAGGTAGAAGGGAGAGAGAAAGGGGAGATAGAAGGGAGAGAGAAAAGGGAGGTAGACGGGAGAGAAGAAGAGAGGAACAGAAACATTATCAGGGAAGATGAGATTTATTGAGAGAGAGGGGAAATTAGGAGAGAGGGAAGGCTATGTTACAACACGAAAGTAAGAGAGAAGAGGAAGGAAATGAAAAGACGGAATTAACTAGAAAAAAGAGAAAGAAAATGTGAGAAGGAAGGAAAGGGAAGATGAGAGATTAGACGGCAAGAAAAGAGAGGAGGGGAGGAAGAAGGGAGGGACAGAAAGACTGACGGAGAGCGCACAAAGAAGAGAAAACAAATCACACAACAGACAAACAGACAGCAACAAAAACGCGCTATCAGGAGAAGAGAAATTGACACACACACACACACACACACACACACACACACACACACACACACACACACACATCCCGGAAGAAACAAGCAGATCGTAATAACACGGCGTTGGGTTGGAGACGGACAGGCAGACAGGCAGAAAGACAAGCACAGAGAGAGAGAGAGAGAGAGAGAGAGGCAGGCAGGCAGACAGAAAATTAAGCAGCTAGGTAGGTAGGCGGACACTGTAGCAGATTGGCGAAGAGAAAGAAATAGACAGACAGAGAGAATGGGAAAAGGCAGACTAGCAGACAGGAAGGCAGAGATTCCCATTTTTTTGTACAACTCTGATCATAGGCTTAACAACCCGTTCCCTTAGGCCCAGCAGTCCTCTTAAAAGCCACACAACTGCACATGTCACATCTTCGGCACTAATACCCACCATCCCTACTAAATACATGCAAGGGTTGTCTCGTTTAGCACTGCTGCACTGATATTAGCTAGGATATATTTAAGACATGTAGAGGATATTATAAAACATCACTTAAGTCTCTAATAAAGAAATTCAATGCATCACACTGTTCCCTGCATCAAGCGGGCCTCGAACTCGGGTCCTATCAGGCAACAGACGGCCTCTATAATCACTCAGTCACCACGTGAAGGCAGGGAATGAGGCAGACAGGCAGATAGTAAGGCAGACACTCCGGGAGAGAGATAGGGAGGCTGACAGAGAGGGAGACAGGCAGCCAGAGCGTGAGGAAAGATGACAAGGAGGGAGGGAATTAAGTAGAAAGATAGGAACACGGAGAAGCAAGCAAGCAAGCAGATAAGCAGACAGCCCAGCAGGCAGAAAGTATGGAAGAGAAGCAGACAGTACAGAGATAGAGAGGCTGACACGAAGGCAGGCACAAACAGACAGACAAGCAGACAGATAGGCAAACAGAAAGGCAGACAGAAGGGTAGAGACGCAGACAGACAGGTAGGCAAGAAAACAGATAAACAGACAAGCAGGCAGGCAGGAGGAGAAAGACAGGCAGACAAAAAGAGAAAGATGCAGACAGACAGGCAAAGAGGGAGGTAGGCACGCAGGCAGGGAGCGATGAAGGGAGACAAGTAGGCACGGAATGAGGCAGAGAGACAGAAAGGGAGGAGAGAGAGATATTGACAAGTTTGACGGCTGAGAAACAGGGAGGAGGAGACGAAGGGAGGGAAACAGAATGAGACAGACAAGCAGGAAGGGAGAGGGGGAACCAGGGAAGCAGACAGACAGGCAGACAGGCAGGCAGAGAGACAGGTAAGCAGGCAGGAAAGCAGGGACGTAAGCATGCAGAGAGACAGGTAAGCAGGCAGGTAAGCAGGGACGTAAGCAGGCAGAGAAGCAGGCAGGCAGGCAGGCAGGCAGGGTTCCACCAAACGACTCATTACCCTCAACCACCAGCGTTGCACTCATCGCACGGGGAGCGACGAGACGACACGGAAATACGGGGAGTGAAATACGGGGACAAATTCGCCTCTGAAATACGGAAAGTGAAATACGAGCATGGTAAAATATGAAGAGGGAAATACGAGAGGCGAAATATGGGGAATGAAATACGAGTGTGGTGAAATACGGGGAGTGAAAGACACCGAAATATGGGGAGTTAAATACGAAGTAAGTGAAATACGGGAGTGAAATACGAATTAAATGAAATTCGGGGAGAGAAATACGAGTACGATGAAATATGGGAAGAGAAATACGCCTCTGAAAAAAGGAAAAAGAAATACGAATAAGGTAAAATACAGTAATACAGGCAGTGAATTACAGTACTGAAATACAGGAGCGAAATGGGGCACTGAAATACGGCAGATGAAATATGAAGAAAATCCAAAGAGAAACACTAGACGAAAAATAAGAAGAATGGAATAAGGAAACTGAAATATGAAAGAAATTTTTGAGGGATAGGCAGAAGACAAAAACAAAGGTAAATTAATATATACGTGATAAAAAAAAAAAATACGTAGGAGAAATACGGCACTAGAAAATAGTGAAATTAGGGAAGGAAAATACGGGAGTGTAATAAGGAGAGAAATATGGGATTTAAATACGGGAATAAAACAAAAAAATAAAAACACAAGAAAGCATTTACCGTCATGAAATACAGGAATGAAATCAGGGAATAGAGTGAATATCTGGGAGGAATACAGGGTGATGAGAGAGAGAGAGAGAGAGAGAGAGAGAGAGAGAGACTGGTGGAGTAAGAAAGGAGAAGGGAAAGAGAGAAGAATAGAATTAGGGAGGCTAAATTGAGAGAGAGTGGAATTAACAAGAGTGGATGACAGAAATAAAGAAAAAATAAATGAAGGAGGAGACTAGAGAATTAACAGGCAGGAAAGGAACCAAGGAAATTAAATGATAAAAGAGAGAGAGAGAGAGAGAGAGAGAGAGAGAGAGAGAGAGAGAGAGGGCGTGCGGGAAGAGAGACAGACAGGTAGTGAAAATCATGAAACACTATTAGAAGCCAAAGTTATATATATTGATGCATAGAGGATGGGATAACAGAAGAGGGAAAGAGATAAATCAGATGAAAATGGGGAATGGAGGGAGTAAGGATAAGTCCAGAAAGGGCAGAGGAAAGGAAATAGACAGCAAGACTGCATTAAGAGAGACAGGAGGAAGAAACTTAGATGGAGTGGTGAAGAGACAAAATGAGGAGGTGAAGATAGGAGGAAGAGAATACGAGTACACGGGTATGTCGAAGTTGGGGGAGATAATAGAAGAGATGAGAAGAAAATGGAAGAAAGGACAAAATTAGAAGACAGAGGAGCAAGGGGAGACAGAAGAAAAGTGGGAGGAAGCAGAATAATTGATGACGGTGGCATAGAGAGAGCACGAGGACAGAAAAGGCAGGAATGGAAGGTATGTTAAAAGCATGGCAGAAAATATTAGAAAGCAGAAACGGGAAGAAGGAAAAATGAGAGAGAGAGAGAGAGAGAGAGAGAGAAACATAAAACCCTCTCTCTCGTCGGGATCGCGAGTTACCCCTGAGGATTATAATAACAGGGAGTAAATGAAGAGCCGAAGCAGAACAGATGGATTAGAGAATTTTATATCGCTAAATGTAGAGATAATACTGGAATAAAAAAGACCCCAAAATAAATGCATTTATGTTGCCTTGTTTATCCTGTAAATAGACAAATGGACATGTGAGGTATTTTTAGAGGCTATCTGTTTTCGTTTCGGTGATCTCCATTTAAGTCTAGTCTCTCTCTCTCTCTCTCTCTCTCTCTCTCTCTCTCTCTCTCTCTCTCTCTCTCTCTCTCTCTCATTTTTCCTCTTACTGGCCTTGCTCCTCTTCCTCCCCCTCTTTCCCTTGCTCAGTTACTTTTCTCACATTCTTCTTTGTCCTTTATCTTCCTCTTCTGTCTTTCTCTTCTAGTATTTCTGTTCCTCTTGTATCTTCCTCCTCTTGTATCTTTTCTTTCTTTTCCTCCTCAATCTTCATATTTTATCCATTTTTTTTGTTCCTCTACTTCTCAATTTCCATCCATTTCCTTTCCCTCCTTTCCTTTTCATCTCTTCTCCCTCTTCCTCATTTATTCTCCTTTTTTCTTCCTTGTTCCTCTTCCTCCTCTTCATCATCATCATCATCATCATCACAAAACATCTTCATCATCTCGCATGTCCTCTTTCACATTCCTCCTCTTCCTCCTCTCCCTCGCATCCCTCTTCCTCTCACCTTCCTTCGCATCCTCCCCTCTCTAATCTTCTATCCTCATCATACTCCTCTTCCTCATTCATCTTCCTCCTCATCCCTCTCGTACCTCTCTTCTTCTTTGATCCTCCTCCGCATCCTCCTCTCCCTAATCTATCCTCCTCGTATTCATCTTCTTTCATCCTCCTCCTCCTCCTCCTCCCTTTATCCTTCTTGTATTCCTCTTCCTCTTGCATCCTCCTCATATCCCTCTTCCTCTTTCATCCATTTCGTGTTCCTCTTCTTCTTTCATCATCATCCTCATCTTCCTCTCCCTAATCTTCTGTCCTCCTCATATTCCTCTTCCTCACTCACCCTCTTCTTCCTCCTTTTATCTTCGTCGTATCTCACTTCCTCTTTCAACCTCTTTGTATTGCACTTCCTCTTTCCTCCTACTCTTTCCTCTTCTATCCTTCTCTCATCCCTCTTCCTCTTTCAACCTCCTCTTTCCCTTTTTATCCTTCTCCAATCCCTCTTCCTCTTTCACCCACCTAATATCCCTCTTCCTCTCTCATCCTTCCCTTTCCCTTTTTATCCTCATCTTTTTCCTCTTCCTCATTCATCTACCTCATCTATTTCTTCCTCTTTTATCCTCCTGTTTCTTCTTTTATCCTTCTCATATCCCTCCTCCTCTTTCAACCTCCTTTTCCTCCTCCCTTGCGTCCTCTTGTGTAGGGTGACATATTTTCCGCTGGATTTAGTGGACAAATAAGGTTTGGCTCACCGAGAAGAGAGGCAGACAGGAGGAGGACAGGGGACAGGGTAAATGGATGAGGAAGGAACGGAAGTAGGGGAAGAGAAAGGGGAGGGGAGGGGAAGGAGGAGGGCCAAGGGGAAGAGGTGAGAAAGGGAAGGAGAAAGGGGATGGGGAGGAAGTAGAAGAGGAAAGAGGGAGAAGGGGAAGAGGAAAGAGAAGGATGGAGAAAAGGAAGGAGAAGGGGAAGGGGAAGGAAGGGGAAGGGGAGGATGGGGAAGGTAAAGGAGAGGGGGAAGGGAGAGGAAGAAGAAAAGGAAGGGTAAGAAAGGGGACGGGGAAGGAGAAGGGGGAGGGGGAAGAAGAGGAAGGAAAAGATAAAGGAGAACGGGAAGGGAAAGGAAGGGGAAGGGGAAGGAAGGAGAAGGGAAAGGGAGAGTACAAAAGAGTACAAAAGAAAACAAACAGCAATAACTCATTAGTCTTTTCGTGGCTCTTTTATTATTGGGAAGATTTTAACTAACAAAAATATTCCATGAGTTAAAGACAAGGATAGAAAAGCGGGAAGGAGGGAGCAAGGAAGGATAAAAAAGCTGAAGATGAGGAGGTCGGGGAGGGGAAATGACTAGAGGGGAGGGAAGGGGTAGAGAAGGAAAATGACTAGCGAAAAGGGGAAGACAGGGACAGATTGAAATGTGGTCGGATGGGACAAGGTAAGTGGAAGAGACGGAAGGGAATAGGGAGAGGGGGAAGGAGGGGAATAGAAATAGGAGAAAGGAAAATGAAAAGAGGGAAGGAGGAGTGTAAGGGGGGCAGACTAGGGGGGGGTGATCGGGAGAGAGGTAAATAAGGAGGAAGGTAAGAAACAAGGAGAAGAAGGAAGAGGAAGGGAGGTAGGTGATGGAAGGGGAAGGAAAGTGAGATGGAGGAAGGGAAGCTGAAAAGAAGTGGGAGGGGAAGGAGAGGGAGGGGAAGCAGACTGGAGAAGAATACTTAAATGGAAGAAAAAAAAATGGAGTAGGGGGATTATGGAAAGAGAAGGAAAGAGAGTAGTGGACGAGAAAATGGAATGAGGGAAAGGGGAAGGGAGAAGGGGAGGAAAAATGGGGAGAAGGAAATTGTAGAGGGAAGGAGGTAGGGCAAGGGAAAAGGGAGAAAACAAGGGCATGTTGAAAGGGGAAGAAGGGTAGGGGTGGGTGAGGGAGAGCAGAGAAGGGGAAGGATTAATGGAAGAAAGATGAGGAGGGGGCGTGGGGAAGGAGAAAAGAGAGGGATATGAGTCGAGGAGAGATGATAGGGGGCAAAGTGAAGTGGGTAATGATAGGAGGAGGACGAAAGAAAGATGGAAGGTGACAGAGAGAAGAAGAAGAAATGAGAGAGATGTGAGTTAAGAGGAGCTGACAGGGAGTAGCCTGCAATGAGCAGGAATAGGAGGATAGTGGACAGAGAACAGGGGTAGAAGGTAGGCATGAGGAGTATGGGAAAGGAAATGAGTGGAAGGAAAAGGAAGTGGAAGAGGCAGGCCAGAGAAGAGAAAGTAGGGACAGGAGCTTTTTGGAAAAGACAAAGGTAGGGGCAGAGGAAAGAGGGAGAGGTAAAGATAAGGGTAAGAGGTAAAGGAAGAGGGAAGGGGGGAAGTAAAGTGAAGGGGAAGGGAAACGGAGAAAGATAGTAGAGAGTAGGTACAGGGTAAAAAGAGGGCAAGTGTAAGGGAATGGAGAGAGCAGAGTCAACGGGAAGGAGTGGCGGTAGAGATAGGGGGAAGAAGTAGAAGGGGAGGAAGTACGAGAAGGAAGAACTCAAAGCAAAACCTGACAGTGGCTGAAAAGCACGTCGACATGGTGATCTAAATTTCCTTGACGAAGTAAGTAAGCAATGCCAAATTTTCAGACAATCCATGCAAAAAATAAAAATAAAAAAGATAAATAACTTGAACAAAATGACCGAAGAAAACCCTCGACAGAATGATAAAACAGATCTGACAAGAATGACTAAAATAGTCTTGAGAAAATCTAGTCAAATTATCAGTATAACAAAATCTTACATAATAATCGAAGCAAAACTTTACCATGCGATAGAATAAGAAATCTGGCTACATAATAAAAAAGAAAACTTGAGAACATAGTGGAAACAGAACCAAGGGAAAATAAAAATAAAAAATCTAATGGTAATCACTTTCCTGTTGTGACTCACTTTAGTTGGATGCTCTTTGAGATGAGTGAATTTCTTTTTTTTTTTTTAATAGGCCTTTATTTCGTACTTTCGTTTCTCTGTACCAATAAAATATGAACAATTACAAGTACATAAAGTATAGTTAGGAAGCAGTTTTGTCACTTACTGAATTTTATATTAGAAAGTTGATCATTTATACAAAAGCATGTCATAAACATTCATTGCCAGTATTAGATATCCGGATACCTGTGTGTGTGTATGTGTGTGTGCGTGTGTGTGTGTGTGTGTGTGTGTGTGTGTGTGTGTGTGTGTGTGTGTGTGTGTGTGTGTGTGTGTGACAGACAGGCAAACAAACAGACAGACAGAGACAGAATGAGAGAGTAAAACGAGTATAGTGCTATTTACAGCTCACCTTGAAATTAACTGATGTCGAAGCTAATCTTCTATTCCAGCTTAGGGAAGACATTTGGAAACTTAATCAATGGAATTATTTACATTTCAACTCCCTTGGGGTGATTTTTTTTTTTTCTTAATGGGCTGAATTAAATTGTCAATCGTTTGTTGGAATGAAATTGGAAGGTCTTCATTCTCTCTCTCTCTCTCTCTCTCTCTCTCTCTCTCTCTCTCTCTCTCTCTCTCTCTCTCTCTCTCTCTCTCTCCTTCAAAACAAGAGGCCTTTTCTAAGTTAAATAAATCGTCTGGGAACAGCAAAAATAAAGTAAAAAGTTACGTATATTTTAATTCATATTGCCACCAGACGATTTTATGAGGTTTAAAAGCAGTGTCACGAACTATAAGGTCTAATTTAGCTCTTAATAAGCCCTCTAGTACTAGCGGCGTTTCTTAAGTTTAACAAATCTTCCTGAAAAACGAACAATGCAAAAGAAGACACCGCCTCTACTTCACATTTGCTGCCGCCAGGTGATTTTGTGCAGGCTAGGGGATATTTTTAGAACGGTAGGTGTTAAAAAAGCCTTCATTTACCCATTTACTTGGGATTTCCTAGGCTGAATAAATTAACTTGTATGTAGTGCGAAGAAGCTAAATAATAAGCCGCCACCTGATATTCCGTGGAAGTCCTGCCTAGAACTGCAGCTGGAAATCTTGACCCTTCATATTATCATCTGGCGCTTCAGATATTTCTCCCCCACCTTTGTCCATATCAGTTTTTCATTCCGGTTTAGTGAGAAATATAATTATGCACCAGTATGAAATCTATCTATCTATTGCCAGACGCCTCAATCCGGTTTGGGGTGGCCACAAACAAATCGCCTCCAAGTCGCCCTGTCCCCCGCCATTTCACTGCCCTGCTCCAAACTCACAACCCCCTCTCTCATATACCTCTCCACCCCATCCCTCCATCTCATCCTCGGCCTCCTCCTCCCTCTTCCCCTCTCCACCTCACTCACATACACTCTCTTCGTCAGTCTTTCACCCTCCATCCTCTTCACATGGCCAAACCACATGTTCCTCATAACGCTTCCTATCACATCCACATCAACACCACAACGCTCCTTTATATCCTCATTCGTCAGCCTGTCTCTCCACGTGACTCCACAGGCTCCTCTTAAATAACTCATTTCCACTGCTCTCACTCTTGACTTGTGTCCTTCCAACAATGTCCAAGCTTCACTTCCGTACGTTAGAGTTGGTATCACAATACTGTCATGTAGTAACTTTTTCACTTCCATGCTCACTTCCATGTTTCTTATCACTGCTTTCAAAGAACCAGCAACCTTTCTTCCCTGCTGTACCCTTTCAAGCACTTCACCCACCAAACCTCCATCCTTACTCATCACACTACCCAAGTACTAAAACGTACTCACATTTTCCAATTCCTCACCATCCAACCTCGCTGTACATTCACTAACTTCACCTCTCTCAAAGACCATCACTTTACTCTTCCCTACATTGACCTTTAGATTCCGTTTCTTACACTCTCTCTCAAACTCATCCACCAAGCCTTGTAGCTCCCCTTCGTCTTCACTCAACAACACAGTATCATCTGCAAACAACAGTACAGGGAGTTTCCAAACACTATCCTCTCTCACCAGGGCCACTCCAACATCCACTACCCTACCTTGTACCTCTTTTATTACCCCATCCATGTACAGATTGAACAACCATGGAGATATGACACATCCCTGTTTCAAACCAACTTTCAAAGAGAAAAATTCACTTAGTTCACCATCCACACGCACTGCAGCCTTCGCACCATCGTACATACTCTTCACAGCATTCAACAACTTCCATCTACTCCATATATTCTTAACACTTTCCACAATCCTTGTCTATCCATCCTGTCATATGCTTTCTCCAAATCCATGAACGCCGCATACAACTTCTTTCCCTTCTCTAGAAACTTTTCCACTAAAGATCTAAGAATGAATATCTGATCTACACAACCTCTTCCCTTCCTAAAGCCTCCCTGTTCTTCTCCAACTAATTCCTCTGTTCTTTCTCTAACTCTGTCTATAAGTATCCTACCATACACTTTTCCTATTATACTAAGAAGACAAATGCCCCTATGATTACCACACACTTCTTTTTCCCCTTTTCCTTTGTACAAGGGAATAATTATACCTGACTTCCAATCCTCCGGGACTCTACCTTCCTCCCAGGCCAATCTGCACATCTTCCACATCCATTCTACTACTATCTCTCCCCCATGCTTCAGCATTTCACCACACTCCATCAATTCCTGGGGCTTTCCCCGATTTAACTTTCTTCATTGCTTCCACAACTTCTGTCCCACTGATTTCTTCCTGTCTTCTCACCTCCCTCCTTCTCCCAGCCATTCCCCAGCCACTTATACTCGCATTACTTCCATCCTCTACGTTCAACAATTCCTTAAAGTGTTCTCTCCATCTGCTCACTTTTTCTCCCTTCTCTACTAGTAATCTACCATTTTTATCTTTCACTCCCCTGCTAACTTCACTTCCACCCTGTCTTACTCTTTTCACCTCTTTCCAGAACATTTTCTTACAGTCCCTCCACTTTACACTCAAATTCCTTCCAAATTCCTCATCCACTCTCTTCTTACTCTCTCTTACTAATCTTTTCACCTATCTCTTTCTTTCCACATATAACTCTCTCTTCCGCCTCTCAACTTCTTCCACGCCCCTATTTCTCAACCATTCATTGTATGCTTTCTTCTTTTGTGCCACAGCCTGTTTCACTTCTTCAGTCCACCACGCTGTTCCTTGCACCCCCCTCTGTCTTCTCTTCCTTCCACACGCCACATCACATGCTGCCCATATTTCTTCTGTAAATATCTTACACACACCTTCCATGTCTCCCATCTGCTCCAATTCATATTTGCCCAGTCGTTCCTCCACTTCTCTATTATACTCTGCCTTTTTCTCATCCTCTTGTAACCTTTCCACTCTCCTTGCAACTACTCCTTCCTCTTGTCTTTCCCTTCTTCTATTCCTCCATCTTACTTGCATTCTAATTCTGGCCATCACCAAGTAGTGGTCAGAAAGTCCACTCCCCCAACCTCTATACACTCTTGCATCCTTTACACATCTTCGCATCCTTTCATCCACACACACATAATCAATCATTGCCTTCCTTTCATTCAGTTCACCACCCACCCTTCTCATCACTCGCCATGTATACCTGTGGATCGTTTTATGCCTGAAGAGGGTATTGGCTATCACCAACCCCCTCCCAGCACAAATGTCCACTAACGCACTCCCATTCTCATCTATCTCAGCAGGCACACCCCACTCACCAACTATTCCATCCACCTTCACATTCTCAACTTTACCATTCATATCACCAATCAAAAACACTCTCTCATTCCTTCCAAACTTTTCCATGCACACTTCTACATTTGTCCAGAACTCTTCTCTCACTCTTCTAGCACGATCTTGCGTTGGTGCATACACACACACAATCGCCCACATTTGTATTCCAACTTTCAACTTTACCCACACAATCCTTGACCCAATTGATCCATACTGTCTTATGCTCCTCTTCCATCTTTTACTCACAACTATACATACGCCTTCCTTTGCCCTCTCATTCTCACCTACTCCTGCACATATGTGGTAGGTCTCCATATTATAATTGCAAATCATAATAGATAGATAGATAAATAGATAGATAGAGAGACAGATAGAAGCAGGAAGTCAAATGATGAGAAGGTGTTGTGTCTGCGAGAATCGAGCAGCACTAAACATGCTTACACGGAGGAAAGCTGACGACAGCGGCCAGTAAGGAGATGATGCAGTTAGCTGTCAGCAGTCCTCTCGTGAGAAAGATCTGGTAACCATGAGGAACCCCTGCTACACCAGGTTTTAGGAAAGAGAGTTTAGAAGGAGACAAGCGACCCTAGAGAGAGGTCGAGACGGAGATTAGCCTTAGACAGAGAGAGAGAGAGAGAGAGATAGCGAGACAGGGAGGTAGCTACCCGGGACTTATACTCTTATACCTGTTTAATATTTCCAAGACAAATAAAAATAGTCCCATACTATTCTTTACCTCTCCCGTCACTACATGACATCTGGTGGGGAAACTACTACAAGATATAAAAGCCGCTCGACCACAAGTCTAAAATATACTGCCTCTACAAGCAAATACAAAGTCGCTGCTTTATGACACAAAGTCTTTATGACAGTATTCTCTCCATCCTGCCCCCTCCGTCTCCCAGATCATTACGCTGATGCAGAGGTCATGAGATCACTCGACGCCTTGCACGTAGCTTAACGACAAACCAGCAAATCTGCGGACATCGTCTCCGAATTAAAAGCAAATTTCTACAAAAGCAACCGAGACTACAATTATGTACCTACAAACGATATGTAACAATTATGTAACGACAAACGATTGCATTATGTTACACTTTGCCAATTATGTAACAGTTGCATTAACAAGATGTAACTTTTATGTAACTTTAACAACAATTATGTACCTACAAACGATATGTAACAATTATGTAACGACAAAACAGTTGCATTAACAAGATGTAACTTTTATGTAACTACAATTATAAGGCCAACACAATTATGCATTAACACAATATTTGGTAACAATTCATAAAATGTTACATTTATGTAGTACCACAATGTTAGTACAATATTATAAGTCATACAATTATAGCACAATTCTATATTACCAGTATCATCATACAAGTTAGGTGAAATATTAGACATTACTAAAGTGATAACTCAAATATGTAATGTATAACCTAGCAGTATTACCATTGCACAATTATATGCGTACGTCTGTTGTACATGCATGTCTTACAAGTGTTATACAACAACCATTGCATTTATTCAAATATGTATACAACTTGTTTAAATGTAATATTACTGAATAATCACTATTTACTATGAATAATATATGTATACAATATTCATACAATTATGTTACTTTACAATATTATGTATTTCACTTAATTAGCTTATAAGTTCATTATAATGTGTATGTAGTATGTATTAATATGTTATAGCTATTAAATGTCGATGGTACGCCATTTTTGCGCGGCCGAGCAATGTGGTAGGTCTCCATATTATAATTGCAAATCATAATAGATAGATAGATAAATAGATAGATAGAGAGACAGATAAAAGCAGGAAGTCAAATGATGAGAAGGTGTTGTGTCTGCGAGAATCGAGCAGCGCTAAACATGCTTACACGGAGGAAAGCTGACGACAGCGGCCAGTAAGGAGATGATGCAGTTAGCTGTCAGCAGTCCTCTCGTGAGAAAGATCTGGTAACCATGAGGAACCCCTGCTACACCAGATTTTAGGAAAGAGAGTTTAGAAGAGACAAGCGACCCTAGAGAGGTCGAGACGGAGATTAGCCTTAGACAGAGAGAGAGAGAGATAGCGAGACAGGGAGGTAGCTACCCGGGACTTATACTCTTATACCTGTTTAATATTTCCAAGACAAATAAAAATAGTCCCATACTATTCTTTACCTCTCCCGTCACTACATGACATCTGGTGGGGAAACTACTACAAGATATAAAAGCCGCTCGACCACAAGTCTAAAATATACTGCCTCTACAAGCAAATACAAAGTCGCTGCTTTATGACACAAAGTCTTTATGACACATATACCCCATCCATACTCCCATTCTCTCACACTTTCTCCTCTCCATTTTGTTTCAGTTATTCCACATACATCCACTTTCGCACCCTCAAGCACCTGGACAATCTCTTTCTCTTTCACCTCATCATTCGCTCCCCTTATGAAATATATCCATATATTTATACTGTGTTTATTGAAGGTGCAACAAAGCTGAACCAGGTCCTGCCGAATTGCATTATCTTCCCCTTTAATGTGTGGATTTAAAAATTACTTTGGACCACTGCACCTCACTGGGAAATCAGGACCGAATTTATATAGATAAATAGATAGATAGATAGATAGATATGTGTGTGTGTGTGTGTGTGTGTGTGTGTGTGTGTGTGTGTGTGTGTGTGTGTCTGTTTTTATTTCCATTTACATGTAAGCACTTCTAGTTCAAAATAATTCAGCCACCTTTTTCCAGTTGGTGCGTGACGAGCACAGAACCTGACTTTTATCCTGGTCATGCTGAGTTTCACTCTTTCTCGCTTGCCGTAAAACTTTCGCGGAAGTTACTGATATATAATTTTTTTTCTATTTTTTCTTCATCATGCCTGCAGTTGGCATGTTTTCTTTTTCTTTTTACTGATTATTTGTATATGTGTTAATCACTTAAACTTACGTTGCCTTTTATATATGATTTATACCACTATCGGACGATTTTATGCAACAAAGAGGAGACGGATAAGAGTGAAGGAAAATTGAGAGAAATACAAAAGACAAATATATAACCCCTTCATAATCCAGACTCTTTCCTTAACACCTTCGATATTAACATGAAATTTTCATTTATTTATTTATTTATTCATTTTTTTTATTTTACCTCAGGACTATACTTCTCTGACTCCAGCTTGGCCTTGAATTATCATCTCTCAAGCTTGAACTATGAGCTGCTACGATAGATTAACAGTAGAATATGGTATTAGTCACGAAGAAGTGTTAGGGAAAGGATGCAGAGCCATAGCATTATCCTTTCGTTTCTCTGAGTTACGTGAAAAAAAAAAAAAAAAATGCTACAAAAAGGGCGAATCTGGGCCAAGTTAAGATGAAAATGGTACAGTTCATTCAGCTTTGGAGAGAGGCCTTTCAGTGGCAAAGGGTTATAAAAAAAGTCTCCCTTAGTCTCTCTATAAGCAGGTATTTCTTTATAAGCAAATTAAAATCGTCCGCAGGTAGCAATAATAAAAGAAAATTACGGCATCGGACTAAAGAAAGTAAATGAATAAACTTGTCATATGAAACTGAGAATACATTAAAGAAAACGGCCTCAAAGACTTCAATATCCCAGTCTGACATGATTTTCTTTTAACACCTTGTCAGTTCCATGGCGTATTTTATTGTATTTTTTATTCTTATTTTTTCCCTGCTACTTCCTGTCAATCTGGTTAAGCTTTTGGGGAGATCATTTCTAGAGACAGGGTTAGAGACAGTCCCCACTAACCTCCTCGGAAACCGTTTTCTTTCTCTGCGCTTTAAAAAGAAAATGAAAGTAGAGGAGGGTAGGCCACTTCAAAGGTTAATAAAATCTTCTGGTGGTAGTAAATATGAACTAGCTCTTGTGTGTGTGTGTGTGTGTGTGTGTGTGTGTGTGTGTGTGTGTGTGTGTGTGTGTCAGTTCTAAGTAACTAAGAATTCCATCAGAAGCCATATTATAGTCTTCTTAGATGAGTGAAATGACAGAAAGTAATTAATGAACTGTTATTGAAAAAGGACACAGGGCACTGAATTTTACTACATGTCTGTATATAGCCAGATGTCTTAAATTCATGGTTCACCACAGACGAATAGCCTTCATATCATTCTGTCCCATGCCATCAGTCTGTCCTCTCCCCAGCTCACATCCTCTTTTCATAATCCTCTCCGCCTCATCCCCCAGTCTCATCCTCAATCTCTCCTTTTCCTTCCCCCTGCACCTCACTCACATGCACTCTCCTAGTCAGTCTCTCATTCTTCATTTTTGCAACATGGTCAAAACAACTCAAGGTACGTCTAATACTTTCCAGCAGAACCACATGAACACCATAACGCTCTTTCCCTTCCACAAATGTCTGTCGCTCCACGTAACCCCACAACATGTTCCTCTCACCAAACTCTTTTCCATTTCTCTCACTTATTCCCTGTGTTTTTCCTACTAAATCAAAATTTCAAATAGAAAGAGGTTTAGAGACTGAGTTGAAACAAAGCTTGAAGATGTCTGAAATATTTGTACTTAAAGAGTTACATTTCGATTATAACTGACAATACGATTCAACCTTCCATCGTCAGTCAACTTCATCTCTTGTTAAGGTTGTGACGTACGTTCATCACGGCGTACAGTACATATTTTACATTCAGAGACGAGAATACGCAGAGTTTACAGCTTGGTCTATTTATGTAGGCCAATATGCATTTCCTTTTCGCGACAGCCTATTAACCCTACCATGATAGAAACAACAACAGTACTTTCTTCCAGCTAATGCCAGACGATTTTTTTCTGCTGTCAGTGAGTCATGGGAGCGTGACTATTAATATGGGTGCCTTTAACCCTCTCAAGGTCGAAAAAGGAAAACACCACCACTTCGTTCCATTTTCAGCCTGACGATTCTATTCAGTAATGAGAGAGACATAGCAGCCTGGGAAAGTTGAGAGTTTTACACTATTTAAGAGATATTCTAGCAATTTCAGGGTATTTCTTAGCAACTATCTGGATTTTGTTGTGCTTAGCGAAATTCAGAAACTTTTCGAGAACAGGCTTCGTATCATCTGTGAATCCTTTGTGCCATTTGTTTGCCTTTGTAAGAGATATTCCTTCCTTGTAACACAATATTCTGAGCCCGACTTACAATCCAGCAAGACCTGGAACACATCCTTGAAAGTAATGTGATATCCTCCCTCTGTTCGCATGCATTATTCTGTTAGACTAGAGATATTTCATTTTGATCCGCGTGGTATTCTGTGTCTTAAAATATTTGAAATCTAAATTGTCACGTATTCATTTCTGGTTATATTACTGTCTCTTCTTGTTATTTATTGTCACCCATTCATCCCTTACTTTTATTTCCAGACGCCTAGTTCCAGAGTTCGTTCATGTTGAGTTCTCATTTAAATGTTTCCTTTCTAAAGACATGACTTTACCAGTATTCCTTAGTTTTTTTCTTTCCTTTATTCTTACGCCTGCATATGGGATGAGAGAGAGGTACTCGTATTCTTTTGGCCGACGAGTGTCTAACCTGTGTGTGTGTGTGTGTGTGTGTGTGTGTGTGTGTGTGTGTGTGTGTGTGTGTGTGTGTGTGTGTGTGTGTGTGAGTGTGTGTGTGTGTGTGTGCTCACGCGCACGTGTGTGCGTGCGTGCATGCGTGCGTGTGGGCGTGTGTGTGTGTGCGTGTGCCTGTGTGCGTGCATGCGTGCGTGTGTGTGTGTGTGTGTGTGTGAACAAAATAACTAAAACATTATTAATTCGATTTTAACCAAACTTGATGGAAGGATTAGTGGCCAACCATTGAGTAAACTTAGCAAGGCCAATCTAAAATTTGTACCCAATTTAAACTAAACATTGTGGAAGAGTTGAAGGTAAGATATAACCAACGGGGGCCGGATCTAACAACAATCAGTCAAAGGTCAAAGTCACAGAACAAAATCAAAGCTCGACCAGCCGTTTATGTGTGAAGAAAATAGCAGACAATTTTGGTCTGATTTGGACGAAGCTTGGTGAAAGGATTGCGGGTCTGTGAGGAGGCTGACTGCAATTTTTGAGAATGGGATGTTAAAGGTCTAAGTCAAATGGCTATATGAACATAATTTTAATCCAGTTTAGACCAGACTTTGTAGATGGATTCAGGGTAAAGCGAAAATAAAGGAATTTGAAACAGTCAAATGTCAAGATCAGCCCGAAAGGTCAAACATTAGGTCATATGGCAAGGGCACTTTGAATAATTCCTATCCGATTTAAATCAAACTTTGTGGTAGAGTTCAAAGTAAAGCAAGGATAAAGGGATTCGATTTTTGAGGAGAGTTCGTAAAAAGGTCAAGGTCACAGGACAAGGTCAGAATTTAGCCCTCTAGCTCAAGCAGTTTCGATCTTGAGAGAAGTTACGGCAGGACAGTGTTAATAATGAGTGAAGAGATAAAGAGATATAATTTCTAGAACAATAGGTCACAATAGGCCAAAATTCTAGGTTAAAGGACTAGGTGATCTGGAACAATTTTAATCCAACTTAGACGAAAATTGGTGGATGGGTTAATGATCAAGCAAGAGTGAAGTAACTTGGTTTTGAGAGCAATCGGTGGAATTCAGGATCACAGGACAAAGTCAAATGCTTGGTCCTTAGAGCAATTTGTGGGTGAGGGTGCTGTACTCTCTGAATGTCCCTTCCTTTTCTTCTCTGTCTGTCTGTCTGTCTGTCTGTCTGTCTCTCTCTCTCTCTCTCTCTCTCTCTCTCTCTCTCTCTCTCTCTCTCTCTCTCTCTCTCTCTCTCTCTCTCTCTCTCTCTCTCTCTCTCTCTCTCTCTCTCTCTCTCTCTCTCTCTCTCTCTCTCTCTCTCTCTCTCTCTCTCTCTCTCTCCGTTCACAAGTCTTCCATACCAGCTTTTAAATCCATTTCCTATTTACCTCCTTCACAAACAACACTGGTTTTCATCTTTCTTTCCTCTCATTACGTCCATAATTAATTTTTCTCCAACGTGTAAATCTTTTTCATAATATCCTTTACTAATCTCTACTTATCCTTAACTACAACTCTTTCAACGCAATTGACATTTTATTCTTAACTAAAAACACATTGTCCTGTTGTTTTTAGTTTCTTTTAAGTTCCAGTATCACTTACACATAGACTTTGCTTATATCCTCTCTGTTCTCACCCATAATACTTTCAGATTATACACGATTTGCATATTTTTTAGCCAGAAATATGACGCCATTCTCTTCTTAATCATAACATTGGAATCTTTAGCATTTTTTTTTTATTTAGTCTTTCTATATCTCTTGCTAGCACTTTTTTTTTCCTTAGCTATACATTTTTCACCTTTTACACGATCTGCATACATCACACATTATAATCCTTTTCTTACTTGCCACCTACATATTCCAGTGTTTCTCTCATATACTGTACCAACCACTTGTCTCCTCAACTATAGTTTTTTCATCGCTTACATAATTTACATTTTTCACTGGTAGACACATCAACCTGTTCTTGCTTTTCACGTGCTAGTCCCTGCATTTCATACCCCTCTGTGCCACCCCCTCCCCGCTCATGAAAACTTAACTTAGTCCCCTCTTCTCTCCATTCCTCCCTCCCTTCTTCACCCCTCCCTGTCATCTCTCTATCCCTCTTTCCCTCTCCCTGTCTTCTCCCCATTTCTCCCATCTCCTTCCATTCCCTCCCCCCCCCCTGTCTCCTCTCCATTCCTCCCTCTCACTCTTTCCACCCTTCCCTTCCCTCTAGCCCTCCCTTCTTTGCTTCCCGCCCTCCCTCCCTCTCTCCCTGCTTTCATCCCATCCCTTTTTTTCTCCTTTTCTACCCCTCCCTTCTCTCTCTCTATCCCTCCTCCATTCATCCACGCCTACCAACCTTTTCCCTGTCTTTCCCTGTTTACATTCCACCTCTCCCTGTTCTCTCTTCATCCCTCCCTCTTTCCACCCCTCCCTGCTTTCTCTCTCTATCCTTTTCCTTTCCTCCTTGTTTCCACTCTCCCTGCCTTCCCTCCATCCCTCCTTCTTTCCTTCTACACCTCCCTGCCTTCTCTCCATCTCTCCCTTTTTCCTTCCTCCTCTCTCTCTATTCACAAACCCTCCTCCGCCCAACAAGCATTCATTACCTCCCACCCTTCTCTCTCTCCCTCCCTTTCCCCTTCACCTCCCATACCCTACATTCTCCTTGCCCTACTTCTGCCTCTCCCTGCTCTCCTTGCATCCACGCTCCCTCCTTCCAATCTTCCATCCTTGCTCTCTCTTTCCCTCTTTCTTTCCTCCCTGCCCTGCCCACCTCTCATCATCTCCACTCCACTCCACTCCACTCCACTCCACTCCACTCCACCCCCCCTAGCCTACCCTCATGCTGTTTATCCTTCATCATCCTTCCACCTCATCCTGCCCACTCTCAGCCTGTCTGTCCCACCCACCATACCCCTTTCCATACCTGCTTTTCTCTCTCTCACTCCCATCATCCCTCCTTCCCTTACTTCTACCTCTCCTTGCCCTGTCTTCCACTTTTCTTCATCTCTCTCCCTCCCTACCCCCTCCACGTCTCTCCTTGGTTCCCCCTCGCCTCTCCACCCATGCCGACCCCCTCCACCTCTCTCCTTGCCACAACTCTCCACCTTTCCTTATCCCCTCCACCTCTCCCCTTGCCTCCCCTCGCCCCTCTCCATCCCCCCCTACATCCCCTGTCCTTCCCCTCCTACCTCCTCACCATGTCAGTCTCAAACAGGAACCACGGACTAAAGGTGAGGTTGCCAGGTCTCTTGTCGCCTCTTCTTCCCACCAGACAATGACGCACCCACGCATCTCATCTATCCCCCCTCCCCCTTCCCCCGTTTGCTGAATCCGTCCCCTCCTCCTGCCCCCTTTGCTTAGTCCGCTCCATCCTTTCTTTTCTCCCCTCCCAACCTTTTCCTGAATCTACCCCCCTCCCATTCACCCCCCACCCCAGCCCCCTTTTTGTGGGTGATGCGCTAATTTTCTCAGTTGTCTGGTGTTTACTGGGGCAGCTTATAATTTAGGTACTGAGGCCTTATACTCGTACATGCTAGGTATTAATGGGGAAGAGGTTTAGTATGATGATGATAGTGATGGTGAATGCTCGGTCTTTCAGTACTTTTAAAGCCAGTGAGATGCCATTGTGTGTGTGTGTGTGGGTATAGACTATACTTTCCATTCCCAAGGGCTCACCAGTTTTTTTGTTTCACGGGTACGCTAACAGATGGAGTAACTATACATCGCCTTATCATTCACATTTCACCAGCTTGGATGCTGCTTGTCCACAGAATTATCGAGAAATGGAGAATATCATGCAGTACGGTGTATTGTCAGTAGCAAAGTTATTCCTTTTTTCATGGCATGTCAGTGGTGTAATGGAAGAGTATTAAAATTAACAAAAATAACCTAGCCACTGCGGGGGCAAGCCAGACAAACGTACTGCCGGGGTCCAAAGTCCAGGTAAATAGGGAGGGTTGATGACACGAAGGAAGAGTTGATGGCAGGAAGGGAGGGTCGATGGCAGGAAGGGCATCCGGTCGTAAAATGTTGCTCAGACCTATGATTAGTCATTTATCATTGACCTCGGAACCGGCTAGGGCGTCCCCCAGAAGCGACACGCATTGGCCTTGTCTGACCCCTGTGACAAGTGAGCAAGGGCTACTGCGTCATGACGCGCGGCTGAAGAAGCGAGCTCTGAGGGTGGGGATGTTGAATGTGGGGAGCATGACTGGGAGAGGTAGGGAGCTGGCTGACAAGATGGAGAGAAGAAAAGTGGGAGTACTGTGTGTGCAAGAAACAAGGTGGAAAGGAAACAGGGCACGTGACATCGGCGCAGGGTATAGGTTCATCTGTAGAGGAGCAAATGCGCAAGGAAGAAACGGTGTTGGAATCAAACTGGATAAGAATTAGAAGCAGGGGCTGGTGGGTGTGGGAAGGAAATTTGATCGGATAATGAGTGCGAAACTGGAACATGATGGTTTGGTGCTAAATGTGGTCTGTGCCTGTGCACCACAGGTCGGGTGTAGCAGGGGAGAAAAGGAGGTGTTCTGGAGGCATCTGGATGAAGTATTGGTACGGGTTCCAAAAGGAGGTAGAGTTTTTGCAGGAGGAGATCCGAATAGCCAAGTGGATAAGGAAAGGAGCGTGTTTTCTAGAGTGCTTGGTGGTTTCGGAAGTGGAGTGATGAAAGCAGAAGGAGAAATCATAATTGACTTCGCATTGGCAGCAGACGTGGCTATTCCAAATACTTTTCTTTTAAAGCATGCAAATCAAATTATCACAAAAGTGGATCAAGGGAGAGTTAAACTGATTTTCTGCTATGTAGAAGGAACCACTTGAAAGAAATTGTGAACTGTAAAGTGATAAAGGGCGAAAGTGTGGCGGCACAACATCGGCTGGTAGTGGTGGATTGAGAAATCATTGGCGTGAGGAAAGGGAACCAACAGGGAATAGCAAAAACTAAACGGTGGAAGTTGAAAGAGGAGGAGTTAATAAGCGAGTTTAGAACTAGAGATATGAGAGAAATAACACCAAAAGAGAATGTAAATGAGTGGTGGGAGAAAAAAAAGGCAGGATAATTAAGCAGGTGAGGGAAGAACTGCTGGGCAAAACATCTGGAAGAAGCTCCCCACAAGATAAGGAAACATGGTGGTGGGATGAGGAGGTGCAGGGAAGGGTAAAAGAGAATAAAGAGGCGAAGAAGAAATTTGATAGAACTGGGAATGAAGGAGATAAAGAGAGAATAAAAACAGCAAATAAGGCAGCCAAAAAAGCAGTAGCAAGAGCAAAGGCAAGAGAAGTGGATCAGCTCTACGAGGAACTGGAACACCGGAAGGACAGAAGAAGACCTCTGAGTTAGGAAAAATAGGGAACAAAGTGACAAAATATCTTACGCATATAAAGCAGATAGCTAAAGGATGGTGGGGACAGGGTACTGAGCTCAGAGGAGGGCATAAAAGGAGGATAGAAAGAGCATTTCGAGAAGTTATTGAAGAAGGGAAACGATAGGAGTGTTTCTGAGATGGGACGCCAAATGAGAGGGAAACACCTGATATTAGTAGGGAGGAAATCAAAGTAGCACTGAAAAAGATGAAAAATGGGAAGGTAGCGAGACCGGATGAAATACCAGCAGAGGCATGGAAATGCTTGGGAGAAAATGGAGTAGATGTAGCAGTAGATTTAATGCAGAAGATATATGTTCAAGAGAAAATACCGGAGGCCTGGCAAGAATGTGTGATAGTACCAATCTATAAGGGAAAAGGTGACATTCAGGAGTGTGGGAACTATCGGTGTATAAAGCTGATGTCACACACAATGAAAATATGGGAAAGAATATAAAGAAAAGGTCAAGGGAGGAAACAGAGACTGGTGAACAACAGTTCGGATTCATGCCAGGGAAAGGAATAACAGATGCAAGCTCTGCAGTGCGTCAAGCCCAGGAAAAATTTGGAGAGAAACAGAGAATGCTGCATATGATTTTTGTCGACTGGAAAAAACGTGTGATACTGTGCCAAGGCAGGAAGTATGGAGATATATGAAGGAGAAGGACTTTTCAGGAAAGTATGTATGACTGGTTAAGAATATGAATGACAGGGTGAGAACTCGGGTCTGACCGGGTGAGAACTCGGGTCTGATGTAGTGTTGGTGTGACAAAGAAGTTTCCAGTAAAAGTTAGGCTACATCAGGGATCCTCGTTGAGTCCCTATATCCTCAATTTGTTAATGGATGCTTTGGGGAGAGGCATCACTGAAGAGTCTCCAAGGGCTGTGTTATTTGCCAGTAATATTGTGCTAATAGATACCACCATGAAGGGAGCAGAACGCAAGTTGGAGGAGTGGGGAAAGAAAATCGAGGATAGAGGACTTAGAATTAGTGGGAGAAAGATGGAATATCAATCCTTTAACGGAGAAGATGAACAGGGAGATGTGAGTTTGATAGGAGAAAAGTTGAGAAGAGTTGGGCTTGAATGTAACAGCTGACGGAGGACTGGATGCAAAAATTAATCATAGGATACAGGCAGGAGGGAGAAACTGGAGGGATATGTCAGGAGTGTTATGTGATAGAAAAATCAGTGCAAGTTTGAAAGCAAATGTATATAAAACGGTGGTAAGGCCTGCAGTGATATACGGTTCAGAAACTTGGCCCATAAAGAAGTCTCAGGAGAGAAAGCAGGGGGTGGCGGAGATGTGGATGCTGAGATGGATGAGCGGGGTCACGAGAATGGATAAGATCAGGAATGAGAGAATTAGGGGAACGATTAAATTTGTGGAAATCTCAGAGAAGGTGCAGGAGAGGCGACTACAGTAGTGCTGACATGTAATGGGAAGGAAAGAGGACTACGTGGGTAGAAGAGTGATGGGTGTGGAAGTGGAGGGTAGACGGAGAAGGGGTTTGCCGAGGAGACAGTGGATGGACTGCATACAGCGAGATATGAGGGAGAATAATATAGCAGGGGATGCATTTGAACATAGAGGAGTATGGAGACGACTAGTCAGAAACAGCAACCCCATAAAAACATGAACAAAGCTGCAGAAGAAGAAGCAGACGAAGACTGAAATTAACAAAAGTAAATTAAATATCCCTATCAGCTTTCTTGTTTTATCTGGGGCTCGAAACTGTGTTTTTACAAGTACCATCTGATGAAAACATCTTTGGCAATGCATAATCCGGAGATGGCAAAACTTAATTCAACTATGTATCTATTTATCTATCTAGATATTAGATATCTCTCTAGATATCAATCTTTACACACACACACACACACACACACACACACATATATATATATATATATATATATATATATATATATATATATATATATATATATATATATATATATATATACAGAAAGGAGAGAGAGAATTGTTTATTTTGTTTTCTGTGTGGCAGCGATTTTGAGACCCAAACGAAACTGGCATCCTCCAATCTCAGTCTCGCTGTGTATTTAATCCTCCTCCCTCTGTACCTACACGTTTTATACCTAGGAATGAATCTCTCTCTCTCTCTCTCTCTCTCTCTCTCTCTCTCTCTCTGACACACACACACACACACACACACACACACACACACACACACACACACACACACATTTCTTTTGAGTTCGAGGTCTTTAGTGTTTATCAGAATGACATGTGCACATTTTACGAGGTAATGTGATATTTTCATGATTTTGTCCGTTCTTGTTCCTGTGTAGTAGTGAGAATGGATTTTTTTTTTTTTTTTTTACGGGACAGAGGAAAGAAAAATAATAGATTTTAAAAAGATAATCCATACACCAGATTACAGGTGTCCTCCATTCATTTAAAAAAAAAAAAAATCTGTAACAGTTGGACTTGAACAGCTGTAGGTTGAAGTTTGAGGCGAAACCACTCTGGGGAAGCGAGTTCCAAAGAGATGCAGTTCGGGGAATAAAAGAATGAGTTTTGCAATATGGCTATGTGACATTCCAGTCATGAGCGCTACCAGATGCCCCTGTTGCGCAGGGTTTGGCATAGATAGGTGGCACAATGGATGCAACGTCTTCTGAGCATTTGCCATAAAAGTATCTGTAAAGTAATGCAAGGGAGGCAACATGCCTTCATACTTGTAAGGGAGGTAGTTCATTTGTAATAGCAGGGTTAACAATTCTAACAGCTTTGTTCTGAATTTTATCTAGTTGTTTAAGCGCAACTTCTCCACATCCATTCCACAAGGGTGAGCAATATTCAAGCTGAGAGCGTAAATGACACTTGTATATTAAAGCTAACTGCTCGTCAGTTAGGATGTTACGGACTCTGTACGATAATCTAAGTTTCTTTTAAGCGGTTTTAGCACGTGATCTAGCATGAAAGGTCTAGCTGAGGGCATTGTTAAGTGAAACACCGAGAATTACAATACTTTTACAGATAAGAATATTAGTAGCACTGAAGGTAATATAGGAATCAGGCAATATCAGTCTATTAGTAAACTGTATATATCTGGTTTTCGTAACATTAAATGAGACAGTGCTATTTGTCCCCATTCAGTGATTTTAGATAAGTCTTGATTTATGGACATTGCTGTACTGAGTTGTGAGTTAGAGATATTAAATCTTTGTGAATGGGTGTTTAAGTGTAAATGAACTGTGAAGTGTTGAGTCAACTGCATATGAATGAATGGGATTATGAGCGACAGATAAGAGATCATTGATATGAATTAGGAACAGGGTTGGTGCCAGAACTGATCCTTGTGGTACACTGGCATTAATCGAGTAGAAATTGAAATATACATCGTCTACTTTTTCTCCTATTATTCTGTCACTGAGATATGAAGAAATCAGAGGGACAAAGATAATAAGCCATAGCAAAGGAATCTAGACAGCAGGGAACAGTGCCACACTCTGTCAAAAGCTTTAGAAATATAATGGGCTACTGCAAGAGCTTCTCCATGCTGGTCAATTGACAAGTGGATGGTATGAGTCGGGAGATTGAGTATATCAATAGTGGATCTTTCGTGGCGAAAACCATACTGTCTATCACTAATTAAGTTGTTGCTTTCAAGATGCTTAACTATGTACTTATTAATTACAACCTCAAATACTTTACCAAAAGAATATGTGATAGCAATTGGTCTATAATCAGAGGGGTCCGATGTACTTCCTTTCTTGGTAATTGGGTGGATATTCGCTTCATTCCAAGAATTAGGGAATGAAGAAGTACGTATGCATAGTCTGAATAATTTAGCTAGAACAGGAGCAAGTTCTGGGGAACACTTTTTCAAAACAATTGGAGGAATTCCATTAAGACTTGATGGATTTGATGATGATGATGATGATGATGATGATGATGATAATAATGATGATGATGATGATGAATATTTTTTCCTCTTCTTATGATAGGTGATGATTCCAAAAAAAAAAAAAAATGAATCTCCCATTGGACTCAGTTTCTTTTCATTCTCACAATCTCCCAGCGTGAACATAATCACATAGGGCTCACATTTCATCAACAGCGTCCTTTTATAAATCTCAGTATCCAACCCCCTGCACAAAAGTCCACTATCCATCATCCCCCTTCTTAAATCCTCTTTATCCACTCCCCCACTCCCCAACCCTCCTTTCATAAACCCCACTCCATATACTTAACTACTCACAAAAAAAGAAAAATCCAAACCTTCACAAACCTATTCTGTAGACCTCGAGCCCAACACCCCATTTCTGTGTTCTCTCTTGATTCAGTGCCTTAACCCCACCCCTTTCACGAGCCCTCCTATCCAACCTCCAACCTCTCCACCTCTCAACTCCACTTGCCACCTCCACAAAACCCCCTATCCAACCCCAAGCCTCCGAACTTCCAATAATTCCTAAATCTTTCACCTCCTCCAGTCCGTGCCTTCACATTCTATCCAACTCTCATCCCAACCCCTCCAGCTTCCACATTCTTCCTCCACTTATCTCCTCCACAAACCTCCCCACTCAGTCCCCATCCCCTCCTTTTCTCACCTACCAGTCCTTCTTTCACGTAATTTCTCCAATCCCAAATCCCTAATCCCTTCCTTTTCCAATCCCACCACTCCCAGCCCTTTCACTTCTCACCTACATTCACTACCCTCGCCATCTCCACCACATACTGTCATTTCCACCTACGATCCTCTCCACTTCTCACCAGCACTCGACGCCTCCACCACCTACGGCAAAGCATTCATTTGGTCATAGGTGTTTTTTTCTGTACACACCTGTTTTCGCAATTAGTCGGAGCGGCGCGCACTCCAAGTTTAATTAAAATCGCATCGTAAAGCCCTTGTTCCTTTTTATTGCATATTAAAATTGTAATAGCATAAGCCAGGCATTATGGCAAATGTTGGACGTCACATTATATTTCAGTACCAGCGTTGAGTGTTGCACAGCGTTGCAGGGGTATTGCAGAGCCTAGCTGAGGTTGTGTTGGGAAAAGCTGAGACACTGAATTCCTTTGCTACGATGATACAATTTATTTTTACTGGCTGGAAATTATGTCTAATGGCTAGAGGATCAATGGAGGACGTTATCTAAAAGTTGTAGTTGGAAGATTCTGACCCTTACCGAACAAAATTATCTGACGGCAACTAGAATTAGATAGAAGAAGTATTATAATACTGCAGGAGTTGATGAATAGCTGGCAGAAGCAACGCCTATATTACTCCAGAAGATCACATTCATCGTAGGAGAAACACCATACTGGAAGTGTTGAAATCAGTACTTATCCGACTCATTATGATCATGTTTTTAATGATTTTACAACTATGCACCATTCTACTTATTCATATTAAAAGGAAATACTGGAAACGTAGGCTTACCTAACCCCATTCACACATTCAGTATGATGGTGGTGGCACACTCACAAGCCATAGTTTCTGCCCACCTTTTGCCCCTATTCCTAGATAGATGGAACTCTTAGCAAGGACACGCGTCTTGCGCTAATCTAGGACCTGTTTCCAAGTGTTAAGGTGATAGAAGCTTTACCAGACTACACGGGGACATTTCTTGATGACACTGTTACCTGTGCTGTTTATAAAAGCTCCGAAATACGAACAAAGGCCCCGAAATACGAACAGTAGGTCTTCGTTCGCCCCGAAATACGAACAGTAGGTCTTCGTTCGCCATTAAACCCCCGAACCATGAACAGGTCATCGTTCACTGTTAAACCCCCGAAATACGAACAGTAGGTTTTCGTTTACCTTGAAACCCCCGAAATACGAACTGTAGGTCTTCGTTAACCATTAAACCTCCGAAATACGAAATATAAATCTTCATTCCCCACTAAACCCTGGGTATGATTTCCTATCCTCCATGACAAGAGGTAGAAGGCGTGTAGAAACTATGGGTCCCAACTGAACATTACAAAGGTGATGTGCTTCTTGCTAACCTCGAACGAAAGTATTCACACTTAAGGAAGCCGCTCGTATTGAAGGAGACAGATTTTATTCAGCATGAAGGAGAAGAAGTGACATTTAATTCATAGTCGAAAAGATGGGGGAAAACTCTATTCATCACAGAAGAGAAGAGGCTAGATTTAACTCAACAAAGAAGAGAAGAGGCTAGATTTTACTCAACAAAGAAGTGAAGCGGATAGATTTAACTCAACAAAGAAGAGAAGAGGATAGACTTCATTCAATGTACAAGAGAAGAGACCAGATATAATTCAACATACAATAGAAGGGAAAAGGGTAGATTTTATTCAACACAGTAGAGAAGGGGAGAAATTTCATTCAGCATAGAAGGGAAGTTAGATTTTTTTTCAACGTTGAAGAGAGGGGGATCAGATTTTATTGATCACGGAGGAGAAGCGGCTAGATTTTACTCATCACAGTGGAGAAGATGGTATATTTGTTCATCGCAGAGAGGAGTGGGTAGTTTTGTTGAACCTAGGAGAGAAGGTGTAGATTTTATATAACATAGAAGAGAAGAGGTTAGATTATATTCTGCACAGAGGAGAATATTTTACATTTTTATTCAGCAGACATCACTCCTACACAAGGGGGTTAAATCTTCAGTGTAGCCAGCTCACCTTTTGATCTGAGAGGTGATTTTTCTCGTGTCACGTCTTGATCTCCAACACCACCACCTAAGGGGAAAAATAGACCCCTAATCCTGATCCGTGAGAGGATGATTGGCTCCTGAGGGGGATTAGAGGGAGACTGGGGGCGATTTTCTGATACCTGGGGGCTATGAGAGGGATTTATGGCTGTCTGGCTACTCGTGTAAATTGTAAATCCCTTAAGTTGACGGGAAAAAATAGGTTTGCGTTTTGGTGTGGAGAGAGAGGGAGAGAGAGAGAAAGAGAGAGAGAGAGAGAGAGAGAGAGAGAGACAGAGACAGAGACAGACAGACAGACAGACACACACACACACACACACACACACACACACACACACACACACACACACACACACACAAGCAAAGAATCAGAAAGAGCGAAAGAAAGAGGAAGGGGGAAGAGAGAGAGAGAGAGAGAGAGAGTGAGAGATTAATATAACCTAACCCTCGACTAATGACACTTGAACTATTTTAATCTCTATCAAATTTAGCATCGAGGTACACAAAATTGCCATTCACTTGAGCAGCAATCATGTTAATTAAATTTCAGAACGGAAAAAGCCTCTGTCCCTGAAAAGAGTAATGATTTTCTTGCTTCCTATTTCCGTTACCGTAATTATAGTGATGGAGCAAGAACGGGGTTACTTGATACTGTTACTGTTACTTTGGCTACGGGTAATGGAAGTAACGCAGGTATCATCATCATCATCATCAGTATCATCTTCATCATAATTATTATCATCAGTATCATCTTCATCATCATTATCATCCTCATCATCATCATCATAATTATCATCGTTATTATTATCATCCTCATTATCATTACCATTTTATTTATATTATTATTATTATTATTATTATTATTATTATTATTATTATTATTATTATCATCATTAATATCATCATCATTACAGTCAGAGTAATAAATATAAATGATAATGCGAATCAACCTCACCCTCGTCTACTCCTTCATCTTAGTCCAATTAATCCTTTCAGCCAAAGAATATATATTTTTTTTTCTCACACATGCAAAATATATTAAACTTAGGAGGAACTTTTTAACTGGAGGGGTTAGATTTAGCCTTCACTAATTCCTTCATTGATAGGGTATTTTAAGGAGTTCAATGGTGCTGGAGAGGGAGGCCTTCACGTGGTGGCACCGATGTGTCTTGCTGCCCAGGTATACAAACCTACCTGCCCCCTGAATGGAGGATAGTGGACGGCAAAAGAAGGTTAACTTTGGCCTGTTGTCCACTGGGTTCATGTTCATGTGAGTCAAGGGATGCAACTATTACTACTACTGCTACTACTACTACTACTGCTACTACTGCTACTACTAATACTAATACTAACACTAATACTACTACCACTACCAGTACTACTACTACTACTACTACTACTACTACTATTACTACTACTTCTACTACGACCACTACTGCTAAAATAATAATAATAATAATAATAATAATAATAATAATAATAACGATAACAATAATAATAATAATAATAATAATAATAATAATAATAATAATAATAATAATAATGATTCGACTACTACTTTGGAACTGAGTAAAACCGTCCGGCAGAAGCAAAGACAAACTACAAAGACGTCACCAAAACCGAAGAGATTAATCCAAGCAACGGAGAACAGTTTAAGGTAACGCTGACAACGAGGGAGCATATGAGGTTAATTACACCTGACTAAGTCCCATTAACCTCGACACTAATTACGAATGCAGTCAGGCCACGAAAGGCATCAGGGGGATTTGGTCTGAAACTCTTTATATAAACACACTCCTGCCCCCCCTCTCTCCATCCGATTATCCGGAAATGTGCAACAATTAAGTTTTAATGAGAGGTGTTGATTGAATATGACGAAAAAAGAGGATTTATAGAGGGGATTCATTAAGTGGACAGGGCTTCATGTTTTGTGTGAGCGGATGAGCTGAGTGCAGGGGTGTGAGCTTAGGACAGGGCAGGGAATGAGCTTAGGAGAGGGGAGTGAGTGGACTTGGGGCAGAGGAGAGAGGTTAGGGCAGGGGAGGAAGTGTGAGCTTAAGGCAGAGGAGAGATTGTGAGTTTAGGAGTGGTGGAGTGAGTGTGAGCCTGGGATAGGGGACAGTGAGAGTTTAGGTGATTGGGATGAGTGAGCTTAGGGGAGGGGAGGGAGCTTAGAAGACGAGTGCTAGTGAGCTTAGAGGACAGGAGTGAGAGCTAGCTTGGGAGAAGGGAGTGAGTGTGAGCCTAGGCGAGAGGAGTGAGTGAATGTAGGTGAGATTTTGTGATATCAATTTGGCAGTTGTTATGTGACTTGAGGTGAGCGTAGGTTAAAGGAAAGGGATTGTGAGCTGTGTGCATGGGAGTGAAATTAGGAGAATGGCGAGTGAGCAAGGGAGAGAAAGGACTGAGTGAGCTTAGATGAAAAGAATATATTTATGAGCTTAAGCGAGTGGACAAGGTTTGAAAAGCTAGGTTAGGTTAAATGAGATGAGACATTTTGAGCTGACTGTGAGAGAGTGAGCTTTGAACTGGGGAATGAGTGAGCTTCGGTGAGGACAGCGTGAACTTATT